>NW_006921601.1:5883066-5884903 GCF_000298275.1 Orycteropus afer afer | reverse complement strand
TAGTAATGGGATGGCTGGGTCAAATGGTATTTGTATTTCCAACTTTTGAAGGAATCGCCATACTGCTTTCCACAATGGTTGTACCATTTTACAGTCTTCAGTGGATATTTTTGATTTAAGGTTTAAAGATTATCTCAAGGCAATAGTTTCATGGGTTTATCCAACCTTCATGGCCCCAGGAAGTCTGGAGTCAATGAATATTAGAATTACATTCTGCATTTTCCCCCTTTTGGCACCACCCAGTTCTGGTCTCATGCCAAAAGAGACAGTTATTCCTGGAGGCAGTTAACTACATTTCACATTTTTAGTCCTGACTCTCCCCGACCTCTGCTCCAGATGAATAGAGACTAGTGACTGTATTTTGCACAGCCACATGCAAAGGGTGTTTTGTTTTTTAATTTTATTGTGATTTGGGTAAAACTTTCCTGAGCAAATTCATTTTCCATATAGCAGTTCATACAAATTTTGTTTCATGACATTGGCTGCAATTCCCCCCAGTGTAACAGCTCTTCCCTGTGTCTTTCGCTACCATGCACTCCTGCTGCCGGAGCTGTCTTCCTGTGCAAACACCTCACTTCTGTTCTCCCACCATTGATCGCCGTAAGGAGTGTATCTACCTCATGTAAATGTTCACCACATATGCCTGTCTATTGTTTGGCTGTGAACCACAGGAGTGAGTTCAGTTCCAGACCTGAAGGATAACGAGGGGCCATAGTCTCAGGGGTCTCACCAGGCTCTATCAGACCAGCAAACCTAGTCTTTTTTATTATTTTGAGTTTTGTTCCACATTATTCTTCTATACTATCCAGGATCTCTTGCACCTATCCCCCACCAAGTGGTTGACAGTGTTAGCTGGGCACCATCTAGTTCTTCTGGTCCCATGGTCACATAAGCTGGGGATCGCATGGTCTACTAGTCTCTTGGACTAATTGTTTCCATGCGTATTTGATTTTCTTCAGTCTTTGCTCTGGGCAGAGGCCCATTGTTGCATCTTAATGGTTGCTTGCAAGCTTTTAAGACCCCAGTCACTACTCACCAAAATAGGATGTAGAACAATGCTTGTGTGTAGTATGTTATGCTAACTGAGGTTGATGTCCCAAGTGACCATGGTCCCAAACCCACAGGTCCAACTCCTCACTCCCTCTGGGTAGCTGGCTGTGCCCAAGAAGCCACCACAACCTTGTCCCTTGTCAGCTCCATTACACACCTGGACATTCTTAAGCACATACAAATATGCACAGAGGAACATCATCTGCCAACTTTTACATAGTTATGGGCACACTCCCCCCTTAGACGTACCTGATTGTTCAGCCTGTCCACCCATCTATCCACCTGTAGAATGATGCTCACATGCAAGCTTTTAAGACCCCAAGCATAACACAGCGATCTAGGAGATGAGAGGCACTAAAGTTACTAGGCTAATTAACTGGAATATGTCATGAATCCATGACCCTAAACCTCCAAACCAAGGAACCATATCCCATGAGGTTTTTGGTTGGACATTATTCTCTATAAACTCTGTGGCATATTTTAATCATTAAGACATTTTTAATACTTGTAATTTGGAAAACTGACTTTTGAGGAACTTAAAGGAAAATTTTAAATTGTGGTATTAGGTGCCATGGAGAACGAAAATGCCTTGTCCTGTGCCATCCTCACAATGGTTGCTAGAGAACATTATTGCAACCACTTTGTCAATTCATCTCTTAGGGCCTTCCTCTCTTTCACTGACCTTTTTTTTTTTAATTTAATTTAATTTATTGTGATTTGGGTGAAGATTTACAGAGCGAATTCACTTTCCATACAGCAGTTCACATATACTTTGTCTCATGTCATT
>NW_006921601.1:5826033-5864513 GCF_000298275.1 Orycteropus afer afer | reverse complement strand
GAGCTGGCGCGGGATCGGGCAGTGTTTCGTTCTGCTGTGCATGAGGTCGCTATGAGTCAGAAACAACTTGACGGCACTTAAGAACAACAACAACACCACTTTGGTCATGTTGTCAGAAGGGACCATTCCCTAGAGAAGGATAGGATATCACGCATGGTAAAGTGAAAGGTCAGCGAAAAAGGGGAAGTCCCTTAACGTGATGGATTGACACAGTGGCTACAAGGATGGGCTCAGAAATAGCAAGGATTGTGAGGTTGGTACAGGGTTAGGCAATGATTCATTCTGTTGCCCATAGGGTTGCTATGAGATGGAGCCAACTCAATGGCACCTTAAAACAACAACAACAAGCAAGTAACTGGGGGCAAAGTTATGGTAACTTTTTAGCTACAAGTAGCCAACTTGAGGGAGCGAGTTGTTGGGCCTGTGTGCTCTGGACCATGGTCACAGGGGACATCAAGCTCAATTGGCATAACATACTACACAAAAACATTGTACTACATCCTACTTTGGTGAGTAGCAACTGGGGTCTTAAAATCTTGCAAATGGCCACCTAGATGCAACAATTTGCCTCTCCTCTTCTGGAACAAAGAAATGAAGAAAACCAAAGATGCATGAAAACAATTAGTCCAAGGGACTAGTGGACCATGTAAACCTTGGCCTATAAGACCATGAGACCAAAAAAACTAAATAGTGCCTAGCTACCACTGTTAACCACTCGGAAAAGGATCAGTGCAGGAGATCCTGGACAGAGTGGGAGAACAATGTGGAACACAAAATTATAAAAAAAAGACCAGGTTTACTCATCTGATAGAGATGGCAGAACCCTTGAGACTATGGCTCCTAGACACCCCTCAGGCTTGGAATTGAACTCACTCCTGTGCCTTCCAACTAAACAATAGACAGGCATATAAGCTGAACATTTACACCAGGTAGGTACACTCCTTAGAACAATCAATCATGGAGATCAGAAGGGCAGTATTTGCACAGGAGACAACTCAGAGGACAGATATACATAAGAAAGAAAAACACAGGGAAAGGGTAACAACAGGGAGGAAGTGGGAAGAGCTCTGTTACGTTATGGGGATGGGGATTGCAATCAATGTCACGAAACAAAATGTGTATGGACTGTTACATGGAAAATGAATGTGCCCTGTAAACTTTCACCCAAATTACAGTAAGAAAAAAGAAAGAAAAGAAGGTTCTAAGCAGAATGAGGCTCAAAGCTCTCAACTTTGTACTTTGAAAACAAGAGAAATGCTGTTGAAAAAGCGCTGGACATGAAGTCTGGAAATCTAAATTGGGATAGACACGATCGGGTCCCTATCAGTCAGCAATCAGTGTACTCAAATGACTCCGGGATTTTGTTTGTTTGTTTGTTTGTTTGAAGTGAAGAAAGGTAAAATGAATATGTGCATACTTGCAAGTTGTATATTATGTTTTTTAAATTGACCAGATGTTTTAGGTTAGTTTTATCATTCTTAATGGTGATATGGTGGGAATATTCCATTATAATGTATGATATTTTGGAGTTGGTTTGGAGCAACCATATTCCAAGTATGTATTAACCAGAAAAGGACTCTTTGGAAATTATAGGTGTTTACGAAATCATTGGAAAGTTTGGAGGAGCGGGCTTTAGACTGGACCTCCAGGAATAATTCATACAAAACTCCCAGCACTATTGTATTTAGAAATCCCCTCTCTAGCTATGACCCAGGGTTCAGGAGGATAGAATCTAAGCTACTACAGCATCCACTGCTGCTTCCTGGGCCCTGAAAGAAAGAGTCTGCTGTGTCTGTCGCTCTGTCACATCACCCACAAAGCTGAAGATAGACACTGGTACCTCTAGCTCTACCTGCCTGTGGAACACTAATGAAGGGACAAATGTAGCAGGAAAATGGCTTCTGTGTTTCTTTTATGTTCAGATCTCTTGCAAGTGCATCTAATCTGTGAAACCTAATTTAAACCCAAAACTCTACTTTTTAGAGTTGTTCAGTACAGAAAGGAATGATCAGTACCAGCTACATTTGCAGGGGCCAGTGCAAAATGAAAAAGCTGATCCCTTGTTCAAGTAGCAGGAAAAAGTGATATTAAAGGCACTAAAATATAAAGATTTTTCTTTCCTTACATGATATCTATCTTTTCATGGTGAGTTTAATTTTCTGTTTAATATTCTTAGTAAAGAAAAAAAAAAAATTATTGGCATGAATTTTACCATTTTGAAATTGTGCACTGCTCATTTTAAACACAAATAAAAGAGCTATTAACTTATATGCTGAATCACTAAAATTACACAATTCTCCTGCCCCCAGTTGCTTTCTCAGGAGATAGGAACTAGTTCTGAGATCAGCTACCCTGCTCCCAGCTGCCTTTTGGCCTGGCAAGAATTCCTTCTGCAACCAGGCACCTTGCTCCCAGCCACCATTTGGGCTGAAAGGAACTTTTTCCAGGTCGAGGTGCTCTGCCCCCAGTCTTCCAGGTCAGGAATCCATCTGGGAATGGCCATCCTGCCTCCAGTTTGCCTTCTGGGTGGTTGTTGTTGTTGTTGTTGCCGTCGAGTCGGACCCTTCTGGGTAGGCAGGACCTAATACTTGGGCCAGATGCCCTGTTCCCTGCCACCTGTACAGCCAGCAGGAACCTAGCCTGGGTGCTCTCCCACAACCAGTGTCTTTTGTTTGTTTGTATGCTTGGTTTTTTAAATTCTTATTCTTTTTTTTCTTTATTTCCCTTCTCTGGTTCTTTTTGTTGTTGTTGTTCTTTTTCTTTTCATGGTTCCTTTCTTTTTTCTTTCTTTTCCTCTTTTCATTCTTCCTATTCCTTGTATTTCTTTTTGCATTTCTGATTTTTTCTTTATTAGTCTTTTTCTCTTGCTCTCTTTCATTTTACCCCTCTTCCAAGATATATATATATTTTTTTTTCCTTTTACTGGTTTGTCTCCTCCCCATTTTTCTTCTCATTTATTGTTTTTTCTTCTTGTGTTTGTTGTTTTTTTTGTATATGCTGTTTATGTTTTTTGTTTTTTTGTTTTTATTTTTTTTGGTGGTGTTCTCTTGTTTTCTGTCCTACTGAATGGGAGGCAGCAACCATGCCAACATGACCCTACCATATCCACATCTCGTATAGCCCTGCTCACTGGGTGGGGCCACCACCAGCTTCTGCACCAACTGATCAAGAATAGACAGTGGCCAATACCAGCCCAACCTTCATTCGACTGCTTTTCATGAACAGCTAACAGAAATCTATGCTCACAATCTCATCCTCTTATCACACCCTCCAGGAGACAGGTGGTGAGTGCCTAGTGCTGCCACACTAGTGAATAGAGGAGCACACCAGCCCTAGTCTCTTGGATATATCAAAACAAAATAAAGGAAAAAAAAACCTGGTAAATCACACCATTATACAACAACCAATTAAATATAAATACAATGACATCACAATGCCTTGAACACAACTGACAATTCACACAAAGAAGCAAGACAAAGTAGTACAAACAAGGGAGCAGGATACAGTGCTAGAAAACCTCCCTGAGGAAGAAGTAGCATTAGAACAATCTGATAAGGAATTCAAAGGAATTATATTTAGGTACCTTCAATGGATTGAGCTCTGGTAGCATAGTGCCTAAGGCACTTGACTGCTAACCAGAAGGCTGGCGGTTCAAACCCACCAGCCACTCTTAGGAAGGAAGGTTGGGCAATCCTACTTCCATAGTGATACTGCCTCAGAAACCCAAGCAGGGGTTGCTATGAGTCGGGGCTGACTCGAGGGCAAACAACAACAACAACAACAACAACTCAATGGATTGAGAGACAGATCAAAGAAAACATTGACAAAATTAAGGAAAACAGACAAAATTCTAGAACAATTTAGAAAAACAATGCAAGAACAAACTGACAAAACAAATGAAAATTTTGAAACCATACAAAAACAGCAAACAGAAACCTAGAAGATTAATACTGATTTCAGAAATAGAAAACACATTGAAAGGGCAAAGGAGTAGAATCAAAGCAATGGAAAACAGAATTAGTGAGACTGAAGACAAATCTCTGAATATTACTTTGTTAAGGGAATAATCAGAAAACAAAATTTAAATGAAGAAAGCCTAAGATTTATGTGGGACCCATCAAGTGAAAAACTTACATGTGATTGAAAATTCTAGACTAGGAAGAGAGAAGTAAAACTACAGAGAAAATTGTCAAAGATTTGTTGGAAGACAATTTCCCTAATATGATGAAAGATGAGAAGATTTGCATGTAGGAGTTCAATGAACCGTAAACAGGATATACCCCAAAAGAAATCTTCAATATACATCATAATTAAATTTATCAAAACCAAAGGCAAAGAGAGAATCCTGAAAGCAGCACAGGAAAAACAAAAAGTTACCTACAAAATGCAACCAATAAGACTAAATTCTGGGAGGTAGGGTGACTGGGCCAGTAGAGGAGGCAACACAAGATGTGAGGTCAGGGTCGTGCTCATGAGGAGGTGGAGGATGTGGTGTGTGGAGGGAAATGGCTGCCAAAAACAAGCTGGAAGATGATCATGGGAACACCAACAGTAGTCATGTAAAATTCTTTTCACAAAAAAGGCTGCTTGAATGTCTCCCAAAATGTTCAAGTTCCAAAAGAGAGGCACCACTGGAACACTAATGAGAGATCATGATGAACTGTCCTTTTGGATTTATTTTTAATAATATGTGATCCTTTACCTTTGATCTCCTCACCTGTATTACCTTGGTAACTGTGGTGGTTAAGCTTGTGTGTCATCTTGGCTAGGCCTGGTTGAGTGGCTAGGCAGCTGGTGGTAGTTATCCCCCATGATGAGACTGGCAATCAACTCCATAATGGGATCTACCACAAGCAGCCAAGTAGCTACCTTAGGGATATGGTCTGCTTCCTATATATAAGAAACAGCTTTGGGAATGGTCTCTAGCTTATGGCATGCTTGAACCCTGCATGTAGCGGTGTTGTTGCTCAGCAGCCTGCCATGCTCTGCTGACCTTGGGACTTTCAATGGAGTTGAATGAATGGCCTGCTGTGTGGTTTGGTAACATCAGGATTGTGCCTTTTTACTTGTCAACCTTGGGCTTGGCAGCCTCAGCAGCCAGCAGCTATCTGAGTGAAGAAAAGCCTCTAGCTTCAGTGGGCCAGGAGCTGGAGGCAGAGCTGAAGCCCAAGGCTGAGGGGCTTTCACCTAGCCTCTAGAGCCTGGCACTTTGAACTAGGACTTAAAGCCTCCAAGTTGTAAGAGAATAAACTCTTGTTTGTTCAGTCATCCCATTTGTCAGTATATTCCTGTCAGAACTGCACTAGGTAACCAGAACAGTAACCATTTCATTTTTAAATTTCATTTCATTTTTAAATTTTGGTGTATAAGCTGTGATATTTCTCTCTCAAAATGTAACATTCTAATATCCTCAAATGGAGGTGTCACTTTGAGTGATAAATTTTCAAAATGCTGTCTTCATTTTCTGTATAAAAATTCATTCAATGTTTTTCAGTGATAAGTAAGCTCTGATTTCTCAGAAGAAACCATGAAGGCAAAAAGGCAGTAGGGTGATATATATAAAATCTTGAAAGAAAAAAATTGCCAACCAAGAATTATACACTCAGCAATATTTTCCCTCAAGTATGATGATGAAATTAGGACATTTCCAGATAAACAGAAATTAAGAGAATTTGTTAAAACCAGACCAATCTTACAAGAGATGCTAAAGAGAGACCTTCAGACAGAGAACCAACAACAGCAGACAACAACTGATGATTCACACACATGACAACATAACCCAGAAATCAACCAGTTACAGAAGTATCCAAAGTGAAAGAAAATTACGAGACTGTAAACAGGGAACCAGAGACATCAACTACAAACAAAAAAGAAGGAATAAATAGTATAGGTACAAAACTTCCAAAAGGTCAAGACAATTGCAAGATAGAACAGACTGTTCTAAACTTGGGAAGAAAATGATAAATCACAGGGTAACCTTAAGAAAAAAATAATAAACCTACACATCAAAATGAAAAAGAAGAGAGGCACAAATGCCTAGCAAATACTAAAACAACAGCAATGATGGAAATGATAACAAAATTCATAAACTAAATGAGCTCAGCACAGAAAAATTATATACAAAATAATAGCAATAAATACATATTTGTTGGTAAATGTAAATGGATCGAGTCCACTACTCAAGAGATGGAGAGTTGCAGACTGGCTAAGAAAACATAATCCATCAATATGCTGTCTACAAGAGACTCACCTTAGAGACAAATTAAAAAATAGATTAAAAATCAAAGGTTGGGAAAAGATATATCAAGCAAATGGCAATCAAAAAAAGAGCAAGAGTGATAATATTAAATTCTGATAAAATAGACCTTAAAATAAAAATCACTATATGAGACAAAGAAGGACATTACGTAATGATTAAAGGATCAATTGAACAAAAGAATATACCCACAATAAATATCTATTCACCCAATGAAAGAGCACCAAAATACATAAATCAGACTTTAACAAAATTGAAGAGACAAATAGATGACTCTACAGTCATAGTGGGAGAATTTAATAGACTATTTTCAATGAAAGATAGAACAACTGGAAAGAAACTCAACAAAGATGCAGAAAAACTAAACAATACAATTCACCAACTTGAACTTAGTAGACAGACATCTACAGAACACTTCACCCCAAAACAGCACAATATACATTATTTTCCAGTACACATGAAACATTCTCCAGGATAGATCATGTGGTGGTTATGTTTGTTTGCCAACTTGGCTGGGCCTGGCACTTTGAACTTGGACTTAAAGCCTCCAAACTGTGAGAGAATAAACTCTTGTTTGTTAAGGCCATCCCATTTGTGGTATATTCTTGTCAGAACAATACTAGGTAACCAGAACAGACCATATATTATGTCTCAAAGCAAGCCTCAACAAAGTTAAGAACATTGAAACACTGCAAAGCATCTTCTCAGATCACAATGCTATAAAATTAGAAATCAACTATGGGAAGATCAACAGAAAAAAAACAAACACATGGAAAGTGAATAACACTATCCCTAAAAATGACAGGGTAATAGAAGAAATGAAAAATGAAATTGAAAGTTTCCTCAAATCAAATGAGAATGAAAACATGACATACCAAAATCTTTCAGACACAGGAAAAACAGTGACCAGAAGGCAATTTATAGCAATGAGTGCATTGTTGTTGTTGTTATTTGCCATCGAGTCGGCCCCGACTTCTAGCGACCCCTCCTTGGGTTTCCGAGGCAGTTATCACTATGGAAGTAGGATTGCCCAACCTTCCTTCCGAGGAGTGGCTGGTGGGTTTGAACCGCCAGCCTCCTGATTAGCAGTCAAGTGCCTTAGGCACTATGCTACCAGAGCTCCTAATGAATGCATACATAAAGAAAAAGAAAGAACCAAAATCAACACCTTAACTCAACATCTACAACAATTAGAAAAAGAGCAGCTGAAAAAACCTAAAATCACCAGAAGAAAAGAAATAATAAAGATTTGAGCAGAAATAAATGAAACAGAAAATAGAAAGACAATAGAAAAAAATTAACAAGACTAGAAACCGGATCTTTGAAAAGATGAATAAAACTGACAAACCACATGCAAACTTAACAAAGAAAAATAAGAAGATGCAAATAACATGAATAAGAAATGAAATGGATGACATCACAACAGGACCAACTGAAATAAAAAGGATAATATCAGGATGCTATAAAGAACTGTACTCCAATAAATTTGGAAACCTAGAAGAAATGAAAAGATTTCTAGAAACACACTACTTACCTAAACTAACACAGACTGACATAGAAAATTTGAACAGAACATAACAAAAGAAGAAATTGTACAGGTCATAAAACAACTACCAACAACAACAACAAAAAGCCTGGACCCAGATGGTTTCACTGGAGAATTGTACCAAATATTCAGAGTATAACTGGCACAAGTCCTACTCAGGCTATTCCAGAACACAGAAAGGGTGGAATCCTCCCAAGACACTACTATAAGAAACTATAATGGAAGAACATAAATAGAAGAACATACCATGTTCATGGGTAGGAAGACTGAACTTTGTGACAATGTCTATAATACCTAATGCAACCTATAGATTCAATGCAATCTTGATTCAGATTCCATCAGCATTCTTTAAGAGCATGGAGAAACCAATCACTATTTCATATGGAAAGGAAAGAGACCTCAGATAAGCAAAGCACTACTGAAGAAGAAGAACAAAGTATGAGGTCTCATATTCTCCAGTTTCAAATCCTACTATACAATCATGGTAGTTAAACAGCCTGGTGTTGCTACAATGACAGGAACATATACCAGTGGAACAGAGTTGAGAATACAGAAACAGATCCAAGAACATATAGATAGATGATCTTTGACAAAAGGCTGCAACCCATTAAATTGGGAAGAGATAATCTCTTTAACAAATAGTGCTGGCAAAACTGGATATCCATTTGCAGAAAAATGAAACAAGATCCATACCTCACACCATATACAAAAACTAACTCAAGATGGATAAAAAACTTAAATGTAAAATCTAAAACTACAAATTTCATCAAAGAAAAAATAGTGGCAAACACAGAGACCCTAATATATGGCATAAATAAACTATCAAACATAACTAAAAATACACAAACAGCAGGAGATAAACTAGATGATTGGGACCTTCTAAAAATTAAATTCTTATGTGCATCAAAAAATACTTCTCCAAACATGTAAAGAGAACTTACAAATTGGCAGAAAATATTCAGCAACAACATATCCAACAAGAGCCTTATCTCTAAGATTTATAGAAAACTTTAACACCTCAACACTAAAAAGACAAACAATCCAGTTGAAAAATGGGCAGAAGACATGAATAGACATTTCCCCAAAGAAGATATTCAGGTGTCCAACTAACACATTGTTCTGGTTACCTAGTGCCATTCTGGCAAGAATATGCCACAAATGGGATGGCTTGAACAAACAGGAGTTTATTCTCTTACAGTTAGGGAGGCTAGAAGTCCAAGTTCAAAGTGCCAGTCTCTAGGGTCTGGGTGAAAGCTCCTCAACCTTGGGCTTCAACTTTGCTTCCTGCTCCCAGCCCACTGGAGCTAGAGGCTTTCTTCACTCAGACAGCTGCTGGCTGCTGAGGCTGGCAAGTCCAAGGTTGACAAGTAAAAAGGCATAGTCCTGATGCTATCAAACCACATAGCAGGCCATTAATTCAAGTCCATGGAAAGTCCTAAGGTCGGCAGAGCATGGCAGGCTATTGAGCAATGACACAGCTACATGCAGGGTTCAAGCATGCCATAAGCTAGAGACTATCCCCAAGGCTTCTTCTTATATACAGGAAGCAGACCACATCCCAAAGGCAGCTACTTAGCCATTTGTGGTAGATCCACCATGGAGTTGATTGCCAGTCTCATCATGGGGAATAACTACCAACAGATGCCCAACCACTCAACCAGGCCCATCCAAGTTGACATACAAATTTAACTACCACAAATCCACCGCTTGTCAACTTGGTACCTGAACAGATCTTCATTGGTGGCATCTGTACAGATCTCTCTCACTAGTTAGTTCTAATCCTGTAATTCCTCTAAGTGGCCACCTTACCCCATTGGCCTGGCAGGCCCCATTTCTCTCCCTGTTGGGCATGCCCCTCACTCTTGGGCAGTGACTATGACTCCATCCCACTAGCTCACATGAACGAGCAGCCCCACACTCCAGAACCAAGTTGGTGAAGGTCTAACTCTTTGAAACCTAGGGGGCTATGGTGGTTCCACCCCCAGAGGCCATGGTCCTACCCTTTGAGGCTGAGGCAATTAATGCCCAAGGGCAACCCACTCCGCTGGAAATCTTTCAGCCCAAAGGACACCCAGCTTTCTTGCTCCATGGGCCGGCCAACCTGCTACTCTATTTTATGCTGGTCTCTTCACCAATTAATGCCCCAAGGCAACCCACTTGGCCAGGAAGCCACCTACCCAATGGCATCCAGGTTTCTCCTCCGTGGGCTGATCAGCCTGTTGCTGTTTAATGCCGGTCTCTGGGCTCTGTTACCGCTGTCTCTCATGCTGGTCTCTTGGCTCTGCTCCTGCTGTCTCTCATGCTGCATGCCAGAGTCTTTCTGCCAGGGTCTCGGGTCAAGGATACACTCCACTCCTGTTTCCACATTTTAGGTATATGTCAGAGCAGCACCACACTCTCTTGGTACCAAATTCTGTTCTGGTTACCTAGTGCCACTCTGACAAGAATATACCACAAATAGGGTGGCTTGAACAAACAGGAGTTTATTCTCTTACAGTTCAGGAGGCTAGAAGTTCAGGTTCAAAGTGCCAGGCTCTAGGGGCTGGGTGAAAGCCCCTCAGCCTTGGGCTTCAGCTTTGCCTCCTGCTCCCGGACCACTGGAGCTAGGGGCTTTTCTTAGGCTGCTGAATGATGACATGGCTACATGCAGGGTTCAAGCATGCCATAACTTAGAGACTGTCCCCAAGGCTTCTCCTTACATACCGGAAGCAGACTTCATCCCAAAGGCAGCTACTCAGCTGCTTGTGGTAGATCCCACCATGGAGTTGATTGCCAGTCTCATCATGGGGAATAACTACTACCAGTTGCCCAGCCACTCAACCAGGTCCATTAATGCACTGCCGTTGAGTCAGATCCGACTCATAGCAATTTCTCCTTGGGTTTCTGGGGCAGTATCACTATGGAAGTAGATTGCCCAACCTTCCTTCTGAGGAGTGGCTGGTGGGTTTGAACTGCTGGCCTTCTAGTTAGCAGTCAAATGCCTTAGGCACCAGGCTACCAGAGCTCCTCATTAGCCATTAGAGAGATCAGAGATGCAAATCATAACAACAATGAGATATCATCTCACTCCAGCACTAGCAGCAAAGTTCAACAAGACAGAAAACAACAAATGCTGTCAGGGTTGTGGAGAGATTGGAATTCTCATACATTGGTGGTGAGACTGTAAAATGGTACAACCACTATGGAAAACAGTATGACACTTCCTTAAAAAGATGGAAATAGTAATGCCTTTTGATCCAGCAATCTCACTACTAGGTATATATCCTAAAGAACTGAGAGCCAGGACACAAATAAGCAAACCCATGTTCATCAAAGCATTATTCAAAATAGCAAAGAGATAGAAACAACCTAACTGTCCATCAATGGATGAATGGATAACCAAATTATGGTACATACATGCAATAGAATAGTATACAACACTGAGGAAGAATGAAGAATCCATGAAACACCTCATATCACGGATTAACTTGGAAGACACTATGCTGAGTGAAATAAGTCATAGAAGGACAAATATGGTATCATTACACTATTGTAAAAAGTCAAGGAAAGGTTTATGTATAGAAGGAAACTTTCTGTTGGTTACCAGGGATCGAAGGGAAGGGGAGGGAAAATTGCTAGTTAAGTAAGGGACAAGTATTGATTTGGGTGAAGGAAAAGGCAATATACCAAAAGCAAGTGACCAATACAATAACATTAAGGAAAAGGAAGACACAGAGAGGTGTGCAAGAGGTACAGACAACAAAGGTCAATCACTTCCATCCGAAGTGAACTGATTCCATACTTTTTGATTCCAATAAGAGGAAGACCTAAGGGAAAAAGCTGAAGTCTTTAGAAATACACAGTATTTTAAAAGTAGCCAATACACTGGCCTTTGCTCCCTATGATGTCTGCTGGAATGCCTGTCCAGATCACAGGTGTGCTGCTCTGTCCATATCATGAAACCAGACCTGTGCTTCCAAGTGAGCACCCTGGGACTCTACATGGAAGCAAACAGACAGGTGCCCAAATTGCTGCCTGTTCTTTGTCCAGAAGAATAATCGGTCCATTTGTTAGCCCAGGTTGTCAGCAAACATTTGGCTGGAGTTGACAGTCTCATTGGGTCAGATACTCAGATTGGAGAAAAGTCTTCTGTTAAGCACTTGGTCATTGGTCCATCCTGTGCCATAAAAGATGGAGAGTCTATCACCAATGGCCTTCTCATGAACTCAATCACTATTGAGGAGGGAAGCAGCATCCAGGGCAGTCATCTGCAACAATGCCATGATTGAGAAGGTAGCAGACATCGATGACTGCCTAACTGGACGTGGCCAGAGGATTGAAGCCAAAGCCAAAGGAGTGAATGAGAGGATCATGGGGAGTGACCAGCATATGTAGATCTGAGTTCCAAGAAAGCCACACTCCTTCTCTTGTCTCCCAAAACTATAGAAATTGGCTGGCCCACCTGTTTGACTCTGTATTTATTTCCAAATAAAGAGAGGCTTCCAAAGGGGGTAAAAAAAGAGAAAAAGAAATTACGTAATTCTGTTAGTAGCTCTTGTATGCATTTATATTTCATTCTTACAAGAACAGTGGAAATGCTGCAAAAATAACTTTTTTTTTTCTTTTTTATTGTGAAATATACAGAACAACACATTCAACATTTTAACAATTTCCACCTGTACACTTTCAACTGTTTTGAATTTCACTTCTTGACACATGCACATTCTGCCAACACTCTATCCTCTGCTTACTGAGAAGGAAGAAAGGACTGAAAGGAAAAGGAACTATGAGTTACCCTTCTCCTTCCTTTTATGTCATTTTCAATAAGTGATTGGCTAAAATAGGGAATTAACACAAATAAGAAAAGGTATGATAGAATTTTTTTTGTCATTTGTGTGTTGAATTACCTTCTTTCTGTTAGAAGAAAGTTCTCCTTTGAACAGAAAGAATAGTCTATTGGAATAGTCAGTGTTTCTGCTTAGACAGTTATGGACATAAAGTACTTGGCTTCTACTGTCTCTGAATCTTCCTAACTCTCATACTATGGGTCCATCAAAATTCTCTAGTCATAGAGTAGGACAAGTTAATACTACCATTATTCAAATTTACATACCAATCACCAAAGCCAAAGATGAGAAAATTGAAGATTTTTACTGACTTCTGCAGTCTGAAATTGACCAAACATGCAATCAAGATGTGTTGATTATTACTGAGGATTGGAATGCAAAAGTTGGAAACAAAGAAGAATCACAGGTAGTTGGAAAATATGGCTTCAGTGATAGGAATGATGCCGGAGATCACATGATAGAATTTTGCAAGACCAATGACTTATTCATTGCAACTATCTTTTTCCAACAACATAAAGAGCAGCTACACATGTGGACTTTGACAGAGAGAATACACAGGAATCAGATTGACTACATCTGTGGCAAGAGGTGATGGAGAAGCTCAGTATCTTCAGCCAAAACAAGGCCAGGAGCTGACTGTGGAACAGACCATCAACTGCTCATATGCAAGTTCAAGCTGAACTGAAGACAATTAAGTTTATGAGAGCCAAAATATGACCTTGATTACATTCCACCTGAATATAGAGACCACCTGAAGTACAGATTTGACACATTGAACTTCCATGACTGAAAACCCAGGGAATTATGGGATGACATCCAGAACATCATATATGAAGAAAGCAAAAGGTCATTAAAAAGACAAGAAAGGAAGAAAAGACTAAAATGGATGTCAGAAGAGTCTCTGAAACTTGCTCTTGAACAGAGAGCAGCTAAAGCAAATGGAAGAAATGACAAGATAAAAGAGCTGAACAGAAGATTTCAAAGAGCAGCTCGAGAAGACAAAGTCAATTAATTATAATGAAATGTGCAAAGACTTGGAGTTAGAAAACCAAAAGGGAAAAACATGCTTGACATTTCTCAAGCTGAAAGAACTGAAGGAAAAATTCAAGCCTCAAGTTGCAATACTGACAAATTCTTTGGGCAAAATATTAACTGATGCAGGAAACAGCAAAAGAAGATGGAAAGATACACAGAGTCACTGTACCAAAAAGAATTGGTCGATGTTCATCCATTCAGGAGGTGGCATATGATCAAGAACCAATGGGATTGAGGGAAGAAGCTAAAGCTGCACCGAAGGAATTGGTGAAGGACAAGGCTCCATGAATTGATGGAATACCCATCGAGATGTTTCAATAAACGAATGTTGTGTTGAAGTCACTTACTTGTCTATGCCAAGAAATCTGGAAGCTAGCTACCTAGCCAATTGGCTGGAAGAGATTGATATTTGTACCCATTCCAGAGAAAGGTGATCCAACAGAATGTGGAAATTATCAAACAATATTATTAATATCACATGCAAGCAAAGTCTTACTGAAGATAATTCAAAAATGGTTACAGCAGCATATTGACAAAGAACTTCCAGAAATGTGAGCTGGATTCAGAAGAGGACATGGGATGAGCAATATCATTGCTGATGTCACAAGGATTTTAGCTGAAAGCAAAGAATATCCAAAAGATGTTTACTTATGTTTCATTGACTATGCAAAAGCATTTGACAGTGTGGATTGTAACAAATTATGGATAATATTCAGAAAAATAGGAATTCTGGAACACTTAATTGTGCTCATGTAGAACCTGTACATAAACCAGGAGGCTGTCATTTGAACAAAACAAGGGGATACTGCATGGTTTAAAATCAGGAAGGGAGGTGTCAGGGTTGTATCCTTTCACCATACTTATTCAATCTGTATGCTGAGCAAACAGTCCAAGAAGCTGGACTATATGAAGAAGAACATGGCATCAGGATTGGAAGAAGAGTTATTAACAACCTGTGATATGCAGGTGACACAACCTTCCTTGCTGAAAGTAAAGATGACTTGAAACACTTACTGATGAAGATTAAAGACTACAGTCCTGAGTATGGATTACACCTCAACATAGAGAAAACAAAAATCCTCACAACTGGACGAATAAGCACGATAAATGGAGAAAAGATTGAAGTTGTCAAAGATTTCATATCACTTGGATCCACAATCAGCACCCATGGAAGTAGCAGTCAATGAAGTGTTAATAAAATCAAACCTCATAATAATTTACACTCAGCTGAAATGGAATGTTACAATAATAATAACACAATTCCAGGCTATCAGACTTCTGGAAATAGTTAATGACTATTGTCTAATTTCTGTAAAAGGTTATCTTACAGGGACACCACGACTGCAAGGAAGAGACAACCTGACCAAAGAGAAGGAATGGGCTGATTGTGAGACTTGGCTCACTAAACCCTATGATGTCTTAATGAGTTAAAGGAATGAGAAGTTCCTAGAGAAGGATAAGAAGATCCTAACTCAGACAATCGCTGGTTGGTCTCTCTAGTACAGAGAGTCAGCCCATTTGCTCTGAGGCTTGCATTTCTTAAATAAATTCTCCTTTTCTATTTCTCTGGCCTGGTTTCTCCCAGCATCAGCAACCCAACCTTACAAGTCAAGAAATCAGAGGTTGTATTTGTGATAGTTGTGTGTCAACTTGGCTGGACCAGGATTCTGAGTGGTCTAAGCAGTTGTGATGTGGTTATTCCCATGATGAGATAGGATGTATATGCTTTGAGCAGCCAATCAGAAAGAGAGTTTCCTTAGGGGTGTGGCCTGCTTCTAATATATATATACAGACATCCTGGGAAAATATGGGAACCTTTTGTGGATCTGGATCCTGTTATGGTACCTAAAACTGTGATTGAACAATCCACCATTCTGCCTGGTGATCTTGGATTTGTCACCCACCAAAGTCAACAACCATTATACTGCCTCCCAATCTTGAACTTGTCAGCCCTTGCAACTCCATGAGTTGGGAAAAACCTCCAGCTTGACATTTGATCCAGGAACTTGGGACTTCCCAACCTCTATAACGATGTGAGCCATTTTTCTAAGATAAATTTCTTTCTTCTTTCTCTCTCTCTCACTCTCTCTCTCTTTCTCCTCCCGCCCTCCCTCCCTCCCTTCCTTTCTTTTGGCAGAAGCAGAGCTGAGAGAACAGGCATGAGACAGCTACAGCCTTACCAGCTCATGGAGGAGAAAGCTTGATGCCGTTGGTTAGGCGGTTTCCTGGTGGAGTGGGTTGCCTTGGGGCATTAACTGGTGAAGAGACCGGTATAAAATGGAGTAACAGGTTGGCTGGCCCACAGAACAAGAAAGCTGAGTGCTTTTGGGGCAGGAAGATTTCCTGCAGAGTGGGTTGCCTTGGACATTAATCAGCAGAAGCAGAGAGACCAAGGAAATGGAAGCAGAGCTGCCTCAGCCCGAAAGGGTAGGACCATGGCCTTTGGGGGTGGAAACACCACAGCCCCCTAGGTTTCAAAGAGCCAGGGTCTCTCTCTCTAAGCTTTACTGGTTTTGCTTCTCTAGAGAACCCAGCCCAACACAATATTGCATGGGCAGATCTGCGAAAGACCTCTTTAAAGGGCTGAAGACCAAAGATGTCTCTTTGAAGACTAAGGTGTGCCTAACCGAAGCAATACTATTTTCAGTAGCCTCATTTGCATATGAAAGCTGAACAGTGAATAAGGAAAACCGCAGAAGAGTTGATGCTTACGAGTTGTGGTGTTGTGAAGAATACTGAAAGTACCATGGACGGCTAGAAGAACTAACATCTGTCCTGGAAGAAGTGCAGCCAGAATGCTCCTTGGAAGCAAGAATGGCCAGACTTCGTCTCACCTACTTTGGTCATGTTGTCAGAAGGGACCATTCCTAGAGAAGGATATCATGCTCGGTAAAGTGGAGGGTCGCCAAAAGGGGAAGGGCCTCAGTGAGATGGACTGACACAGTGGCTGCAACAATGAGCTTAGGCATAGCAAGGATTGTGAGGCTGGCGTGGGCCTGGGCAGTGTTTTGTTCTGTTGTATGTAGGGTCACTATGAGCTGGAGCTGACTTGATGGCATCTAACAACAACAGACTATTGCAAATATTATTACAAGTGCTGTATAGGAACGAGGCAGCAAGGAACTGTGGGCATGGATATTGCCCATATCTTTTTTATTCATATGCATGCCCCTTTGTCCTGCTGAACTCCATTTACAAAACACAAGTCCAAAGATAAAATTATTAAGAATTTCAAAACTGCAACAATAGAGCATTATACCAAGTATCATTGCACCATTCTAGGTATGAGGCTCTGAGTTCAGATGAGATTCCTATGACGTTGGCTCTAAAAGAAGGTGGGTGTTCTGGTTACCTAGTGCCACTCTGACAAGAAATATACCACAAATTCAAGTCTATTGGAAGTCCCAAGGTCGGCAGAGCATGGCAGGCTGCTGGATGACTCAGCTACATGCAGGGTCCAAGTGTGCCATAAGCTAGAGACCATTCCCAAAGCTGCTTCTTATATATGTGAAGCAGACCACACACCCAAAGCAGCTACTCAGCTGCTTGTGGTAGATCCTACCATGGAGTTGATTGCCAGTGTCATCATGGGGAATAACTATCACCAGCTGCCCAGCCACTGAACCAGGCTCAGCCAAATTGACACACAAACATAACCACCACAATTCCACCCCGTCAAAGTGGCATCTGTACAGGTCTCCTCTACTGGGTGGCTCCAGTCCCCTAGTTCCTCTAAGTGGCAACCTCACCCCCTTGGCCTGGCGGACCCGTTCCTCTCCCTCTTGGGCATGGCAGCCCTGCCCCTTCACTCTTGGGCAGCAGCTATGGCTCCATCCCACTGACTCATATGAACAAGCAGTCCCACACTCCAGAACCAAGTTGGTGAAGGCCTGGCTCTTTGAAACCTAGGTGGCTGTGGTGTTTCCACCCCCAAAGGCCATGGTCCTACCCTTTCAGGCTGAGGCAGCTCTGCTTCTATTTCCTTGGTCTCTCTGCTTCTGCCGATTAATGTCCAAGGCAACCCACTCCACAGGAAATCTTCCTGCCTCAAAAGCACTCAGCTTTCTTGTTTCGTGGGGCAGTCAACCTGTTACTCCATTTTATGCCAGTCTCTTCACCAACTAATGTCCCAAGGCAACTCACTCTGCCAGGAAGCCGCCTAGCCAAAGGCATCAAAGCTTTCTCTTCCATGAGCTGGTAAGGCTGTAACTGTCTCATGCTGGTTCTCTCAGCTCTGTTCTTGCTGTCTCTCATGCTGGTCTCTGGGCTCTGCTCCTGCCGTCTGTCATGCCGTATGCCTGGGTCTCTCTGCCAGGGTCTCGGGTCAAGGACACACTCCACTCCTGTTTCCACATTTTAGGTATCTGTCAGAGTAGCACCCCACTCTCTTGGTACCATATTCTGTTCTGGTTACCTAGTGCTGCTCTGACAAGAATATACTACAACAAATGGGATGACCTTAACAAACAGGAGTTTATTCTCTCATAGTTTGGTGGCTTTAAGTCCAAGTTCAAAGTGCCAGGCTCTAGGGGCTATGTGAAAGACCCTTGACTTTGGGCTTCAGCTCTGCCTCTTGCTCTGGCCCACTGAAGCTAGAGGCATCTCTTCACTCAGACAGCTACTGGCTGCTGAGGCTAACAAGCCCAAGGTCAACAAATAAAATGGCACAGTCCCGATGTTACCAAACCACACGGCAGGCCATTAACTCAAGTCCATTGTAAGTCCCAAGGTTGTCAGAGCATGGCAGGCTGCTGAACAACGTCATGGCTACATGCAGGGTCCAAGCGTGGCATAACTAGACACCATTCCCAAAGCTGCTGCTTATATATGGAAAGCAGACCACATACCCAAAGGCAGCTACTCAGCTGCTCAGAGTAGATTCCACCACGGAGTTGATTACCAGTCTCATCATGGGGAATACTACATCCAGCTGCCCAGCCACTCAACCAGGCCTAGCCAAGTTGACACAAAAACATAACCACCACAGTGGGAATGGATGTTGAGTGCCAACTACCATGTACAATCAGATGAGTGGGAGTGGAAGGGTCTACTGAGGGAGAAGAGTGAAGCAGACGCACAGAAAGAAGCCATGCGATGAGACAGAGAGCACACCTGATGTTAACTTTTCTGTTTTGGGAGGCCCAGTTTTACTTCCTGTATCTTGCTATTTACCATGACCATGTTGGATAATGTAGACAAAGTGCCAGTCCCACTGTTAGCTTATAAGATGACTTTGGGTGCACTAGGTAAAGAACTCCCTTTCCTGAGATACTTTACTGCCATCTGTTGGAAAACTGTCATAATAAATACATAAATTAATAATTACTACAGTGAATGGTGTCCCATGGGCAATGCTGTATCTGGCCAAATGTGAGTGCAGCCCTACCTGTCACCCTCAGGATCTCTGAGGGGCAGAGGCACAATTGCTGATAACTCCCAACCTGAGCTTAGCAAAGCCAGTAGATGACATGTGCCGAGGTGGCTGATCAAGGGATGGCTGAACCACACTCCTGGATTGCAGCCTCTGAGGCAAAAGGTTAGGAATTAAAACCAGTAGTTCCCCACCTTAGATTGTCTTGTTACTGGAAGCCCATAAATATTGTAGTGGTGGGAGCTTTTGGCAAGTTCCAACATTTTACAAAGCCCAGTGGGTGGGAATAATTTTAATCTCGGAGATGCCCGGACAGGCCAATAATTTTTTTTTCTTGTGGCTGGAATTACATTAACTCTAACTAATTATATTAACTTATTATCTCTACACACACACACACACACACATAACATTAACCCTGACTATCTTGTGCTAACTAAATGATCTGCGCATCAGATTAATGTATTTTATGTTAATAAAAAGTAGAAAACTGATTATAGATGTGGCTTGTTTCAGAGACAAAATCTTTTTAATCATGAAGTGGGAAAGGAATAAAAAGATTCTCAAAAATACAGATATTGAAAGACATTGCTCTCAGCCAGGCCCTTCATCACAAAAGTAGATAAGCCAAAGACGTGAAAGGGCAAACGAGCTGCCTGAAGTCATATGATATAAGTAGATTTTGCAGTTATGTTTCTCACTTGCATCTCTTTGGCTCCTGAGCCAGGGCTCTTTCTTAATCCTCAAGAGATGACAGCTTCTTTCTTCTTCTTCTTCCTCTTTCCCCCTCCTCTTCCTCTTCTTAAAATTTCATAAACTTTTCCTCAGACTTACAGAAAAAAATGTCATTAACATTTGCTAAAAGATCACTGGATATTGTTAATATCCTGTATTTAATAATAACTACTAACACATTTTTTTGTAAATTCCAAGCTTCCTAGTGAACCAATAATACCTCTTGTTTTTTCTTAGAGTAGATTACTCTTAAAAGCAGAACATCTATATATGAATATAGACAAAATGTTCTCCAAATGCAAGCTAAGACAATGTGCTTTGAACTTTAGAAAATCAGTTTATTTTAATTACAGTCAATTCTTAATTTAAAAATCTAATTATGCTATTTTAATTCCATCAAATTTATCACTATGAATGTAATCATTTCAATAATTAGATATTAATAATTTATCTCTATAACAATTCTTATATATGTTTTCTCTGTCATACCTAGAGGAAGATTGATATAACCTAGAAAATTGATGGTATGAGCTGTATGTTTTTTGTTTAACATCAGCAGAAAAAATTCTAAAATATTTAATTATCAATTTTACTCATTTTTTATTAAGGAATAATTTGTATACAGTAAAATTCACCCTTTTTAGTGTGCAGTACAGTTCTGTGAATTTTGATAAGCATAAACAATGTGTAATCACCACTATAATCAAAATACATAACAATTTCATTACTCACTCAAAACCTTTGAGAGCACAGCCATAGCCAAATATATCTTCATTTTGGGATCTGATCCAAGAGACTTTCACTTCCTCTCATTAGACCACTCAGACTCTCCCAGGAAGCTCTTGGGCCTCAGGCTGATGAGAATAGTGAGACTGTGTTCACAGTCTCACAGAGAGGGCTGTATGCAGCACATATGAGGCCATTCACCCAGGCTCTCAAAAGGTCCTCATTATAGGGGGAGGCACAGGGGAAGTGGGGAGAAGGGCTAAGGGGAGCACCAGCTGAGTCTCTCCTGGTTTGTCAGAGAGCCAGTGCCCCTCTGCTTCCAGGTCCAGCCACCCTGCCTGGTCTCAGCCTCCTTAGATATATATACACAAAAAAAATACACAAATACACTTATCTGCACATGCAAATACACAAACATACATCTAACACATATAAATACATACATATATATGATCACTCTCTATACAAATGCATTACCCACTACACCACCAGAGCTCATGCACACTCACATAAGCTCAAATAGACATGCACATAGATACATAAACATATGCTCATATACTACTTTTGGGACAGTTGCATCACTTGGGGGCATTATCTGCAATTTGTTCCACATGTTGCTCAACTTCATAATTCCCCATGCCATGGACCATCAGATGCTGCCTCTTCTTTGGGACTGTTTATTGCTGTGGACTGTGCACTATGTTGCTGTAACTAAAGAGTGATGTCTAATTTTCAACTGATTTGGGGGAGCTTCTGTCATTAAGAGATGTAAGGAGCCTGATACTGGTTATGAATGCGGTGATGGAGGCTGGTGGGACAATAGGGCATGGGAAAGTGAAACGTGCGACTCCATTTGTAGAGACAGATGACTGTGCAGAGATGGGAAAAGACTGGAAGGGGTGGAGTTATTACAGAAAACTTATTAATATTGAATTCCTCTTAAACATTCAAACTGATATGATAAGAACACATGGATATACAAAACTGGAATTTAGGGGCAAGCTCTACCCAACTCATTGCTGTTGAGTAGATTCTGACTCATAGTGACCCTATAGGACACGGCTGGCGGTTCAAACCCACCAGCCACTCCTCGGAAGGAAGGTTGGGCAATCCTACTTCCGTAGTGATAACTGCCTCGGAAACCCAAGGAGGGGTCGCTATGAGTCGGGGCCGACTCGACGGCACATAACAACAACAACAACAAATAGGGTTTCCAAGGTTGTAATCTTTATTGAAGCAGACTGCCACACCTTCTTCCCACAGAATGATTGGATAAGTTTGAACAGCTGACCTTTCGGTTAGTAGCTGAATGCTGAACAACTGCACCACCACTAAGGGCAAGCTCTTGGTAGAGCTAATATAAAAAAAAAATACTTAAAACACAGGCTAGATGTGTTTAAAAAATTTTTTTATTCTGGTGAAACATGTAAAACATTATTAACATTTCAGAATTTTCACATGTATAATTCAGTGACATTAATTATGTTTACCATATTGTGCAACAATCACCACTACCTTCCAAATTTTTAAAGCCAGATCATGCCAGTATCTTTGTTCAAAATTCTCCATTGAGTTTTTATTTCATTCAGAGATGAAGACAAAATATTTAGTATGATTACAAAGCTCTCCTTGCAGTGGTATTACTATGGTTAGTGTTACCCAATGCAGTGACTCATGGTGTAACACACCCCATGTGAACCTCCTCTTATAGCAGACCATACAGAATCCTTAATCATATTTATTATCAATTTTAATCATAGAATAATGTGATAAATATAGTTTTAAATTGCTTAAATGTAATATTTCTTAGATTATATGAATGGTAACAAATTTTTTTTGTAAAATCTTTCTACATTGAATTACAACATTATTAGTAATTGAATGGAAGTCTTTGATTTTTCTCTTTCTTTTCCTTTAATTACTACTTCATTCTCAAAAAAGTTCTTGATATAGGTTCACAATCATCACACTATTATGGCTAAAACATCAGAAAATTTGACAAAATCAGCAGCCATAAAAACACCAGCAGCAACAAAAATAACAACTTGAGTTTGTTAGCTGTGTGAACAAAATCATGTGATTGGAAGCATCGTTGTAATTAGGGAATAATGACAGCTCTGATCCGAGCGCATTAGAACATTCAAAAAGCAAATTAGCGCAGAGTTTTAGTCTGGTAGGGCTTACAAAAAAATGTGTTTGTTGTTATAACTAACTACAGATATATTTTTATAAAAAAATAATAAATTTCTGTTCAAACACTGCACAAAAATTTCATAGACAGTCATTTCAGTATCACTTCTTCTGACAGTATTAGCTGGCGTGATCTGCACCCACCCATACTCCCAGTTATACCACTGTATCCATGATCTGTCCCCTCTCCATCTTCTATTTTGATGATGGTAATGTTAGCTACTGTAACAAATAAACCCTACCGTACAAGTGGCTTTCTTAACATAATTGAAGTTTATTTCTTGTTCACAAAACATTACAGTGGATTTTCTTGGTCACCTGGAGTCTTTCCTCCATGACCTCGATTCAGAGATCCAAGCTTCTTCTGTATTCTGTTTTGTTATTCCTTAGAACCTCAGAACTCTCTACTTTTAGCTCGAGGAAGGCAAAAAGAGACAAGGGAGAAGCCTCACTCGTTTCTTAAAAGCCCTGACCTAGCAGTGACATACATCACCTCCTGCCAGCATTCCATTGGTGAGAACTAGTCTTGTGGATACATCTGGAAGGGGGAAGTGGGGTGTAGGAAGCTCCTTCCTAGGGATAACTGTATGGAAAGGGGATCATGATTTTTTGGCAAACAACAAGCTAACTCCACCAAATCATCTATTATCTTCTGCCACTTCTCTCACTCCTAACTCCCTCCAGCCACCCTAGCCTCCTTACTTCTACTTGAATATCCTAGCCAAGTTTCTGTCCCATGTCCCTTCCTGGAATTATTTTGTTAGGAGGGAGCAATCCCTGGAGAAGAACATCATGCTTGGTAGAGAGCAAGAAAGAAGAGGACCCTCAATGAGATGGTTTGACACAGTGGCTGCAACAATGGGCTCAAACATGGCAATGATTGTGAAGATAGTGCAGGACTGGGCAATGTTTTGTTCTGTTGTACACAGGGTTGCTATGAGTCAGAATTGACTCAACAGTACCTAACAACAACAACATGTTCCAGAACTATCTACAGGAGATCAAATTGACAATGGCAACTTGAATGATTATATGGGAAACTTAGGGGGCAGTGAGCTTATGTTAATGGGGAGGAACTCAGGAAAGGATGTGTGGTGCTGTGAATTACTTGGTACCGCTATTATAGTGATTGAGATTCCCACCAGATTATTGGGTGGAACTATGTAAATGGGAGGTACTTGTGGTCTACTAAGGGGACTGGATAACTTGTTAGTAATGTAAATAAAATACATGGCACCCTTGTGGGAGTGAGACCATAGAAATAAGGTGTATGGAACCCTAATGTGGGGATTCATCAGTTTTGTGGTAGCATAGTGCCTAAGGCATTTGACTGCTAACCAGAAGGCTAGTGGTTCAAACCCACCAGCCGCTCCTCAGAAAGAAGGTTGGGTAATCTACTTCCATAGTGATATTGCCTTGGCAACCCAAGGAGGGGTCGCTATGAGTCGGGTTCCACTCAAGGGCAGTGAGTTTTTTTTAGGCTTAAAATAAGCCCTCCCAGAGGCAGAAAGTGGGATCTCGGTGCCATCAAGAGTGAAGAGCTAGAGGTGGAGTGGAACGCATCCATGGACCTGAGATCCCTGCACTGGACCTCCTTGGCAGAGACATCAGCAGAGAGTTGGCTGAGAGACAGCAGGTGCTGAACCAAGAGGGATGAGAGACAGAGCGGCAGGCTTGCCTGCCCATGGTGCAAGAAAGCCGAATGCAGGAGGCTTACTGGCTGAGTGGGGTGCACCTAGGTGTACCTATTGACAGGCAGAGCTAAAAGAGCTTTGTAACACTTGCTGGAGCAGGACAGAGCCCAGGCCCAGAGAAGAGAGGTGTGCCTGAGAGCATGGCCAAGGGGAGGGAGAAGGATTGTATCCTGAGCTTTCCTGAACCTGAATTGTAATCTGTTACTTCCCTAAGAAACCCTTAATTGTGAGTATTGTATGTGAGTTCTGTGTGGACACCGCAACAAATGATCAACCCAGCAGAGAAGTAGAGAGTAGGGTGGGAGGGACAGCTGATGTCAGACTTGGCAAAAAGGCTGGAGGGTGGCAGCATGTCTGAGCTCATGGGGATAAGCCTCCGGCTGCCATCAGCGATTCTGTTTTCCCCTCTTTAGGTTGGAGGAAATCAGAGGAGGATGGCCCCTCTATGCCCTTTTTGCAGAGGGCAAGAATGGTTGCACAATTCAAAGAATGTAATCAGTGTCACTGAAAGGTATATGTAGAAACCATTGAATTGGTCTATGTTTTGCTGTGTATATTCTTAACAACAACAAAATTTTAAAATAAAAATTTAAAAAGAATATATTATATTAAAAAAAAAGAAAAAAACCCAAACTCACTGCCATCTAGTTGATTCCAACTTACAGAGAACCCCTTTGGGTTTCGGAGACAGGATACCTTTACAGAAGTAGATTGCCAGTCTTCCTTCTGCTGAGTGGCTGGTAGGTTTGAACCACCAACCTTCCGGTTAGCAGTCAAATGCCTTAGGCACTATGCCACCAGAGCTCCCTAATAGACTATTATATGGTGTAAACATGACTTTTCTTAGTGCCTAAGGCATCTGACTGCTAACCAGAAGGCTGGTGGTTCAAATCCACCAGCCACTCCTCGGAAGGAAGGTTGGGCAATCTACTTCCATAGTGATACCACCTCGGAAACCCAATGAAGGGTCGCTGTGAGTCGGATCCCACTCCAGGGCAGCGAGTTTGGTTTTTGGTTTGGTTGGGAAACCAAAAAATTTGTGTGACTCGTTTTATTGCAGTATTTTTTTGTGGTGGTCTGGAACCAAAATCATAATATCTCCAAGGTATGCCTTTATATCTCAAGTAGATTCTATACTTTTAAAAACTGAACCTAAAATGATCACTTAGGAGCATCCAGCACTATTTTTATTTTCCCTGACACTAAAAAACAATCACTCTGCCAAGTGGATTTCCTACTGCGAAGGAGATTACAGTAGAATATTCTGGACCTCTGAGCAGTTGCATTTCCCAGGGCAAATTAACACAGGCCTGTTTTTGTTTCTAACTTGTGCTTTATGAGTTTAGTTAGTATAGTGGTCTCTCAGTATCTGCTCAGCCTGGACAAACTGAATAAGTTTCTGGACTTTCAAGCAGAGGGTATTTATTCCCTTTTCAAGTCACTTCTTGCACATCACGTCCAGAGTGATAATTCTGTGTGGATCAGATCTTTTCACTCAGCTAAAATTCCTTTATTTCCCCCCTACCCTCTCACACCTTACAGGGCAAATTCTTTAACCTGTCATTTAAGGCCTCTTCTGCTGTGTGGTTCTCTTCCCTCCCTGGTTTCATTCCCTTTCCACACTCCATCTCTCATTATAATGAATTACTTGCTGTTCCTTAAATGTAGCATTTTATCTGTCACCTCTTGGGTGTTGCACATGCTGCCTAAAACTTCTCCTCCCCTTTTTGCCTAAGAAATTCCTGTTCATTCTCCAGAACTCAGTCAGATCTATCTTCTTTTGGAAGACTTCCCTGACCATCTTCCAACCTGGAGAGGTATCCGTATTCTGTGCTCTGTAACCTTTTACCTGAGTCCCCATGGCTGTCTCTGCCTAGCATACAGGATGGGTTGGAGCATCGCTCAGAATGGGTTTTGTGAAGTTCTCTTCTTCTCTCCACTTTTTTTCCCACCAGTTCAGGCAGGTAAGATCCAGGGAGGAGCAGGTACTATGGTTCCAAGTGATGTTGGCTGTGACCTCTAGGCCACTCTCCCCAAGGGAATCAATAATACTTAAGAGAAGTACTCATGAGAAAACCCAGGCAAGAGCCCAGGCTTAGCCCTCAGGGAAGCCAGCTGCCTTCTAGGGCCCTTAGGGCAGCCTGCTAGAGCAAATCTTGAGCACACCTCTTGCTGTAATAATAATAATAATAATTTCTAATATTTGTTGACTGACTTTTATGTTCCAGGCACTATTCTTTATCTCTATGTGCATTATCTTGTCTAATTTCTACAAAGACCATGATTGCTGGCACAGAGAGGTTAAGTAACTTGCCCAAGGTCGTGTAGTAAGTGATAAAAAGGTTTCACATTTGATCATTCTGTTTCCAGAACCTATGTTAGTAAAGGAGCTCTGGTAGCATAGTGGCTAAAGCACTTGACTGCTAACCAGACGGCTGGCGGTTCAAACCCACCAGCCACTCCTCGGAAGGAAGGTTGGGCAATCCTACTTCCGTAGTGATACTGCCTCGGAAACCCAAGGAGGGGTCGCTATGAGTCGGGGCCGACTCGACGGCACATAACAACAACAACATATCACTTTCTTGGTCTCTGACTTCCACTTTCCAACAGTCTGCTAACTTCTGTGAGAATTCCACTCCTCCTTATCCCTTCTTTCTGTATGCTGACTGGCTTCCAGATGGATCTGAGGATTCTCAGTGGAAGTAGAAGGGGGAAGCTCAAGCGGCAGGGGCCTCTGGAGGCTCCTTAAGAGAAAAGAGGAGAGCCTGGTGATGGCAAAAGGCCTGGCTTGTCAAGGGAGAGGGGGAGTGAGCAGACCATGAGCCCAGGACTAGTCCAGGCTTTGTCTATTAGACTCAATGTGACATTGGAGAAATCCTTGCTTGTTTCTGAGATTCAGTTTCCCAGTCTGCAAAATAAGGGTAGACATAGGACAGATTAACTCACTCCTGCCAAAAGAAGGGGCAGCCTCAACTCTACTGGGTTAGGTCAGGCACGAACGCTATGGAATGGGGGTCAGAGAGAAGGCAGCTGGCCTGGGGATGCTATATGGTGGGCTTCCGAGCTCAGCCCTGCACCCCTACCACAGTGACAGAGTGGGGCGAAGGAGGAGGTTTTGGTTCCTTTAATAGTGGGGGACGAGCTCTGGTGGCGCATTCGGTAACTAACCAAAAGGTCGAAGGTTGGAACCCACCAGCCACTCCGCTGAGAAAAGATGAGGTATTCTGCTTCTGTAAAGATTTACAGCCTTGGAAGTTGTACCTTGTCCTATAAGGTCGCTATGAGTTGGAATAGACTCCAAGGCAGTGGGTTAGTAGTGGGATACCGCAGATCACGAGCCAAGGTCTCTGCAGGACACGCTCACTCATCCTGCATCTCTTCAGTCCTCCCAAAGTGAGTTGCAGCCCTGGAGCTGGCGGCTGCTGACAGAAAGGTAGCCACGGGCCGCGTTGCGGCCACCGCCGGGGAAGCTGCCGCCCGTTGGGCCCGAAGAGCATCACGTCATCCTTTCCGCTAGGCGCCCGCCCCCTCTCCGACTGCGCTTGCGCAGGCGCGGCGAAAAGGGGGGGGGGTCGCAGGAGGGGTTGTCCTCAGCGTTTTCCGCCCTTCTCCGGGCTCGCTCGGGCCGCTGCGCTCTCGGCTGGCAGCGGCGGCGGCGGCGGAGGGGGCTCGGCGCCCAGTCGCTTCGCCGACTACTTTGTCATCTGCGGGCTGGACACTGAGACCGGGCTGGAGCCGGACGAGCTGTCGGGTGAGTGCGCATCGAGCCCGGGTTCGCTTCACCGTGTCCGTTGCGGCTGGAGACCCCCGCGGCATTTCCCCCTCCCCCCGCCCCGGCTTTGTCCTGGGAGCCGGGCGAGGGTTAGGACACTGGAGGGTTCGGTGGAAGGGGTAGTTGGTTGGGCCTGAGGAGGGAAATCGAAATGAAGGGCTCTGAGCAGTGAGGGGTCAGAACGGTCCCTCCGGTCTTCAGAGTTGTGTGCTTGTCGTCGCGGACAAGGAAGAGTGGAAAGTTGTGTCTGATGTAGGTTGAGTGACTTAGTATAAAAGAAAGGGAAGCTTGCCCGCGAACACCCGTAAGGAAGGGAAGAGAGTACCCCACGCCCTAGTGAAAGTAAGTTCCACTCACAGTTTAAACGAGAGAGAAAAAAAAAAAAAGAAAGAAAGAAAGAAAGAAAAGGCAAAATAAAACTTGATAAGTTTATCTGGCTTCTTCCCAAGAAGTCTCATCTAACAGTTTTCAAAACCGCTATAGCCCAGCCCTAAGCTGGACTCCTGTTCCTACAGATTGCAGCTCTGCCCGTCTGTATGAGACATAAAGTAATAAAGTGAACTTGGGTTGCACCAAGAAGGGTGGGAACTTCCTTGGTCCTATAAAGGGCTTGTATCCGGGAACCAGTCGTTTTATGAAAAGTAACTTAGGACCTTTATGAGGCCAAAATGAGGCCATTCTGTTAGTAAATGAGCAGCATCCTAGTTGGAGAGCCTAGTTTGTGTTATGATACTTCACAAGTGACCCATCAAAGGCAGAGTGATGGGGAAGTGAAGATGGGGCCCTTGGCCAGTTTTGGTACTAAATTGTAGAAGGGTGAAAAATCCCTGTGAATTACATTGCACCATCTTGGAGCCTTTGAATTGCATCAGTTTTGAAAGTTTTTCAAAGTCGGGGTGTCCCAGTCATGTCATACTTTAATAATGTTTAATGTGTGCCTTCGAGTTGATTCTGACTCACATATCGACCCTATAAGGTTATAGGCATTCTGATTGGATGAGGGAAATTCCTTTCCACTTCTCTGTTATGATACGTTTACCATAAAGTTTCTCTCCTAGAAGTAATTATCCTGTTGACTAATTTTACCTTGCTTTAGAAATGACAGGACTTTTTTTTTTTTTTTTTTTTAAATCACCAGAAAAATGCCAGTGTCTTTTATGGGGGAAAAAAAAATCAGATACTTAAGATGACAAAAATGTACATCTTTTAAAAAATGTGATAAATTTATGCTTTAACAAGATGAAAAAATGCTATTTTCTCAAATTAATAGCCAATGTACAAAAATAATAATGAAGCAGTAATATAATTAACATTAAGCCTTTGTCAGTGTAGCTTTGTTGTTTCAAGTTCACTTTTTTAGGTCTTCAAATTCACATAATACAGATGTTAATATTTCATCTATGTTTCATATTAAGAGTGTGGCTTTGTGATATAATTGTTGGAATTCAGTTCAGTGTACTGGGACTAGAAGGGCCCTTAGAGAGGAAAATGAGGCCCATAAAGGCTAGTAGGGCCTAGGCTTGCTAGTTAATTGCCTGACTCTTGGACCAGTGCTCCTCTTATGATGCCAAATTGCATCTCATTGGCCTGACTGGACATTTAGAGAACACTAATATGTTGAGAACACATTGTGGAATAGTCTCTCTTTTTTTTAAAAAATATTTTGTTGTTGAGACTATTCACAGCAAAAATACATACCAATTCAAGTTTCTACATGTACAGTTCTGTAACATTGATTACATCCTTTGTGGAATAGTCTCTTAATGTCACCCTTAGAAAAGAAAATAATACTGATTGTCCAGGAAAGTCAGAGGACTGGTCAGATTATACTCCTCCTTAAAGATACTGAGCAATGACGTTAGAACTTCAGAATCATGAAATGTCAAACATGGAAGCACCCTTTAGTGATTATATAACCTGATTTTGCAGAGGAGGAAACTGAGGCCCTGAAAAAGTTGGAAAATATTTTTTTCCTATCCACATTTCGTAATTTCTTTTTTGCTATTGGAGTGTTGCTTTGTATGCTTTGCAATAATCTGATGAGTAGGGGAGATAAGTAAAGTATTTCTCTGACAATGTCAGGAGCCGATGTTAACGGTGGTTTTTTTTAGTGCAGGTTTTTGTTTTATGATCAGAAAGAATACTGCATATGATGACTATGAAGGATATCTCACCTTTTTTAGCTTTTTATTTTGATATAATTTCACACTTAAAGAAACATTGACATGAATAGTACAAAGAACTCCAGTACAACCTTTACCCAGATTTAACAATAGTTAACATTTTGCCCATTTGCTTTGTTTTATATTTGCCCTCCCTTCCTCCTTCCCTCCTCTCTGTATATCCTTTTAACAGCTTTATTAAGATATAATTCATCCATCATGCAATTCACATATTTAACATGTACAGTTCTTTTTTTTTTTTTTGGTGTATTCACAGAGTTGTGCAATTATCACCACAATCAATTTTCGAATACATTCATCACTTCCCTCAAAAGCCCCGGACTTACTAGTAGTCACACCCCACTTCCTCCCAACCTCCCCAAACCTAGCCCTAGGAAACCACTAATCTACTTTCTGTCTCTATAGATTTGCTTATTCTGGATCTTTCATATAAATGGAATCATATAATATGTAGTCTTTTGTTACCGGCTTCTTTTACTTAGTGTAATATTATCAAAGGAGCTCTGGTAGCATAGTGCCTAAGGCACTTGACTGCTAATCAGAAGGCTGGTGGTTCAAACCCACCAGCCACTCCTTGGAAGGAAGGTTGGGCAATCTACTTCCGTAGTGATACTGCCTCTTAAACCCAAGGAGGGGTCGCTATGAGTCGGGTCCGACTCGATGGCACATAACAATAACAACAACAACAATATTTTCAAAGTTTATCCATGCTGTACCATATATCAATATGTCATTTTTTTTAAGTATGCCATTCTTTTTAATTACTGAATAACATTTCATTGTATAAACATACCCCATTTTATTTATCCATTCATCAGTTGATGGACATTTGGGTTGTTTCCTCTTTTTTGGCCATTACGAATAATGCCACTGTGACATTTGCATGCAAATTTTTGTGTGAACATATGTTTTCATACCTCTTGGGTGTATACCCAGGAGTAGAATTCCTAGATCATAAGGTAATTCTTATGTTCAGTCTTTTGAGGAATTGACTGTTTTCCACAGCAGTTGTACCAGGTTACATTCCCACCAGCAGTGTATGAGGGTTTGGTTTCTCTGCATCCTTGCCAACACTTGTCTTTTTGAGTCTAGCCATCCTAGTGGTTGTGAAGTTTTATCTCTTTGTGGTTTGATTTGCATATTCCTAATGGCTAAGAAGGATATCTTATTTAAAAGAAAAAAAAATTACCCCTTGCCAGGGATAAAATGGTTATACCAATTTTGACCCAGTTTCAGACAGGACATCAATACAAACCAAACCTAATTTTTATCAGTTTGGTCAATTCTGGACAGTCTCTCTTGTGGTCATTTTATAACGGCATCTCTGCTTCGAAGCCCAGCTGCCCAGCTGCAACAAGACTCAAATCTTGATGGCTAAGTTCAGGCATCTGTGGATATTGCCAGAAGTCAAGGCTTTTGTAGCTGTGGGAGATTTTCTGAGTTAGGTCAGGTGTTTTCTTTTTTAAGGTGGTATAAATAAAAAGTTAGGAAAAAAGACCAACACACAAAAAACAATTACAGAGCAGCACAAGACAGTTTAAAATTACATGCTAAATTTAGTTAGACTGTATAGTCTCAGAACATAAGAGAATTCCTTTTCACTCCCTCAGGTAGGGAAGATCACATTTGAAAGTAAAGTAATTTTACTTTGATGACTTTGAAGCCCTCCCTGCTCCTCGCTGTTTAGGAAGAAATCCCAAATTACAGTGTTTGGTTCTTAAATCAAATTGTCTTAGACTCTGTTCAGCCCTTCCTTCCTTCCTAGAGTAAACCCCCTCCCCCAACCTCCTTTGACAAAATGTGAAACCTATTTCTTATCTTACATGTTTTTATGAGCTTGTTTTTTGCCTAACTGTGGCAGAAGATATACTTGGGCTTAGCTTGACCCCTAAATTCTTGTTGATATCCCTGGATTAGAAATACTGCCAAGTGGTTTTAGAGATCTCTCAGGAATGTGGGTACACATGAGGAAACCCATGCTTTATATTATGTATTTTAGTGCATGCTGGATATGACATAGGATCCAGTGAAAATCTTGTCTTTGTGAAGGTGGTGGCTTCTTGTGGAAATCAGTGATTTAAAATAGGCTATCAATGTCACATTTTTAGATTGAGTTCTCAAAAGTTATTAAATGAGACAGATTTGGGGCAGATGTCCATGTTCCAAATATTCTGTGATAGCTGACTTTAGTTTGGAATACACAGAACCCTGCACTGGGTCTGTGAGTGGCAGGGTCCTGACATAATGGAATATGAAAGTATGTGCCAATTCTCAAGCTGTTTTCAGTTTGTCTCCAGGAAATAAGATGGGAATAGGTACTATTGAAGTTTCTCAGGTATTATACTTAGGATGCTTGCTTGGTTGTTATCCATGGGATATTCTTTTCAGATAACCAGGTTAGTAATTTTTTTGTTCATTAATATGATGGATAAGGTAGGGAAAAATTTTGCTGGGCCACCTCTGGCCTACCATACAGTTGGGCTGAACTAGCTGAGTTAGTGTAAGATGTTTTTGTGGAGTGTTGAGAGCCTGAGCGGTAAGGTCTGTGGAGATTCTGCTTATTCATCTTCATTCCTTGTGAGAGTGGGATTCTTTGGTTCTAAATTATTCCCAGTTGGGAAAACATAATGTGAGTATGCATTCATTTATTTTGATCACAGAATAAAAAATAAACTGAATGAAGAATGTCACAGCCAGAAGTCAGAGGTGATCAATGGCAGCCCTTTTGACGGATGGTAATAATTAGTATTTACATATGACTTTATACTTTTTTTTAAATGCATTTTATTGAAATATAATTTATGTACAGTGAAATACACAAAATTAAAGTGACATGACTTAATACTTTTTTTTTTAGTGTTCCCTCTCCTCCCCTCCTGCCCCTGGTAACCAACAAAGAAAGTTTCCCTCCATATATAAACCTTTCCTTGACCCTCCACAAAAATGAACTAATACTATATTTGTCTTTCTGTGATTGACTTATGTCACTCAGCATAATGTGCTCCACGTTCATCCATATTGTGTGGTGTTTTGCAGACTCTACCTTATCTTTTAGTGCTGCATAGAATTCCATTATTTGTATGTACCATAGTTTTGTCATCCTCTCTTGCGCTATAAATCTTAGAGATAAGTTCCTTGCCAGATTTGTAATCATCAGCACAGATGAATTTGTTGCTGTCATTTTTGTTATGTGCATTTTCATGATGTCGATTTCATTGTTCCATATAATTTTCTATGCTGAACTGGTTTTGTTTATGAATTCTGTTATCACTTCACTTCCTTCGTTGCTATTGTTTTAGTATTTGCTGAATATTTATGCTGATCCTCTTTTTTGACGTGACAGTTTATCGTTTTTCTTTGAGGTTACCCTGTGATTTATAGTTTTCTTCCCAAGTTTAGAACACTTTGTTCTACCTTGTAGTTGTCTTGACTTCCCTACCATCTAGAAATTCTGTAATGACACAGTTTTTTCCTTCTTTTTGGTTTGTAGTTGTCCTCATTTGTCAGTTGATGTCTCTGGTTCCCTGTTTACAGTCTTATAGGCTTCTTTACTTTGGATACTTCCATAGCTGGGTTGGTTTCTGGGTTATATCATCATGTGTGTTAATGGTCAGTTGTTGTTGGCTGTTGTTGCTTCTCTGTCCAAAGGGCTCCCTTTAGCATCTTTTGTGAGGTTGGTCTGGTTTTAACAAATTCCCTTAATTTCTGCTTATCTGGAAATGTCCTAATTTCACCATCATATTTGAGGGACAATTTTGCTGGGTACATAATTCTTGGATGGAAATTTTTCACTTTTAGTGTTTTATATATATACAATCCTATTGTCTTCTCGCCTGCATGGTTTCTGTCGAGGAATCCAAGCTTAGTCTTATTGCTTGTCCCTTGTAGGTGACTTTTCGTTTTTCCCGTGCTGCTCTCATGATTCTTTCTTTGTCTTTGGTTTTGGTAAGTTTGATGATGATATGCCTGGGTGATTTTCTTTTGGGTCTGTCCTGTTTAGGGTTCGTTGGTCTTCCTGCATGGATATATTCTCATCTTTCATCATACTAGGAAAATTCTCTTCCAACACATTTTCAACAGTTTTCTCTGTGGTTTTATTTGTCTCTTCCTGTTCTGGAATTCTGATGACATGTAAGTTATTCCTTATGATGGTATCCCACATGAACCTTAGGCTTTCTTCATTTTGTTTTGATCTTTTTTCTGATTTATCCCTTTCCAAAGAAGTGTTCAGGTTTTTGCCTTCAATCTCCTTAATTCTGTCTTCCATTGATTCATTTCTGCTCCTTTGCACATTCAATGTGTTACCTATTTCTGAAAATTTAGTATTAATTTTCTGGATTTCTGTGTGTAGATTTTGTATCATTTCTAATTTTTCATTTATTTTGTCATTTTGTTCTTGTATTGTCTTTTGAAATTATTCTAGGGTTTTCTGTGTTTTCCTTGGTCTGTCTCTCAATTCATTGAAGATACCTAACTATAATTCTTTTGAATTTCTTGTCAGGGAGTCGCAGTGCTGTGTCTTCCTCAGGGATGTGTTTTGGGTCAGTATCCTGGTCCCTTGTTTCTCCTGCTTTATCTTTTTTCTTTGTGTGGACTGTGATACTCTGTTGTCTCCGAGGCATTGTTTACATTTTTGTGTTTATAGTTAAATGTTGATTGTATGTTGGAGTGACTTGCCCACAATTTTTGTTTTGTTTGTATATTATCTATGTGAGCATGGTACTGTGCTCCTCTATTCGCTATCTCCTTTCCTGTTGTCAGCCTCTCATATGTCCCAGCCATCCTTGGCAAATAGCGTGTTCTTAGGTCACTTTAAAATCCAAAATGGTTGCCACTCGTAAAGATTCCGTTAAGCTGCACTCTTGGTCACTTTAAATATCCAAAATGGCCACTGCTTGTAAACATTCAAAATGGCTGCGCCCTCGGTCACTTTAAATATCCAAATTGGCTGTGCCCTCAGTCACTTTAAATATCCAAAATGGCTGCCACATGTAAACAATCAAAATGGCTGTGCCCTTTGGACAGTGGAATGTCCACAGCTCAGGTTGTCTCCCTCCTTACTGTTTCCCTTCCTAGTCATAGGTCACCAGCGCAGTCGTCTCTGTAGCCCTTGATGACCAAGGTTGATCTTTAGGCCAGTTCTCAGGTCCCAACACCACTTGGAAATATTCAGGCTGTTGGTCCCGTCAGAGTAGCTGACAGTCCACAGCTCTGACCGTTTCTGTACTCACTGTTTTCGTTCAGGTTTTTCCACTAGTTGGTGCCTAATCCACTTCTGTATAGTTCCTTTCAAAGCTCAGGGTTCCAGGATTATCTTCTGTATCTCTGTCAATTGTTTTTTCTTTTCTTTGTTGAAGAGGGTCTGTGTCGCTCTTCTGGCTATTCCTCCATCTTACTGGAAGTCATGATTTTATACTTTTATATGGAGCTCTTGTGGTGTAGTGGATAAGGCATTTGGCTGCTGACCAAAAGGCCAGTAGTTTGAACCCACCAGGTGCTCTGTGGAAGAAAAATGAGGTAATCTGCTTCTGTAAAGATTTATAGTCATGGAAACCCTATCGGAAAGTTCTACTCTGTCCTATAGGGTAGTTATGGGTCAGAATCTACTTGATGGCAGTGGGCTTGGTTTTTTTGGTTTTATAATTTTACTGTGTACTTTTTTTTTTGTTTATTCTTTTAGAGTCTTGTTGTTGTTGTTGTTATGTGCTGTCGAGTCAAACTCGACTCATAGCGACCCCTCCTTGGGTTTCCGAGGCAGTATCACTACGGAAGTAGGATTGCCCAACCTTCCTTTTAGAGTCTAGGAGGCTAGAAATCTGAGTTCAGAGTGGTGACTCTGGGTGAAGACTTGTGCTCTGTCTGCCTCTTGTTTCTAGGATGATCCCAGTCCAGGGACTCTGGTTCCAAAGGACATGCTCCACTCCTGGCTCCTCTTCTTTGGTGGTAGCAGGTCCCTGCTCTCTGCTCACTTTTCTCTCCTTTTATCTCTTGTAAGATAAAGGGTATTTCAGGCCACAACTGGGTATCTCCTGTAAGATAAAGGGTATTGCAGATCAGGACTGTGATGGGACTAAGGGTGTTATAACCTACACTTAATCCTCTTACACCCTATTAGTTTATCATATCAGATCACATCATGAAATATCATTACATATCTGCCACATTACATCATTACATATCTAATGGTTAAGGCATTTGGCTGCTCACCAAATGGTTGGTGGTTCAAACCCACCAGCAGCTCTGTAGAAGAAGAATGAGGTAATCTTTAAGTTTATAGCCTTGCAGTAAGAGTGAGTGACCAAATACAGTAACACTAAGGAAAAGGAAGGCATAGAGAGGTGCACAAGATGTACAGACAACAAAGATAAACACTTTTATATACACAATATTGCATTATCAGTAATAACAAACATTAATCTTTTGGTAGATACATAGGTAGACAGGCTGAAAGAGTAAGTTTATCTAGGCAAAAGGGAATATACCCATGACTGTATATAAGTTTGGCAGACAATATTTCTACATATGTATTTGTATGTGTTAGAAAAATGTCCATATAAATACAACTAACAGGGCAAAGTTTTGATAACTTCTTAGCCACAGCCAAACACTCTGAGGTTACTAATTGTTGGGCCTATAGGTTTGGGACCATGGCTGTGGGGGACATCAAGTTCATTTGGCTTGATTATATACTATACAGGAGCTCTGGTGGCATAGTGCCTAAGACATCTGACTGCTGACCAGAAGGCTGGTGGTACAAACCCACCGCCACTCCTTGGATGGAAGGTTGGACAATCTACTTCCGTAGTGCTACTGCCTCGGAAACCCAAGGAGGGGCTGCTGTGAGTTGGATCCGACTTGACGGCAGTGAGTTTGAGTTCAGATACACTATACAGAAATGTTCTATATCCTACATTGGTGATAGGCAACTAGGGTCTTAAAGGCTTGCAAGTGACCATCTATATGCAACAATTGGTCTCCCCTCTTCGGAGTAAAGAAGAATGAAGAAAACCAAAGGTGCATAGAAACAATTAGTCTAAGGGACTAGTGGGCCATGCAAACCTCAGCCTACATGACCCTGAGACCAGAAGAACTTGATGGTGCCTGGCTACCACTGTCAACCACTTGGAAAGGGGATCAGTGCAGGAGATCCTGGATAGAGTGGGAGAAAAATGTGGAACAAAACTCAAAATCATAAAAATGACCACACTTACTGGTTTGATAGAGATTGGTGAGACCCCTGAGACTATGGCCCCTAGTCACTCTTTGGGTCTGAAACTGAACTCACTCTGGTGGCTTTAAGCTGGGCAATAGACAGGCATATAAGGTGAACATTCACATCAGGTAGGTATACTCATTAGAACAATCAATCATCGTAGAGCCGAAGGGCAGTATTTGCACAGGGAAATAGCTCAGGGGACAGGAGTGTATAGGAAAGAAGGACACAGGGAGGAGGTAACTACAGGGAGGAAGGAGGGAAGAGAGCTGTTACATTGCATTCAGTGTCATGAATCAAAATGTGCATGACTGCTGTATGGAAAATGAATTTGCTCTGTAAACTTTTCATCCAAATCTCTCTCTCTCTCTCTCTCACACACACACACACACAAGATTTACAGTCTTGGAAACCCAGCGGGCGTTGCTATGAGTTGGAATCAACTTGATGGCAGTGAGTTTGGTTTGATTTTAAACCACTGAGAATCATGGCCCAAGTTGACACATTTTGGGGGGACAGCAATATACTTTTAAACATTGTTATTTTTTCAGTCTCACTTGAAATATTTTTTTGTGTCCGATGTCATGAAGCAAGTTAGAAAGAACTATTGGTATCTGGTTGTCTGTCTGCCATCTCACTATTGATAAGATTTTTATTATTATTATTATAGAAATGGGAAAACTGAAGCCATGGCTTAGTCATTGACTAGCAGAGTTGTGGTGTGGCATATTTAATTCAGTTTCCAGCCTGCTTTGTAGTAGAGGAGCTGTATCAGGAGAGGAGCCAGGTCACTCACTTTCTAAGTTATAGTTAAGACTGTTTATTGTTTTGTTATTATTTTCCCTCTCTCCCCTCATCAGTTCTGGAAATGTTTTTCTTAGACCAAAAAGTTACTTGGGCTTTGCTTCTAAAGGGCTTTTTTTTTTTTTTTTT
>NW_006921601.1:5820446-5821628 GCF_000298275.1 Orycteropus afer afer | reverse complement strand
TTCATATGTTTGTTGGCTGCCTGAATATCCTCTTTGGTGAAGTGTTGTCTATTCATGTCTTCTGCTCATTTTTTTATTGAATTATTTGTCTTTTTGTTGTTGATGTGTTGTAGTTTTCTATAAATACTAGAGATAAGTCCCTTGTCAGATATGTCATTGGGTTTGGACCCATTTTGTCGGAATAGGCTCTTAAATCCCAGTATCTGCTAAAACTGGGTGTATGAGAAGTTCAGCTATGTTAGAAATTCTAAGTGTGTGAGTTAGACTAGGTTTGGTGCCTGGGAGATGTTAGAGAGGAGGCAAAGCATCGGTTAAAATAATGGTTGTGTACACAAGCCTAAGGTTATCTAACAAAGAAAATATATTGAGAATAAAATTGGACAAACCTGCCTTAAGGAGGAGGCCCCGGGGGGGATAGGTAATAGATGGTTTCCCTTGATTTTCCATTGAAAACCCTGGTGAGATTTCCTTGGTTAGTGCTTTGGAAGAGGCAGGTAGTTGCTTTTTACATTTTGTCCAGAGTTTATAGTTATTTGCAGTAGAGTTGGTCTGATAGGAGCTACTCTGCCATGCCAGAAACAGAACCTCCATCATACTACCAGTACTAGTTGCTGTCCCATCAACTCTGACTCATGGTGACCCCATGTGTTTCGGAATAGAACTGTGCACAAAGAATTTTTAGCAGTTGCTTTTTGAGAAATAGATCACCAGACGTTTCTTCTGAGGTGCCTCTGGGTGGACTTGAACCTTTCACTTAGCAGCCAAGCTTGTTAACTGTTTGTACTACCCAGGGATTCCTCCATCATAAATCAAATCCATTGCTTTGAGTTGATTCTGACTCATAGCGACCCTATAACATTAAAAAAAAAGAAAAAAGATCACTGCCTTCTAGTCGGTTCCCACTCATAGTGACCCCTCTTTGGTTTTCTGAGGTGATATCTCTACAGAGGTAGATTGCCTAGTATTCTTTCCGAGGAGTGGCAGAGGGTTTGAACCGTCAGCCTTCTGGTTAGCAGTCAGATGCCTAGGCACTGTGCCACCAGTCCCTGTATAGCATACTAGATATAAATTATTCTGTTGATAGAGTGTATTCCCCATCACCTCCAAGGGGCAAGATATAAAAATGCCCTTAGCCTTTTTTGAAAAATACTTAAATTTTATGTAAAGTTTTTTTTTTTTTTT
>NW_006921601.1:5793803-5818961 GCF_000298275.1 Orycteropus afer afer | reverse complement strand
GTGACTGACTTATTTCACTCAGCATAATGTCCTCCAAGTTCATCCACGTTATGCGGTGTTTTGCAGATTCTACATTATTCTTTAGCGTTTAGCACTATTTGTTTTTGAGAAGTTTTATGTAGTTCAACATAAACCAGGTCAAGGATTGACCACACTGGGTCTTTCTCTGTTTGGGACATGGCTTTTCACATCTGCTCTTACCATTTTTTTTTTTTTGTGATTTGGGTGAAGATTTACAGAAAAAATTCACTTTCCATACAGCAATTCACATATACTTTGTCTCATGTCATTGACCACAGTTTACCACAATGCAACAGCTCCCCTCCCACTTCCTCCCCATAGTTACCTCTTCCCAGTGTCTATCCCTCCATACACTCCTGCCCCCTGAGCTGTCTCCCTGTGCATAAGCAGCCCTTCTTTTGCCCATGATTGTTCTCTCCAAAGAGTGTATCTACTTGAGGTAAATGTTCAACTCATATGCCTGTATTTTGTTTGGCTGGAAACCACAGGTGCTCTCATCATTTTAAAACCATGATTGTTTTACACAGATGAAATACGGTTATGATAGATGTGCAGGGGTGAGAGTTTGGTGAAAATTTTCTGGTGGCCTTTCATATTTCTTCTGACAGAAGTTTTGAGGATGTGATTCTTTTTTCCACTTTCTTGACAGGTTTACACCAGTGTGTATACTTAAAGGAGAGAATTTTGCATCTGTTCAGCAGAAGCTACTCATGCTATAAAAGGAGAAAAAAAAAAAAACCACTCATCCTAATTTGGGTTAGCATCAACCTAGAACTATTTAGAAGTGTGAATGTTTTTACATGTATCAAAGCTTGTCTATTTAGAAGTCCCTAGGTGGCTTGGGCAATCTACTTCTGTATTGATACTGCCTTGGAAACCCAAGAAGGGGTCGCTATGAGTCGAGTCCGACTCCATGGCACATAACACCAAGAAGAACAGGTGGCACAAAAGGAGCAGTGGTGGTGCAGTGCCTAAGGCATTTGACTGCTAACCAGAAGGTTGGCAGTTCAAACCTACCAGCTGCTCCATGAAAGGAAGATGGAACCATCTACTTCTGTGAATATTTACCACCTCGGAAACCCAATGAGCGTTGCTATGAATCGGAATCGACTTGATGGCAGTGAGTTTGGTTTTTTGATTGGGGTGGCACAAATAGTTAAGCACTTGACTACTAGCCAAAAGGTTAGAGATTCGGACTCACTCATACATGCCATGGAGGACAGGCCTGGTGATCTGCTTCCCATCTGCTTTCTTGACAACTTTATGGAGCACAGTCTTACACTGACACATGTGGGGTCACCTTGAGTTGAAATTGAGGTGTCAGCTAAGAGCAGCATTTAGGATTATCTATAAATGGTCAAATGTTTCCTATCCAAATTGAGAGAAATGTTTAGAGTTGAATTTTTTGAGAATCTGATGAAAATTGTGATTCTCTCCTTAGCACATGCACACATCTTTATATAAAATTTTGTAAACCATTTCGGAGAGTTCAGAGATCCCTTTGAAGCTTCCCAGTTTAAGCATCCCTATATAGGATTATTCAAATCAAGCTAGTACCAGGCTAATAGAAATACAAAAGTCAGTTTGTTCTGGCTTGCTCAAAGCAGAATAAATAAACAAAAAACCCATTAGAAGTCCTTTGTAAAGTATGTAGGCTGTTAAAACAAAAAAAATCTATTATGATTTATCTGAACTATACTCCCTAGTGACAGATTCAGCATTCAGGAAGATAAAACAACACCTTGTTGGTTAGTTTTTAAGTTGCTGTTAGAAATGAGTCTTAGATCTGATAACCAGACCTGCTGAGTTTAGTGCACTCTGTTTATTGTGCAAAGAATTAGTTATTGTTTCTAGGACAATAGGGCAGAGTTGTTGTCGTATTTCTCATATTGTTTGAATTTCTAAAGTTTTAAATAATTGAGGATTTAAGGAAACAGAGACACATGTGCACGGTTCAGTATATAGGGCTATATAGGTCTTTCTGAGGCATTAAGTCTTCTTGCTGCATATTCTCAAGACTCAGCCCCTAGTAAATGATGAAAGATTGAGTTATTTTAATAAAAAGATCTTAGGTTTGTGAATCCCTTTCTACTATTACTTTTCTGACGCTGTTTATAGGGTAGCTGAAATGAACATAATTTGTTCTCATGGCTCTCTTACCTCTTCTTTGCATACCTCTTTTCCCCTTGCAGTGAAAATACAGTTCTGCTTACAGTCTAGTCTATTTCACAAAAGATTTTTGTCTAAGATTGCCACTTTCTCTCCTTAGAACCTGACTCTTTAACAAGACTTCCTTCATCTAGCTTGTTGAAAGACCTTCCTTGTGATTCATAGCTCCTCTTCTTTTTTAAAAAATTTAAAATTGTGGTAAATATATAGATAACAAAACATTTGCCATTTTAACCATCTTCACATGTCCAGTTCGGTGGCATTAAATATGTTAATCATGCTGTTTAAGCATCATTCATTCCTGAATTTTTCTCTTACCCTTAACTGCCTCTACTCTTTGTTCATACTTCAGGTCAGCTTATAATGTGAACCTCTGGCTTCATTTTTCATCTTAGCGTTGTGTAAAATTCTCCCCTTTCTGAAACAGTCCTCTGCTCTCATCCTCTGAATGTTCATATGTCTTGTTGTTATTTGCCGTTGAGTGACCCCTGACTCATAGCGACCCCTCCTTGGGTTTCCGAGGCAGTATCACTACAGAAGTAGGATTGCCCAACCTTTCTGAGGAGTGGTTGGTGGGTTTGAACCTCCAGCCTTCTGGTTAGCAGTCTAGTGCCTTAGGCACTATGCTACTAGAGCTCATATGTCTTAGGGGACACCTAATAGCCGTCTTAGGCAAACATCTTTATCCAAAGGCTTTCATATAGGATGTGGTAGCTTCCCTGATTCCTGTGTATGTTCACATCTTTTGTGGTTTTTACTGAGGGGGTTTTCTAGCCTAGTGAGAAAATAAGCAAACTGACAACTAAAAATGAAGAGACTAAGGAGGAAGAAATAGTTATCTTCTCTTAGAGCTGAATGCAGCTTAAAAATACATTCTGAGAATCTCAAACTGTAGACAAGATCATTATGTCAGCTGCTTGCTGCTTAATTACTTTGTACAGTATATGTAGGTTTGCCATGGCTATGTAGGCTCTTTGGAGGTGTTACTGAAAGCTCCAAGCCTAGCTCAACATAAGCTATAAGCCTTTGTTGCTGCTGTTATTACCAGCTGCCTGCTTATTTTGTCAGTCCTATTTAGTGAAGATAACCAAATGTATTTTGAAGAGATGAAATTTGCTTGAAAAGAAAGTTTCAGATGAATCAATGTGGAAGAAGAGAGCAGGAAAGGAAAGGACTTAAAATTGCAATACTTGATTTACTAATAAGGAAGATTGGGTCTGTCAGAAGTTGAAAAGTATGAATAAGTGGTCTTCTTTTGATAATGATGGAAAAATCTGGAGAGGAAATGGAAGAGAAGATTTTTTTAAATTGTGAAATATATATAACAAAACATTTGCCATCACAACCATTTTTTTAAAAAATGTAATTTTTTATTAAAACATAAGTATTTTTATACCCAGCAAAACATACACCATTTCAGCTGTTTCTGCATGTTCAATTCAGTGACATTGATAATATTCTTTGAATGTGCACCTGTTCTCACCTTCCTTTTCTGAGTTGTTCTTCTGCCATTAACATAAACTCACTGCCCTCTAAGGTTCCTACCTAATCTTTCAAGTTGCTGGTGATTTGATATAGATAGATCTTAAAAGAGTATAGTGCTCAGGGCAGACCTTTTTTCTAGCTAAGCTAAGTTCTTGTTTGGTTTTAAGAACATTTTAGGGGATACTTTTGTTTAAATCTTAAAGATTATCTCAGGGCAGTAGTGTTAGGAGTTCATCCAGCCTCCGTGGCTCTGGAAAGTCTGGAGTCTATGATAATTAGAAATTCTGTTCTACTTGTTCCCCTTTTGATTAGGATTCTTCTAAGAACCTTTGTTCAAAATATTGAACCTTTGTTCAATAGTGGTAGCTGGGCACCATCCAGTTCTCCTGGTCTCATGACAAAAGAGGCAGTTGTTCTTGAAGGCAGTTAGCCATGCCTTCCATATCCTTCTCCTATTCCTGACTCTCCTCCTTCCTCTGTTGTTCCAGGTGTATAGAAACCAATGGTCTTGAATGGCTGCTTGTAAACCTTAAGACCCTAGGCACTACACAATGAACTAGGAGGTAGGACAGAAGGGCTAAACATGTTATCAGGTCAGTTAATTGCACTGCCCCATGAAACCAGGACCCTATGACTCCCATGAGGTTTTTGGTTGTACATAAGCAGTCTCAGCAGTTACTCTTATTATTTTTTGTTGTTGTTGTTGTCCTAAATATATTAATCACACAACTTTTTACAGGTATTCAGCTTATTGACAGCAATTATAGTAAGGGTAGGTGCAACCCTACACTTACTTAATCAATGTGATTTTTCCATCACTTGTAACCCATTGCAACCATTTTTATATGTACAATTTAGTGACATTATTTATGTTACTTGTGTTCTGTGAACATCATCACTATCTGTTTCCAATTTTTTTCACTACCCTGAAGAGAAACTTGGTACCTTTTAAGCAGCATCTGCCCCTTTCTCCCTCCCACCTACCCCTGGTTGGTAACCACTAATAAACTTTGGTCACTGTGTGTTTTGGTTACCTAGTGCCACTCTGACAGGAATATATCACAAATGGGATGGCTTGAACAAACAGGAGTTTATTCTCTTACAGTTTTGGAGGCTAGAAGTCTGAGTTCAAAGTGCTGGGGTCTAGGGGCTGGGTGAAAACCCCTTGACCTTGGGCTTCAGCTCTGCCTCTTGCTCCTGGCCCACTGAAGCTGGAGGCTTTCTTCACTCAGGCAGCTGCTGAGGCTGACAAACCCAAGGTCCACAAGTGAAAAGGCACAGTCCCAATGTTACCAAACCACACGACAGGCCATTAATTCAAGTCCATTGAAGGTCCCAAGATTGGCAGAGCATGGCAGGTTACTGAATGAAGACTTGGCTACATGCAGGGTTTAAGTGTGCCAAAAAGCTGGAGACCTTCCTCAAAATTGCTTCTTACATACTGGAAGCAGCCCATATCTCTAAAGCTCTGCTCTAGTAGATTCCACCATGGAGTTAATTACCAGTCTCCCCATGGGGAATAACTACATCCAGCTGCCCGACCACTCAACCAGGCCCAGCCAAGTTGACATACAGCCTTAACTACCACATTATGTATTTGACTATTCTAGATGTTTTATGTAAGTGCAGTCATACAGTATTTCTTTTTTTGTGTCTGACTTCACTAAGCACATTTTGAAGGTTCACCCATGTCATAGCATGTATCAGAACCTCATTTCTCTTTATGGCTGAATAATATTTATTGTGCGGATATACCACATTTTGTTTATTCACTTATCTCTTGATGGGCATTTGGGTTGATTTTGTCTCTTGTGAATAACGTGGCAATAGACATTGGTATACAAATACCTGTTTGAGTGAGTCCTTTGCATTAAATTCTTTTAGATATATATCTAGAAGAGGAACTGCCATACTGTGTTCCACAGTGGCTATACCCACTAGCAATGGGTGACAGTTCCAGTTTCTCTACATCCTAGTCAATACTTGTCAAAATTAAAAACTTTGTGTCAGTGTTTCTGATATTAGCCATCCTAATGGATGGGAAGTGGTATCTCATTGTGGTTTTGATTTGCATTTCTGTAATGACATTGAGTATCTTTTTATGTGCTTATTGGCACATGAAATTTGTGCCATTGATTTTTATATCTTCCTTGATATGTTTATTCAAGTCCTTTGCCCATTTTTAAATTGGGTTGTTTGTCTTTTTGTTGTTGAGTTGTAGGAGGGTTTTATATATTCTAGATACTAAAACCTTGCCAGATATATGGTTCCTAAATATTTTCTCCCATCCGTAGGTTGTCTTTTTCCTCTCTTGGTAAAGTCTTTTGATGCATAGAAGTTTTTAATTTTGATGAATTCCAGTTTCATCTATTTTTTTGTTGTTGTTTATGCTTTTTCTACCATATCTAGGAATTCATTACCCAAAACAAGGTCCTAAAGATTTACTGTTTTGTTTTTTCTTCTAAGTTTTATGATTTTAGCTCTTACATTTAGGTTATTGCTCCCTTTTGAGTTATTTCATATATGATGTGAGGTTATGGGCCCAATTTAATTCTTTTACATGTGGATATCCAGCCCAATTTACTGAAGAGATGGTTTTCCCCCCATTGGATGAACATTTGGCACCCTTGTCAAAAATCACTTTGTCAAAGATGTTTTGGTTTATTTTTGGATTCTCAATTCTTTTCCACTGATCTATGTGTTTATTATTATATCAGTACCAGATTGTTTTGATTATGGTAGCTTTACGGTGGGCAATCTACTTCCGCAGTGATACTGCCTCAGAAACCCAAGGAGGGGTCGCTATGAGTCAGGTCCAACTTGAAGGCACACAACAACAACTACTACAACAAGCTTTATGGTATGTTTTGAAATCAGGAAGCATGAGTCCTCCTACTTTATTATTCTTATTTTAAGACTGCTTTGGCTATTTGGGGCCTTTTGCAATTCCATTTAAATGTGAAGATTGGCTTTTCCGTTTCTATAAGGAAGGAATTTAGTAGGGATTTTGTTGAATTTATAGATCATGTTGGGCAATATTGACAACATAACAATATCTTCTTCCAATCAGTGAACTTAAAATGTGCTTCCATTTATTTAAAAACCAGTTGCCATTGAGTCAGACTTTATGTCAACTCCATCCATGTGTTTCAGAGTAGAACTGCACTCCACAAGTTTTTCAATGGCTGTGATCTTTCGGAAAGGCTTTTTTCCAAGATGCCCCTGGTGAAGTTTAACTGCAAACCTTTTGGTTGGTAGCCAGTGGCTTAACCATTTGCACTATCCAGGGACTCCTCATTTATTTCCAAATCAAAAAACCAAACTCACTGCTGTGGAGTTGGATCCGACTCATGGCAACCCCTCCTTGGGTTTCTGAGGCAGTATCACTACGGAAGTAGATTGCCCAGCCTTCCTTCCATGGGGTGGCTGGGGGTTTGAGCCGCCACGCTTCTGGTTAGCAGTCAACTGTTTTATTTGGAATAGGAGATTTTAGTTATAAAAGCAATAGCTTTCTCCCATCTATGTACTAACCAAGGCCAACCTTTCTTAGCTTCAAAGATCAGACAAAATTGGACACACTCAGGGTGGTGTGGCTGTAGACAAAAGCAATAACTTTCTAATTGAAATTATTATTAGTTTCTGAAGTAGGTGTTTCAGAATTATTATAAACTCATCTTTATTAGAAACTTTTAATGTGTTTCTGGGATGATTTAGGGTGAAGGACTAAAAGGCTCATCCCAATCCTGTGATGATAAAGAATCTTTACGTGAATAAGTTTCCTCAATAATCACCCAGCCTCTTTGAGTTATGAACTACCTCAGAGAAACTGTAGTTGTAACAGAATTTGTTCTGTAAGCTGGAGAAAACAAACAGGATCCTGTGAAAATGTGTTCTCAGTGGTTAGACCAGATGGGTTGGAGATCTGGAGCCTCCCAGATAATAACCTCCCTGTGAAATGGCTATTTGTGTGTGTTTGTTTTCTTACAGGTCTTTATTATATAAGAAAGGTGAAGGTAGGGTGCTTTTTCTGGTTCATTTCTGTCTCCCACGAATCTAAGGCCCTTATGTAACATGATTACTCAGTGAATAAGTACAGAATCCATTTGAATTGTCCTTGATCATATTTTCTATATATTTTCCTATGTACATGATTACTCAATGAGTAGGTACAGAATTCATTTGAATTGTCCTTGATGATATTTTCCTATGATACTTACTAATTTTGTTTGTTTGAAATATTTAGGTCCATTTAATTTGTCTCCTACTCTAAACTCTTTAGGAAAAGCAATATTTGGACAGTATACTTTCAGATTATAGACTAATGATTTATAGTAATTTAATATCTGTTGAGTTCTCTATCTCATTTTACCCATTGTAATGGTTTTGGTCATTCATTGGTAGAGTTCTCACCTTGTGAGAGACCTGGGTTCGATTCCTGGCCATTACACCTCAAGTGCAACTACTCATCTGTCAGTAGGAGCTTGCGTGTTGCTGTGATACTGAACAAGTTTCAAACGAGCATTCCTCACTGAGATAGATTGAGAAGGAAGGCCTGGTGATCTGCTTCTGAAAATCTGATCCCATTGTGCATAGGAGGTTGTTGTGAGTAGGGGCTCACTTGATGGCAGCTAATAAGAACAATGAATTGTGACCATTAGATCTGCATCAGGATTTTTTGTCTTGATGCAATAGAGTAGGAGAAATGAAAGAGCATCGCACATAGTAAGGGTAAGTATTTTTGTGAAATTTTTAAAGGAAAAAAATATGTGTGTGTCTGTGTATACACACACACACGTACATGTGTGTGTTTATTGCTTCCCATTGTAAAACTGTATTTTTACTGGAGTCGTGGTCAAAAAAGTTTGATTAACACTGCTTTATTGTAATACTCTGTTATTTCATTTATCATATAGCATTATGCCAGTACATACAGGCTTCTAAAGCCAGGGATGGTGCCAGCCCTTTCATTTCAAGTACGACTGAAGGTAAAACAAAACAAAACAAAACAATTGAGAACACCCAAAGCTTTCTGGTGGTTCTTACATAAATCTCTCCAGTGGCATTTTGTACCCTTTGACTTTCTAACTTTCTTGTATTCTTTTTGACCAGTAGATTTTTCAGATTTGTATCCCTCTAGGTGGTGGGTTCTTTGGTTCTTTTCACTTAATTTTCTTATTTCAGTATACTTGTGTATTTAGGAGGGAGGAAGGGGAAACAAAGGAGAGTTTTAGAAGTTTCAGATGATTCTGAATTGACAAAATAGCTCATTAGATTTATCCTAAAATCTGCTTTCTTTTAGTTTCCTTTGTATTTTTTCAGAGATCATAGAATGCATGTTTTATTCTGAATTTCAAATAATGTATGCTTCTATGACGTCACCAGTTGACTTTAAGCAAACTAAATCTGGGGGAAAAATGAGTATAATCCTTATAATTCCTTGTGCTTTCTCTTCTCTTGCCAAAGAAAATTAACCATTGAGTGTGTAGTAACAATTTTGAAGAAAAGCAAAGACAGCTAGTGGTAACCAGTATTAACCATGCTAAACTTTTTCAGCTTTTTTACTGACCTAATAATTTCAATGCCTTTCCTATTCTTAGATGGTTGGCATGGCATACTAACACCCTTGACTTCATTTCTGTACCTTGCTGGATTACCAAGCCCAAACATCCATAACCTTGTGATTTAAATGGACTTTTTCAGAGATGGTTTGCTTCATTCTTTTTCTTGCAGGAGAAAATTTTGAGCAGACACCATTGAGACGAACATTCAAATCTAAGGTCCTTGCCCGGTATCCTGAGAACGTAGAATGGAATCCTTTTGACCAAGATGCGGTGGGAATGGTTAGTATTTGTTTGCTACAAGTATGAGGTAATTTACAGAATAATTTATTGTATGATAGTCCAGACTGTGGTAGCAGTGACTTCACTAAGTATCAGTAACCTTTGAAGGAGGTATTGTAATGCATATTGTTTATGATTCTGTATTTTGATCGATATGTCAAATATTCAGAATATATTAAATACAGTAAAAGTCACAATGAATTTCTGTTTTGTCAGATATATAGTATTGAGCCATTGAAACATTTTTATGATACAGAGCTGTTGTTTGCTGTGGCATTGAGATTAAATGATGAGTAAAGTTTAAAGGAGATTTCTCATTCTGCATTGTCTATATACATCTGAGTAATATGGCAGAAGTAAATATTTTTGTTTCATCATACTTTTCAATAGGACAGTATTTAAAATTTCATGGAAAAGAATGTTGTTGTTGTTATGTGCCGTCGAGTCGGACCCAACTCATAGTGACCCTTCCTTGGTTTTCAAGGTGATATCTCTACGGAAATAGATTGCCCAGTCTTCCTTCCAAGGAGTGACTGGGGGTTTGAACCTCCAGCCTCCTGGTTAGCAGTCAAGTGCCTTAGGCACTATGCTACCAGAGCTCCTATGGAAAAGAACACTGATATGAATAAGCTAACATTTATGGAGTATTCCCCTTGTGCTAAGTAATCCAATAATTGTTTTACATTAATTAGCATATTTAATTTTCACAACACCCCTTAAGGTAGGTAATAATTAATAAATAAATACATATATACACACATATAGACTTTTTATAGATGAGGAAACTAAGACCCCAAAAGATTAAGTAGTGTGTTCAAGGTCACATAGCTTATAAATAGTTGAGCTGGAATTTGAACCCCATAGTCACTCTCCTGAGCCACATCTCTATACTACCTCCATTACATTTTTAAAGCCATTCTATACCTTTAAAACTATTTAAACTAGAATATTCTTGCTTGATGCATGTAATAACCCTGTGAAGTTGGCAAAGTAGACTATATTATCCATATTTCACAGATGAGGAAACCAAAGCTTAGAAATCCTCAAGTTTTTTGACTCCTAGTCCAGTGTTTATTTCATTTTAACATGCTGTCTTCTAGAAACACTTAGTCTTTGGTGAGTCAAGGTCAAGGCTAATAGATTTGGTCCCTGTATTTGTTAACCTGGGCTACGGGTACTTCATTTGTATAGTCAGGTTTGGGTAAAAGTGGAAAATTGGGGACTGATGGATTCAGGTCAGTTTGATCAACACTCTCAAGTTTGTTATATAACACATCTGAGTTAAAGTGAAAGGAGTACATCTTTATCCTGATTATGTCATCGTCACACCTTTTATGATATGAAAACAGAAAGTTTTATTGATGACTGAATTTTATGAGCCAATAAGGTCTAAAACTATAAGTTTATTTTTAGACACAGAGTTGTATCTGTCTGGTTTTTAGATATATTTCCAGCACCATCTCCTGATACAGAACTTACCCTCTATCATGTTGTCATGCTTAACCACCTACCATTTCCTAAATTCTCTGGGCTCTCTCTTATTGCCATATCTCTGCACATTCTTTCCATGTCCCTGAAATGCCCTTTTTCTTTTGTCTACCTCATGAGTTCTGGCATAACCTCCCCTGTGAAGCTTTTTCTGATGTTCTCAGGCCTGTTCTGTGTTCCTAGCACTTTGTATATACTTCTTTATATGATGGTGGCTGCGTTGTAATTCTTTTTTCAAAGTAACAAAACATTTGCCCTTGCCACCATTTTTATGTGTCTAATTCATTGACATTAAGTTCATTATATTGTACAGCCATCACCACCATCCATTTCCATATTCTTCCAGAAACTCAGTGTCCCGTAAGTAATAGCTCCCCATTTCTACCTCCTGTCTATCCTTGGTAACCACTAATAAACTTTAGTCTCTAACTGCATTGTAATTTTATTTGTTTGTGCCTTATATTTGAATGAGAGATCTTTAGGGTGGGTATTTTGCTGAATCACACTTGGTATCTTAAATACCCTGTGCAGTAGGTACTCTATAAACAATGATGATAATGTTCTGAAAAGAGGATTAGCAATGAGTGTTCTCACTCCATGTTTTCTTGTTGTCTTTACAGCTGTGCATGCCCAAAGGGCTGGCATTCAAGACCCAGGCTGATCCTAGGGAGCCCCAATTCCATGCTTTTATTATCACAAGGGAGGATGGTTCTCGGACATTTGGGTTTGCCCTCACATTTTATGAGGAGGTGACTAGCAAGCAGATCTGTAGTGCAATGCAGACACTCTATCACATGCACAATGCTGAATATGATGTCCTGCATACTCTCCCTGTTGATGGCCGAGACCAGAGTGGCATGGAGTATGGTGAAGGCACTCCTGGGACCAAGCTACAGCGATTCAACTCCTATGACATTAGCCGGGACACACTCTACGTCTCTAAGTGCATCTGCCTCATCACACCCATGTCGTTCATGAAGGCATGTCGGAGTGTGCTGGAGCAACTCCATCAGGCAGTCACTTCACCTCAGCCCCCTCCACTGCCCCTTGAGAGCTACATATACAACGTACTCTATGAGGTGCCACTCCCACCTCCTGGCCGGTCCTTGAAGTTTTCTGGGGTCTATGGGCCAATAATCTGCCAGAGACCAAGTACCAATGAGCTTCCCCTGTTTGACTTTCCTGTCAAAGAGGTCTTTGAACTGCTTGGTGTGGAGAATGTGTTTCAGCTTTTTACTTGTGCCCTTCTTGAGTTTCAAATCCTGCTCTACTCACAGCGTAAGTCATTGTTTACGATAGTCTCTTTACCTGCATAGGGCTCTCTGTTCTTTTCATATTCAGACTCTGGTGCTGACTGTAAAGGTCAAGGACTGTTACAATTTGAACAAAACCAAGATTTTTTAAGAAAAATTTTTAGTGTGAGTTGGGTGAAAGTTTACAGAGCAAATTCATTTTCCATACAGCAGTTCACATATACTTTGTCTCATGTCATTGACCAAAATTTACAATGCAGCAGCTCCCCTCCCACTTCCTCTCCATAGTTACCTCCTCCCCGTGTCCTTCTCTTCCCATGTACTCCTGAGCTGTCTCCCTGTGCATACTGCTCTTTTGTTCTCCCAGAATCCTTGGAGATTGATCTCTCCAAGGAGTGTATCTACCTGATGCAAATGTTTAGCCTATATGCCTGTCTATTATTTGGCTGGAAGCCACTGGAATGAGTTCAATTCCAGACCTGAAAGGTACATCGGGGCCATAAGCTCAGGGGTTTCACCAGGCTCTATCAGAACAGCAAACCTGGTCTTTTTTTTTTTTTAAATGAGTGTGAGTTTTGTTCCACATTGTTCTCCCACTCTATCCAGGATCTCCTACAGAGATCCCTCTCCGTGTGGTTGAGTGGTAGCTGGGCATCATCTAGTTCTTCTGGTTTCGTAGTCATACAGGCTGAGGATCACATGGTTTACCAGTCCCTTGGACTAATTGTTTCTGTGCATCTTTATTTACTTTTTTCATTCTCCTTTTCTCTGGGCAAAGAGAGATCCATCATTGCATCCAGATGGCTGCTTGCAAACTTTAAAAAAAAAATTTTATTGTGATTTGGGTGAAAGTTTACAGAGCAAATTCGCTTTCCATTCAGCAGTCCACCTGCACTTTGTCACATAACATTGACTACAATTTACCACAGTGCAACAGCTCCCCTCCCACTTCCTCCCCATAGTTACCTCTTCCCTGTGTCCTTCCCTCCCATGCACTCCTGGTGCCTGAGCTGTCTCCCTGTGCATACATAGCCCTTCTATTCTCCTATGATTGACCTCTCCATGTAGTGTATCTTCCTCATGTACATGTTCAGCTGATATCCCTGTCTTTTGTTTGGCTGGAAGCCACAAGAGTGGGTTCAGTTCCAGACCTGGCATGCAGCTAGGGGCCATGATCTCAGTGGTTCCATAAGGTCCTATCAGACCAGCAGACCTGGTCCTTTTTTTTTTAAATGATTATGAGTTTTGTTCCATGTTGTTCTCCCTCTCTATCCAGGATCTCCTACATAGATCTCCCTCTGAGTTATTGGCTGTGGTAGTCCGGCACCATCTACTTCTGGTTTCATAGTCATATAGGCTGAGGATGCTTGCAAGCTTTTAAAATCTCAGTTGCTACTCACCAAAGTAGGATGTGGAACAATGTTTTTGTGCAGTATGTTATGCCAGTGAGCTTGATGTCCTGTGCGACCATGCTCCTGAGCCCACAGGTCCAACAACTCGCTCCTTCTGGGTTGCTGGTATGGCCAAGAAGTCACCACAACCTTGTCCCTTGTCAACCTTACTATATACCTGGTCATTCTTACAGCACATACAAATACACTTGTAGAAACATCGTCTGCCAACCCTATACATGGTTATGGGCACACTCCCCCCTGCCTAGACAAACCTGATCATTCAGCCTGTACACTCATCTGTCCACCCATATATCATGGTTTGCCATCACTGACAATATAGTACTCTGTGTGCAGAAGGGTTCATCTTTGTTGTCTGTACATCCCATGTACCTCTCTGTGTCTTCTTTTTCCTCAGTGCCACCATGTTGATCACTCATGTTTGGTGCATTGCCCTTCCCTTTACCCAAATCAATACTTGTCTCTACTTATCTGTCAGTGTTCCCTCCCCTCCCCTTCTACCCCAGGTAACCAAAAAAGAAAGTTTTGTTCCATATATAAACTTTTCCTTGACTTTTCACAATAGTGGACTAATACAATATTTGTCCTATTATGATTGACTTATTTCACTCAGCATAATGTCCTCCAAGTTCATCCATGTTGTGCAGTGTTTTGCAGATTCTATGTTACTCTTCAGGCGAAACCAAGATACTTTGCTGGTGGGTGGTGAATGACACATTGATGGGATGTGAGAGAACTAACATATCTAACTGGCTCTCATCATGACTTTTTGCAGGGCACTCCAGTTTAGGAGGGGAACACTGCATTCTGATATCCCTTCTAGTTGATGCTGAAAAGAGGGGCAGGCATTGATGTCACAGGAAGCTGACTTTTCTTCAATTCTGTTCTATTATTCTGCAGTTACTGATGCCTCTTTCTCAGTGTGACAGTAAAATTGTAGATTTACATATGATCCTTTAATATATTTGAGAAAGCATGAAGATGTCCTGCTGCTTTCTGTTGTTTGTTATAACTGAGTTGTTTTTATAAATGAGAGTGTATGTGAGTGAGGACAACAGATTTTGATAATACAGTAAAGTAGATCACAAGGAAATAGATGAGTATTAAATGAGCCAGACAAGTAGCATAAAGTTTATTCATCCGTAACATATAGTTGAACACCTGCTGTACTATGTGCTAGGCATTGTTCCAAGTTCTGGAGATACATTGTGGATGAAACAGGTAAAAATCTTTGCTGTAATGGAATTTATATTTTAGTAGGGGAAGAGAGATGATAACATAATTAAAGTATGTAGTATGTAAGATGGTAAAAGATCTGTGGAGAAAAACAGGGAAGGAAGATAACATTTTGAGATGGGAAGTTTCCATTTTTAATAGGGTGATTAAGTTAAGCATCTCTTAGTGACATGGCATCTAAATATCTGGTTGTAGGTAGGAAAAGTATTCTAGGTAAAGGGCATAGGAAGTGTAAAGGTTCTGAGACAAGAATGTGCTTGGTATGTTCAAGAATAGTGAGGAAGCTGATGGGTACACTGGAGTGTACTCTACTCTGGCAGGAGAATAGTAGAAGATGGTGTTAGAGATTTAACAGTAGGCCAGATTGTAAAGAGTCTCATAGACTTTTCTCTGAGATGTGAAGACATCGGAGGTTTTAATTTTTTTAACTTTTTATTTTGAAATAATTTCTGATATATAGATGAGTTGTAAGAAGTGTTCAAATAACTCTTTTATACCCTCCCATACATGTTAACATTTTGCTACACTGGTTTATTACTCTTTCTCTGTCTTTCTGTATGTGAACATAAGGGAACCATTGAGAATTACTGTAGACAGCATGTTCCTTGGCCAGTAAATGCTTCAGCTTTTATTTCCTAAAAATAAAGACATTCTCTTAGATTATTATAGTATGATTATCAAATTGAGGACATTTAATATTGATACAATACTATATTCAAGTTTTGCTGTTACCTGTAATATCTTTTATGAAAAATTAAAAAAAAAATTCTGATTAAGGATGCAATCCAGTAGCATACATTGCTTTTAGTTGTCACTTCCTCAGCCTTTGTCTTTTGTGACAGTGACGTTTTTGAAGAGTACAGGGAAGTTATTTTGTAGAATGTCCCTTAATTTGAGTTTGATGTCTGTGCATGATTGGATTCAGGTTATAAATACTTGGCTAGAATATCACAGAAGTAAATGTTGTACTTTTATTAGGAGGCATGTTGTTTTGTTGTTATGTGCTGTTGAATCAGACCAGACTCAGAGCAGCCCCTCCTTGGGTTTCCGAGGCAGTATCACTACAGAAGTAGATGGCCCAACCTTTCTTCTGAGGAGTGGCTGGTAGGTTTGAACTGCCAGCCTTCTGGTTAGCAGTCAGGTGCCTTAGGCACTACACTACCAGAGCTCCTATTAGGAGGCATAGAGTATAAATTTTTTTTTTTTTTTTTTAAAGCATTTTAGGAGGACTGTGATGTCAGCTTATTCTATTTTCGGTGATGTTAATTTGATCACTTGGTTAAGATGGTGTCTGCTGGGTTTCTTCACTATAAAGTTACCATTTTTCCCTGTTGTACTTAATAAGTCATTTGTGGGGACATACTTCGAAACTATAAATATCCTGTTTCTCTTTAGTATATGTGTTGCCGAAGCAAGCACTACCCTGTTCCTTTTCGAAGTTTTTCCTAATAGTCTTAATATCCATTGATTGTTCTAGTCCAAATTGTTTATTGCTGTGATGAGTGCAGATTGGTGATTTCTAACTAGTATTTTCCTTCTATATTTATTAGTTGGCATTCTGTATTCCTTCTGTATTTATTAATTGACATTCTACTATAAGGAAGAGCTTTCCATTCTGCCTTGTTTATTTGTTATTTATGGAATCACAGATTTTTATTTTATTCAATGAGTTATAGTCTATCACTATATTTTGTTGCTGCATTTGTCCCAGATTTGACTGATGGGTATAGGAAGACTTTAGCTGAGGAGTGATGTTTAACCTTTATGAGAGCAGGAATTTTTGCCTTTATTCACTGATTTATTCTAAGCAGTAAGAAGTGTCTTGTATATAATGGGTGCTCAGTTCACAGCAACCTCGTTTGGATTTCTGAGGGAGTAAATTTTGATGGAAGTAGATTGCCCAGTCTTCCTTCTGCAAAGTGGCTGGTGGGTTTGAACCACTAACTTTGTGGTTAGCAGTCAAATGCTTTAGGCACTGTGCCACCAGAGCTCCTTAATTAATGTTTGGTAATGAGTGAATAACTTACCCTTTAATTAGGATCATTCTAGCCACTATGTTAGGAGTATATCCCCAAATTGGAAATGGAGAAAAGCAAAGAGTTCAGTTAGGAGGCCAAGATGCATGTATTTTCTGTCAGTGAGAAATGATGTTGGCTAGGGATTAAGGAGGTTAAACAATGAAGTGGCATGAAATGGTTGGATTCTGGATATAGTTTGAAGGTGATGCAGTGGAAACTATTGAATTGAAGACCACACAATTCATCTAAAGTGGATAACCACTTATTAGCTGCAGTTAATTCCTTATGAGAATTCTGACTAATGTTACTAGATCTTCTAGTTTTTCATGGGGACGCAGGTTTTCTTTACACGAAATCTCTGACTTTGAAATGTTGGCAGCAACGTTCTTGTTAAACACTGTACACGCCAAACAAAAAGCATCTATTAGCTGATGATAGTCCTTGAGGTTTCACTTTGCAACTCTTGGTTTAAAATATTTAAATTACAGGCTTCTCCTTCTCAGTGAGGTATAGGCTTAGACAAGTCATAATGCTTTCCTACTCACTGTCTCTTGGCTGGAGCTTGATAAAAATGCTTTGAGAGAGAGACTGGTTTGAATAGTGTGAAGACTGTCTGGTTTAGAACAGAGCAGAGATGGTCAGGGTGTTAGAAGGTACAGCTGCCATTTAGGTATTTGTCATACCATGGGAATTGTTAAAGGCTGGGAAGGGAGAATCAAAATTAGAAATATGTTAAGTGACATTTTTTTTCTGTCAAAGCTTCTTCTGTATTTCCCAGAATATGGGTTCTTAAATTTATAATAAAAATTTCAAGAGGTTTGAAGGAATTGAGAAAGTTTGTGTATAGAATCAAATTGAACTCAGGATCTGAAGTCGTGCTTATTAAATAAGCATTGATAAGGAAAAGGTTTTTTAGAAACTCTTCCTGGACAATGCTGAGCATGGCTGAGGCTAAAATGGAGTATATTGCCTTTTATTGCATGTAGGTTATGGTCTTTATTATTAATAGTGTGCTTTCAACAATTCAGGTTGGATTTCTTAAAATCGTTTTTATTATGATTCAAAGGAATTATCCTTATGTGAATGGAAATCTCTGGCCCTTCAAAAACATGCTCTTACCACTAACAGTTGATGTTGCCCACTGCATGTTCTGTCTTCTGAACAGAAAAGAAGTGTTATGTATGGACCAGGAATTCAGGTTGAATTGAAGATTCTAAAAGTGTACCCTTTGGATGATTGAACTGATGGTTTTAAGCAGTATTTTCTTTACATGTCAGGTCATTTTATTTACTACCATATAATATTTATTCTTCGGTACATGTAGAGAAGAGTCTACTTCTCCTTTTTTTATTTTTTAATAGCATAATTTTTTAATACTTGTTTAAAAATTATATAGAGAGCTCTTTATCTAATGTTATCTAGTAGGGTAGTTGGTTAGGTAAGTAGTTAAGTCTGGAAATCCTAAAAATTAATATCTACAGCTGTTATGCATTTTATTTTAACTTGAAATATATTCATGTACAGTCACCAGTCTTTTGATGCAGGATCCAGCATGTTCTTTGATTATGGGTTCATTAATTATACACACTGTTTTTCTTGCATAAGCTTTACCCATAATACATTTACTGGGATTTCCAGTTACTTTTTTTTTAAAGTAGAGTAAGAACTTAAAGAACCTTACAAAGGAATTTGAGTGAGGAGCATCTAGATGTTTATAATTTTCCCGTTTTTTTGTACTTAGTTTATTGCACTTATAATATGCCTAATTTAGTTACAGTATTTTAAGTAACCCAGTGAGTCTTTTTAAAGCATTTAATTTTGTTTTCATAGAAACAAGTTTTTTTGTTGCCTTCAGATTTTTACCAGTTATTTTTATAATATTTGATTATATAATCCAGTAATTAGTTCAACTAACACAAGTTTGGGAACAAATGCAACTGACTTTTGTTAAGCATACAGTTCAGTGAGTGGGAGCAGTGTATGCTTTACTGAGAGACTGGGGAAAATCAGTTACTAATACAGTGAGTTAAGTAGAGGTTGGTAAGAGATACTTGTATTTTAAAATCTAGTTGTTTTTATTACAAAAGAAATACAGGCTGAATGTTAAAAATTAAAACCATTGATAATTAGTGGATAAGATAAAAAATTCCTTCCCTCTCTCCTCCTGTGGTAGCTCTAGAGGTTGAATTTCTTGTGTCCCTAGTGAAATTGATAGTGTTTAAAAATAAATAATATGTGGAAAATGAAGAGAAAGTTGGAAGTTTCTCCTCCTTCAACCTAGAATCTTACCCTTGAGAAGTAATTACAGCCAAAGGATAAATAATCTCTCAAGTTTTTAAATGCCCTTCCCCTAAATTTTTTTTTTTTTAGGATTTGGGTGAAGATTTACAGAGTAAATTCACTTTTCATACAGCAGTTCACATATACTTTGTCTCATGTCATTGACCAAAATTTACAGTGCAGCAGCTCCCCTCCCACTTCCTCCCCATAGTTACCTCCTCCCAGTGTCCATCCCTTCATACTCTTCTGCACCCTGAGCTATCTCCCTGTGCATAAGCAGCCCTTCCTTCTTCCATGATTGTTCTCTCTAGGGCGTGTGTCTACTTGAGGTAAATGTCCCCTAAATATTTTTAAACAATGTTTTGCTTTTTTATGTTAGATGTTGAATACTATTGAATAATGTGTACATTTTAATTAAAAGAATTATACATGTACAAATGATATGTATATGGCATATTAAAATAAAACATGTAGAAAGCATTTCAAGCATATGGGATAAAAAATTTAAAACATTAAAAATAATATATAGTAAAGTATAAGACTTCCACCCTTGGCCCCTAGCTTCCTTCAAGGAGGTTACCACCATTTCCTCTTCCCCATTTCCTTCCAGATACAGTCATGCATCTGTCCTTTTTAAGAGCAACACTAATGGGACATACTAATTCTTGTTTCAGAAGCCCTGGTTAAGCACTTGGCTGCTAATTGAAAAGTTCATGGTTTGAACCTGCCCACCCACCACCTCTGTGGGAGAAAGATCTATCAGTCTCCTTCCATACACATTACAGCCAAGCAAATTCTTTGGGGGCATTTTAGCTCTGTCACAAGTGGTTGCTATGAGTCAAAATTGACTGGATGGCACCTACCAACAACAGTCATCATTGTTTAGCACCTTGCTTTTTACGTTTGATATGTTAGAGATAGCAAGACATATGGATTAGGTTGTTTCTGCCATACAAAGAATACTATGAGAATTATCTTTGTTACACAACTTTTCACAGAAGTGTGAGTATGCAAAGACAGTGTGTAAATTCTATTTCTAATATGCAAAAACTGTACTGTAGTTTGTTTAGGCAGAAGCCTAGTGAGGAGGGACAGGGAAAAGCATTTGGCCCTGAGCACAAGTCCAAGGGGTTACCAGGTGAGGTGCAAAATGACATTCCAAGGCGCCACAAGTACAAAAGGTGCCTGACTGAGGCAGTCGGAAAAGGGGAAAGGCTTTCTGCTGACCTATGGTTGTTATCAGTGTCCGTTCATCTTGAAATTGGGGTGGGAGGCACAATTTTAGAGATTGCCCCTGCGTGTTGGTTACCCCCACTATGCCTCTGTGTTTGTTAAGTGAGTTGATTCTGACTCATAGTGAACCTGCGTACAACAGAATGGAACACTGCCCTGTCCTGTGCCATCTTCAGAATTTTTGCTATGCTTGAGCCCAGTGTTTAGCCACTGTGTCAGTCCATCTTGTCAAGGGTCTTCCCCTTCTTCACTGACCCTCTCCTTTACCAAGCATGATATCCTTCTCCAGGGAATGGTCCCTTCTGACAACATGACCAAAGTATGAGAGAAAAAGTCTAGCCATTCTCACTTTTAAGGAGCGTCCCAGCTGTACTTCCTCTAAGATAGATTTGTTCATTATTCTGGCAGTCAATGGTATGTATATTCAGTATTCTTCACCAGCATCACAGTTCAAATACATCAATTCTTCTGTGGCCTTTCTTATTCATTGTCCAGCAGTCACATACATATGAGGTAATTGAAAATACCATGCATTGGGTCAGGTGCACCTTAGTCCTCAAAGTGACATCTTTGCTTTTTTATACTTTAAAGAGGTCTTTTACAGCAGATTTGCACAGTGCAGTATGTTGTTTGACTTACTGACTGCTGCGATCATGGGTATAGATTGTGGATCCAAGTAAAATGAAACCCATGACAACTTTAGTCTTTTCTCCATTTATCATTATGTTGCTTATTGGTCCAATTGCGAGGACTTTTGTTTTCTTTTTAAAAATTTTATTGTGATTTGAGTGAAAGTTTACAGAGCAAATTCATTTTCCATACAGCAGTTCATACACATTTTGTTTCATGACATTGACAGCAATCCCCACAACGTAACAGCTCTCTTCCTACTTCCTCACTGTAGTTACCTTTTCCCTGTGTCCTTGTGTCCTATGCATTCCTGCTCCCTGACTGTCTCCCTGTGCAAATACTGCCCTTCTATTCTCCCATGATTGATCATTCTAAGGACTTTATCTACCTGGTGTAGATGTTCACCATATATGCTTGTCTGTTGTTTGGTTGGAAGCCATGGGAGTGAGTTCACTTCTAGGCCTGACTAGGGGCCATAGTCTTGGCGGTCTCACCAGGCTCTATCAGACCAGTAAGCCTGGTCTTTTTTTTTTATGATTTTGAGTTTTGTTCCACGTTTTTCTCCCACTCTATTCAGGATCTCCTGCACTGATCCCTTTTCGAGTGGTTGACAGTGGTAGCTGGGCACCATCTAGTTCTTCTGGCTGCATGGTCATATAGGCTGAAGTTTGCATGGTCCAGTAGTCCCTTGGACTAATTGTTTCTATGCATCTTTTGTTTTCTTCCTTCTTTGCTTTGGATGAGGAGAGACCAATTATGGCATCTAGATGGCTGCTTGCAAGCTTTTAAGACCTCAGTTGCTACTCACCAAAGTAGAATATAGAATAGTGTTTTTGTGTAGTATGTTATACCAGTTGAGCTTGATGTCTGCCAAGACCCTGGTCCTGACCCCACAGGTCCAACAACTTACTCCTTCAGGGTGGTTGACTGTGGCTAAGAAGTTACCATAATTTGACCCCCTGTTAATTCTATTTGAATGGAAACTCTGACTTTGTTTTCTTTATGTTGAAGTGTAATCCATACTCAAGGCTATTCATCAGTAAGTGCTTCACATCTTCTTTCAGCAAGCAAGATTGTGTCATTTGCATATTTCAGGTTTTTAACGACTCTTCCTCCAATCATAATGGTGCGTTCTTGTTCATATAGTCCAGCTTCTTGGATTATTTGCTTGGCATACAGATTGAATAATTATGGTGAAAAGATACTACCCTGATGTACACTTTTCCTGATTTTAAACCATGCAGTATACCCTTATTCTGTTCAAACAGTTGCCTCTTGGTTTGTGTACAGTTTCCACAATTCCAAGTTTGGAGTGTTCATAATGATACCAATAATTTGTTATGATCTACACAGTCCAATGCCTTTGTATAGTCAATAAAACACACATCTTTCTGGTATTCTTTGCTTTTAGCCAAGATCTTTCTGGTAACAGCAGTGATATCCCTTGTCCCACATCTTCTGAATCTGGCTTGAATTTCTGGTAGTTCCTATCAGTGTACTGCTGTAAATGTTTTTGAATTACCTTCAACAAAATTTTTACTTGCATGTAATATTAATAATATTGTTGACAGTTTCTGCATTTTGGATCATCTTTCTTTGGAATAGGCACAAATACAGATCTCTTCTAGTTGGTTGGCCAGGTTACTGTCTTCCAAATTTCTTGGCATAAATGAGTTAGTGCCTCCAGTGCTACATCTGCTTGTTGAAACATCTCAATTGGTATTCTTTCAATTCTGGGAACCTTGTTTTTCACCAGTGCTTTCAGTACAGGTTGGACTTCTTTAAGTATCATCAGTTCTTGATCACATGCTGCCTCCTGAGATAGTTGAAAGTCGATCAGTTCTTTTTTGTACAGTGACTATTTCTTTTATCTTTGATGCTTCCTGCATCATTCGGTATGGTAGTATCTTCTGTGTTTAGGAGTAGGTTTATTTGCAGCGTGATCTCAAATTTAATACAGTATGTTAAGAGTTGTCTTTCTCTTTGCACAGAGGTAAGTCATAAAAACGTATTGATTCCTTCCTTCTCCCCACTTGAGTGGTGGTAATAATCCCAGTATGCTGTATTGTTATTGTTATGTGCTGTCGAGTCAGACCCAACTCACAGCGACCCCTCCTTGGGTTTCCAAGACACTATCACTACGGAAGTAGATTGCCCGACCTTCCTTCCAAGGAGTGGCTGGTGGGTTTGAACCACCAGCCTCTGGTTAGCAGTCAAGTGCCCTAGGCACTAGGCTACCAGAGCTTCTGTGCATAACCTCTTTTTGTTAAAAATAATTGCTCAGTACAGCATTGTGGGAGCTGTGAGAGAGCACAGTTGCCTGGAGCTGAAGTGTCTACACTTGATTTTGATTGACTTAAACTCTTTGGATATATATGACCTTCCCTTTTATTGGTTTTACTTTTTTAGAACAATGAGCACACAGGCTATGAATGGTAAAGGATTAGGTACTGATTTGATTGATCATGCTTGTGTATGGAAATAAGTTTTGTGCTGTTGCTTACAGAACTGGGAGGTCAGCATCCCAGTGTGCATACAGATTGCTGGATGCCTGAGGTATTGTTTATTAGGCTGTCCTTCCAGGTGGAATGTTGATTTAAAAAAAAAATACAAAAAGAACTTCCAGTAAGATAGAGGACTAGGCAGACAAGTGACACAGACCCTCTTCAACAAAGAAAAGAAAAACCAGTTGACAGAGATACAGAAGATAATCCTGGAGCCCTGAGCTTTGAAAGTAACTATACAGAAGTAGATTAGTCACCAACTAGTGGAAAAACTTGAATGAAAACAGTGAGTACAGAGACAGTTGGAGCTGCAGACTGTCAACTCCTCTGATGGGACCAACAGTCTGAATATTTCCAAGTGGTATTGGGACCTGAGAATTGACCTAAAGATCCGCTGTGGTCACCAAGGGCTGCAGGGATGACTGTGCTTGTGGGCTATGACTAGGAAGGGAAACAGCAAAGAAGGAGATAACCTGAACTGTTACCTTTCCACTGTCCGGAGGGTGCAGCCATTTTGATTGTTTACATGCAACAGCCATTTTGGATATTTAAAATGACCGAGAGTGCAGCAATTTTGAATGTTTACAAGTGGTGGCCATTTTGGATATTTAAAGTGACCGAGGGCACAGCCATTTTGAATGTTTACAGGTGGCAGCCATTTTGGATATTTAAAGTGACAGAGGCTGCAGTCATTTTGAATCTTTACAAATGGCAACCATTTTGGATTTTAAAGTGATAGCATTCTCATCTGGATTCCAGGAATCCAAGAATAGGCTCTGTTTGCCAAGGTCAGCAGGGACATACAAGAGGCTGACAACAGGAAAGGAGACAGGTGGTGAATGTGTAAGTGCTGTCAACTAGGGAATAGAGGAGCACAGTACCTTGTGTAGATAACATACAAACAAAACAAAACAAAAATCGTGGGCAAGTCACTCCAACACACAAGCACCAATTAAATATAAACACAAAAACGTAACAAGGCCTCGGAGACAACAGAGCATCACAGTCCACAAAAAGAAGCAAGATAAAGCAGGAGAAACAAGGGGCCACGATACAGACCCAAAACACATCCCTGAGGAAGACACAGCATTGGAACTCCCTGATAAGGAATTCAAAAGAATTATATTTAGGTATATTCAACGAATTGAGAGACAGCTCAAGGAAAACACAGAGAAAACCCTGGAACAATTTCACAAGGCAATACAAGAACAAAATGACAAATAAAAACTTGGAAATGATACAAAATGTACACCACACAGAAATCCAGAAGATTAATGCTAAATTTTCAGAAATAGATAAGACATTGAATGGGCAAAGGAGCAGAATTGAATCAATGAAGTCAGAATTAGGGAGATTGAAGGCAAATACCTGAACACTTCTTTGCAAAGGGATAAATCTATAAACAGAGCAAAACAAAACAAAGAAAGCCTAAGGTTCATGTGGGATACCATCAAAAGGAATAACCTACGTGTAATTGGAATTCCAGAACAGGAAGAGACAAAACCACAGAGAAAATTGTTGGAAGATTTGTTGGAAGAAAATTTTCCTGGTATGATGAAAGATGAGAATATATTCACTCAGGAAGTCCA
>NW_006921601.1:5791525-5792406 GCF_000298275.1 Orycteropus afer afer | reverse complement strand
ACACCAAAAAAACACTCCACAACACAGACTAGAAAGACCATAAAATTCCACATTAAGCCAAACCACATAAATGGAAAGCAGTTAGTTTTGAAAGTGGGATTATTTCTCATCCTCAAAACAGTTTTGTTTCTAAGAATACCACAATTTCAGGTTCATCACAAGAAATAAATAGTTTGCATTTCAGATACTAAATTAGATTCATCCTGAAGAGTAGGGAAGAAATTAGAACTTGATTTCTAGTTTCCTTCCTCTAGCATGCCCTATTTTATGAGCATGGAGTAGATATTCCTAGGTACTACGGGTATATTCCAGTGCCCAGAAAGCCTCTTTGGGAAAAGCATTTCAGGAATCCTTTACTCAGAGTACCTAATGGCCCACTGTGAAATGTCAACTGCCCCTTAGAAAACTTGTCAGAAATGATAACCACATAAAGCAGTTGTGCCTGCTATATTGATTTTAAGTAAAGGAAGGAGGAAGCTTTTTTTTTTTTTTTTTGGTGATTAAAAAGGCATCTGTTACTTCCTGCTTTTATTTTTTAAAATCCAGAAATGGTGTGTGTGTGGTGGGGGTTATTTAGTCAAATACTTACTAAAATACGTGTTTAAGAGCCAGTTTGGTCCATAGTAGGGCTACACCATCATCTTTAATACCACTTTAAGGTTTTCTCCCCTTCCCTTGATTTTCTCCCACACTTTCATATTCTTTTGATTCATCTTAATTTTGATTTATAAAATAAATTCTTTTTTTAAATTGTGATTTGGGTGAAGATTTACAGAACAGATTCACTTTCTACACAGCAGTTCACATATACTTTGTCTCATGACATTGACCACAGTTTACCACAATGCAACAGCTCCCCTCCCACTTCCTCCCCATAGTTA
>NW_006921601.1:5790243-5790810 GCF_000298275.1 Orycteropus afer afer | reverse complement strand
ATGAATTTTGGTTTTCTTCATTCTTCTTTGCTCTGGACAAGGAGAGACCCATTGTTGCATCTAGATGGCAGCTTACTAGCTTTTAAGATCCCAGTCCTTACTCGCCAAAGTAGGAGGTGGAACAGTGTTTTTTATAGCATGTTATGGAAATCAAGCTCGATGTCGCCTGCGACTATGGTCCCAAGCCCACAGGTTTAGCTACTCAGTCCCTCTTGGTAGCTGGCTGTTACCAAGCAGTGACCAGAACCTTGCCCTTTGTCAGCTCTACTATACACCTGGGAGTTCTGCTCATTCACATAAATTTATAGGACCATTGTCTGCCAACCCTATACATATTCTTGGATACACTCTCCATTTCATGTTGTTGTTTTGTGCCGTCGAGTTGGACCTGACTTGTAGCGACTCCGCCTTGGGTTTCCGAGGCAGTAGCACTACGGAAGTAGATTGCCCCATCTCCTGAGGAGTGGCTGATGGGTTTGAACCGCCAGCCTTCTGGTTAGCAGTCAAGTGCCTTAGGCACTACGTTATCAGAGCTCCCCCCCCCCCATTTCATAGACATACCTAATA
>NW_006921601.1:5755098-5788510 GCF_000298275.1 Orycteropus afer afer | reverse complement strand
CTGCAAATGGATCTCCAGTTTTGCCAGCACCATTTATTAAACAAACATTCTCTTCCCCATTTAATGGATTTTGGGCCTTTGTCAAAGATCAGCTGACTATTGGTCAATGGATCTATTTCTGGGTTCTCAATTCTTGATTTATAAAATAAATTCTTAGGATGTCTGAGATTCTCAAGATTATTGCTGTTGAGTTGATTATTTACTAACATTCCTATCTAGAAAAAGGAAGCTGGAAAATACAAGAATTGATGTTTGATCTGGAGGATCATTATAATTCTTCTTAGTAATAGTGCTAGTTTAATAGTAGAACAGGAGGATTTCAGCAGAAGGCAGATAAACAAGTAGAAGTGTCCAGGTACCTGATGGAATTGAGACATCAGAGAGGAGGCTAAAGGTAGAACTTGTAGTGGTCTGAATTTTGTTACTCATTTGTTGCTTGATTTTATGTTGGAGTAAATATGTTTTCTGAAGTGATACATAGATTTTCTAATTTGGTCCTTGAAGACATGTTTTCTGTGATTTGGGAAATATTTTTGTCCTTGCCTCAGTGGGTGGGGGATGCTCACTATTAATTGTTTTTAATGTAGAAATGCTGATGCTTCACCTGGGCACAATGAAAAATGAGGTAGAATCTCTCCTTGAATTCTTACCAGAGCTTGCCCCAGCTCTTTAGTGAATATAAAAAAGTTCTTATTCTTTTGTTGTTCTTCTAAACAAATTGTATTTATTATTATTATTATTATTAGTTATCAAATCTCTGAGCTCATTTTTACCCACTGATTTCATTATATCACTTATCTGTTTCCTCACAGAAGCCATTGAAGCACTTCCCTGAAGTATACTCAAAATGTTTGAAATAATGAATTTTAAGTTAGTAATTTCTGTTTGCATTCCTAGGAAAAAATAATTCTTTTTAGGTCATCCTCTATTTTAGCCAGGAGCAAGATGATAGACAGCTTTCAGAGCTTTATTAGTGAGCTGCTCATCCATTTTTCTGGATAGTGTATTGTTCTTATAATTTCTTTATGAACCAACCTTTTGGTTAGCAGCTGAATGCTTAACTGTTGCACCTCCAGGGCTCCTATATATGTGTTAAAATATTTGTAATATCTGTTTGTGTTATTCGATTATTTTCCTTTTTCATACACAGAACCAAGCTGTGTTTTGCTTAAGTAGTGGATAAGCTATTCTAATCCTATGAAAGCTCATTTGAAAGCAGCCTTTCTTGAGAATATTACCCATGTGATTTAAAAATGTATCTTTCTTAAATGCCTGAAACCATCACACTATTTATGAGTATTAATTTATTAACTTTCATTTTGTTGGCTTTCCCATGTATTTATTAACTATTTTAAAAAGAGGTCTAGAAAATTGCATTCTGAAGAAAAACTAAACTTTGAGCACAAGTTTCCCTTCTAGGCTGTGGTCTTTGATCTAGAAATTTGTGGTACTAAAATTAATCTTTTTGGTCTCTCAAGTTCTGTGGAAGAATTTTACTGAAGTGTAAAAGTATCACTTTTGTGCTGCTCCCATTGAGGAATAGCTGCCAAGTATGGGGCAGGCATTAATAGTGTGGAAATCCAGCTTCTGCATGCTCAGTGATTCTCTGTGCTTGATCTTGAAGGCAAAACTCACATCACATCCTTTCATAATGCACTGCAGACATATCTGAGTGTGAATGAGTCTGTTTTGGCCTCCATGCAATATGCAGATCGAATTTCACTTCACTACTCCCAGTTCCTTTTACTTAAGACAGTCTACATAGAAATCTTGTTTCATGTTTGGAGTAAGGTACTATTTATGACTTTTATTGTGTTTCTATATTAAATTTTATTACTAGCAGGGAACTGTGCTGTGTGGGGGTATATTTCAATTTGTGGTCCATTGAGGTCCCTGGGTTGTCTGTCTGATACCCACAAGGGAATCACTCTCTGAGCATATTCTTGTTGAAGTTTTCGGTTATTCTTTCTAAATGCAAAATTGTATTAAAGGTTTTAGCTTACTGTTTGGGAAGTAAGTGTCTCATTTTTGACTGGTTTGTGTGTGTTTTTTTGACCTAGATTACCAGAGACTGATGACTGTGGCAGAGACGATTACAGCTCTCATGTTTCCTTTCCAGTGGCAGCATGTCTATGTCCCTATTCTCCCGGCTTCTCTCCTACATTTCTTAGATGCTCCTGTTCCATACCTGATGGGCTTGCATTCCAATGGCCTGGATGACCGGTCAAAGTTGGAGCTGCCTCAAGAGGTGAGAGAAACTTGGTGGTTGGATGCTGGTGCCTCTGGACCCTGGTCCACTGGGGAGAGAAGAGCTTTGGAATGAGCCCAGGGTGGTGTCACCAAGTTTATTTTGTTTTATTTTTGGAAACATAAGTAACTTTTCAGGAAAATGTACAAACAACGTACATTTAGCTTAATTCATATCATTTGGGTACACTTGTTAAACTTGTTATCAACTTGATTTGTTGTTATGTGCTGTTGAGTCAGTTCCAACTCAGTGATTCTATAGGATAGGATTTCCTAGGCTGTAATCCTTACAGGTCTTTCTCCTGTAGAGTCACTGCTAGGTTTGAACTGTCAACCTTTTGGTTAGCAGCTGAATGCTTAACTGTTGTACCTCCAGGGCTCCTATATATGTATTAAAATATTTGTAATATCTGTTTGTGTTATTCGAGGATTTTCCTTTTTCATACACAGTATTTTAGATACTTTTTAGACTTAGATTATTTTTATTATGTAAAACTTGAAGCATATAAAAAAATAGTAAATAGATCCTTGTGCCCCCAACACCCAGCTTCCAACAGTTATCACACATGTTTAAATTGTATTTCACTTCTACATTTCTTACCCTCTGTTATTTTAAGCAACTGTCTCATAATTTTTTAACTACTTTGGAAGTCAGTCATGTGTAGATGAATAAGTGATTTTCTTTTACAGGCTAAAGTTGATCTGTGAAAGTTGAACTTATCATAGTGATTCTTAGAATACAGAGCCCATTTTCACAACTTCATGATTTAAGAGAATATGGAAGGCCTTGAGAGAGTACTTCTTCTCTCTTGTTATGAGGATAGTCTACTTTTCTTTCTTATTTTTTTAAATACCAAAATAATTGATTAAAAATAGGTATTTATTTGTTTATTTTCCTACTTCATAACAAAATAGCTTTAACGCATGATTAAAAATAAGATTGTTTTATTTTTCATTTTTCTAGAATTACTGATTCTAGAAAATCTGGCCTTTTTATGTTATTTTGTGGCTAGTATAAAGCTAGCTGGAAGGACGGTTTTCCTATTCTGAATTTCTTTTATGTATTTATTAGAAAGGTCTTGGAAGAAAACTTTGGGATAGACATACATTGGTGTCCGTTTCCTCCTTCCACCAAAAAACTTTTTTGCGAAGTTGTTTGTATATAACAGGGGCACATGAGCAAGGGGACCCCAAAGAAGGGGCATTCTCATGGAATTGGATCTGAGTAGCACTCATGTCATCAGAATCTTTGATGGCCACCCCTGATAGTTACACCATACTTGCGATATTTAAATTACAGTAATTATTTCTCTTTGTGCTTTTTCTCACTCCTGTGGTTTTTCTTTTATAAAAAATTATACTTTGGTAAAATATGTATAACAAGACATATTTACCATTTTAATCAATTTAAAATATATAATTCAGTGACATTAATTACATTCACTGTGGTTGCACAACCTTCACCACTATTCATTTCCAAGTGTTATCCATTACCCCAAACAGAAACTCAGTATACCTTAGGCATTAGATTCCCATTCTCTTATTATTAGTAGTAACCACTAATAAATGTTTCTATATTTATTTGCTTATTCTATATTTCATATAAATTATATATATATTTATATTTCATACAAAATTTTCCTTTTGTGTCTGGTTTATTTTAATCAGCATAGTGTTTTCAGGATTCATCCATGTTGTAGAAATTTCGTTTCTTGTTATGGTTGAATAATATTCTATTGTATGTATTGTAACACATTTTGTCTATCTTTTCCTCTGTTGCTGGACCTTTGGGTTGATTCTACATTCTGGCTGTTGTGAATAGTGCTGCAATGAACATTGGTGTATGTACACATATCTGTTGAGTCCTGCTTTCAAGTCTGTTTGCTGTGTACCTAGCAGTGGAATTTCTGGGTCATTTAATAATTCTATGTTTAACTTTTAAAGGGACCACCAAGCTGTTTTTCATAGCAGCTGCACCATTTTCCATTTCCACTTGGAAAACAGGAGGGTTCCAAGTTCTCCACATCCTTACCAACACTTGTTATTTTCTGTTTTTAGGATATTAGCCATCCTAAGTGGATGTGAAGTTATATCACAGTGATTTTGATTTGCATTTTCCTAGTGACTAATGATATTGACCATCTTTTTATGTGCTTTTTGGCCATTTGTATATCTGCTATGGAGAAATGTCTATTTAAGAACTTTGCCCATTTTTTTCATTGGGTTGTTTGTCTTTTTGTTGTTGAGCTGCATGAGTTCTGGATGTCAAACCCTAATTAGATATATAGTTACCAAATATTTTTGGCCACTCTATAGATTGTCTCTTCATTTTGCTGATTCTCCTTTGGTTTTAGAATCAAAATATCTTCCTTGTCACTTACTTCATTTCCACACCTTTTGCTTTGTTTTGATTCTATAGAGTTTTGTGATAATTGGGGTGAGACAGTATTAATTGAGGAAGGAAAGATCTAAATGATGGAGAAAAACAGTGAGATGGGATTATGGCCATATATGTGTACTTGTTTGTTCTACTCATAAATATACATGAAGACTAGATATCAAAGATTGAAGAAAGGGAAGCTCATTGTTGTTTGCTTTGAACAAATGCATGTTGTATATTGACACTTTTTCCTAGTAAACCTGATTGTAATTTTGTAAAGTCAAGGTAAGAACAGCAATAAGAAATAGTTGTAGTTAGAAGGGCAAACAAGCATGCTGCATGCATAATTTAATAAATAAGTCACTAAGAAGAAGCCAGATTTCACGGTGTTATTTTCAGCTTTGGCATTGCTTTACATTAACATGGGACCCAAGTTTTGTTCCTTGTAGGATCTCTCAGCATCATATTCTTTGCCTCAGGTATGTGGGTGTATGAAGAGGTTGCAAAACCAGCAGTGTTTTTAGTGAGACTATTGAGAAACCATGGTGGTTTGAGAAACTCAGATGTTTACTCCATTTTGGAATACTGGATCCTGCACTTCTGTAGTGTTTGCCATCATTGCTGCAACCTGTGCATCTGAGCTTCTGGCCTCTCCCTGTGGTCTGCTTGGGAAGGAGTGGTGACAATAGGACTGTACAACACTTGAGTGTGCTTCATAAGCACTTTCAGTCTTTGAATCACATTTCATCCATACTGTCCCTCAAGAGTAAATATTTACCCAAGGAAGAGTCGCTATGAGTCAAATCTGACTCGATGGCAGTGAGTTTGGTTTTTGGTTTTGTTAGACATAGCTGATATTTTTGCCTTGATTTTTAGCAGATCACCTCTGGGATATCTGAATCTGGGTGGTTCCCATGGGAAATCTCACACTGGGGAGAAAAGAACTTGTTTTTTCAAGGAGTGAAACAGCACCATGGGGTACACTAATGAAAAAAAACTCACTGCCATGGAGTCGATTCTGGCTCATAGTGACCCCTTTCAGGTTTCCAAGGTGGTAAATTTTTTACAAAAGTAGGTTGCCCAGTCTTCCTTCTGCAGAGTGGCTGGTGGGTTTGAACCACCAACCTTCTGGTTAGCAGTCAGATGCCTTAGGCACTATACCACCAAAGCTCCTTACACTAATGAATGGAGAGTGATAATATCTTTGAAAGACAACTCTAGAGTTTCTATAAATAACACATTTATAGTAAAAGATTTTAACTTAATACAGAAGCCTAAAGAGTCAAATAAAAATTACCTTAGATTTTAATGTCAGAGATAAGGACTTTAAACATTTTGGTGAACATCCTGTGATGCGTTTATGCTGCTAGATGTTTTGACTTGGGCCTGGTCAAGGGAGCATATTCAGGGGAGATAATGGGATAGGATTGTGCAAAACAAGGGCAAGGAGGCCACATGTTCTGACCTCCTCTAATCCCACAAGAGGAAGACAGAATCACCATCAATAGCCCAAGGCCTATTACTTCAAGGCCGGACATGCTGCCTCCCTCCAGCCCTTTCACCAACTGTTCCTCCCAAAGCACCACCACCTCTCTCCTGTGTTCGATAATTCACTGCAGTGGCCACACAGAGCTCACAGATTATGAGGTTTATTAGGGAAGCACCAGGTTACAATTGAAGTTCAGGAAAAACACTCAGTCTCTCTCCCAGCCCACCATCTCTCAGCCAAAAGTCTCCCACAGTCTCTCTCCCAACAGTGCATGCCCCTCGGTGTCTCACTCAGCAATGCGTGTCTCTTGAGTTTCTTTCCCAGCAGCACATGTCTCTTCCAGCAGCACGTGTCTCTTGTAGCATCATGTCTCTCGCAGGAGCATGTCCTTCCTCAGCCAGCAGTCAAAGAGAGAGTTCTGCCTCTAGGAGGCCTCCTTTTGAGCTTGGCAGAGTGGTCAAACCAACCAATCATAACAACAGAATTCTAAGCACCTGAGAGTGAACCTCCCCTAACATTGCATTGTGCCTCACCCAACAGAAATAACCCAGGTGGATAACATTTACAATCAGGAGCTCCTCAGTTGCTCATTCCACCACTGAGTTTACAATGATTTATGGGTAGAAAAGCCATACTAAGTAATTTACTTCACTGCAGATTGTCATCAAAGTGAGACTTGCTTGGAGGAGAGGAGAATATACATTTTCTAGCCCCCAGATTAGAATTCATCAGTGGCTGCCCAGTCCTTGGGCATCAGAAGTCTGTGAAAAGCGCTTTGTTCCTTTTGACACCAACACTTGAGCTCAGCTGGCCCTGAGCATATGAGAATGCTGGGCTGTCTTTGTGAGGCATGCTTTGTCCTGCTTCTCTGTTGGGGTTCATTGTCTGAGTCCAGGAAGGAGGCGTTCCCTCACAGCTATGTCAGGGGAAGCAAGCAGAGGATATTAAAGAAGGGTGTGTGTGTCACTTCTTTCTAGCTTGGGCCCTTCTTTCTCACTTTTTCTCCTTTCTCAGGTCTCAGGATAGTTCTTCAATAGCCTCTTCCGCCTTCCCCCACAGTTCCCAAGCAATCTGTGTGATGAATAACCTAGAAATAGAGTAGGGGGGAAGCTGCCTGTGATTTGTTGTTAGGATCCCAGGGCTGGGAAAGGGTCTTTGTGATCCCATGCAGAAAGAGAGTTGGGACATAGGGAAGATTGGGCGATCTACTTCCATAGAGATACTGCCTTGGAAACCCGAAGAGGAGTTGCTATGAGTTGGGACCGACTCAATGACAGTGAGTCTGGTTTTGGAGTTTTTATATGGTCACTACCCCCTGAGTAGCTAAATCTTAACAAGGAAGGGAAGTTAATGAGGGAAGCTGATGGTATAGGGTTCAGAACCTCTTCCAGGCTACTTCTTGCCCCTAAAACTGTTATGCAGGAATTGACTTCTTCTCAGCTGAGGAGAGCAGTGCGTGAGGCGTTTGTGGTAGGTTTGTCAGTAGTTTCAGTTTGCCAGACCCTCTGTGTGGTGGAAAAAAGCAGTGTCTGTTGTATGAGTCTAGTAACCGAATGGCCCTCTTTTTCCATTTGCCTTCTTACCTCTCCCTTTTTCAGTCTAACTAGCAAAAATGGCTAGTGTGAAAAGTGGCTAATGCTGAACTTCTTTCTCTCCTGGAGCCACCTCTGAAGATACCCACAATATGTGGACATAGCATTTGCATTGTCTAAAAGTCTTTACAGACATTCTATATTTGGCTGATAGCAGTGGGAAGAAAGCCAACCAAGCATTGTTGATTGGATGCATTTATTTTTGGCTGCTGTTTTTTCCTACTGGAGGAACTGTTTTTTCTCCCACTAAAGAGACAGGAATTGAGAGATAAATGTGTGTCACAGTGCCATGTTTTATTAATGTATAGGCAGGGCTCATGAGGCAGGTAACCTTCATGACTAGGTAATTCAGTTCCATCTTAACTTTTAAAGGCTTGGCTTGACAGTGTAGAATTTAAAAATTTTAAAGGAATAGGCAAAAAGTAGCCCCTTCTTACATGCTAACCATCTATTGGCTCTTTGAGTAGGCAGGGCTCAAAGATACCTTGTGGAGGAATTCTAGAGAGAGAAATTTAAAGTGATTCTTCTAGTCTTGGAATCTTTCAGATGGAAAAACTTTTTTTTTTTTTTTTTTTTTAGTTATAGATTAATAAATAGTAATTTATGTACTCAGCAAATGTTTATTGAATGAATGACCATAGAAACATATTAAGAAGTGTAGTTTTAATAGATTGAGAGTTTGTGGAATAGTTATATTAAGGAAGACTTATCAAATTACCCTTCTGTCTCTTAGAAGACAAAGCTTATTTGCACAGGGATAAACACGTGGATGAATGGAACAGCATTTTGATACACAGTAAAGGTACTGTGCCAAAGGAGGGACTATTTAATAATGATGTTGGAAAAATTGCTTATCCATAGGGGAAAAAAAATGAAAAAGAATCCATTCCTCATGCCATAACAAAATCAACTTCAAATGATTAAGAAATTAAATGAAGCAGAAGTTTAAGTCTTTTAGAAGAAAATATTAATGAATACTTTTCTGACTTCTGGGTAGGGAAAGATTTTGTAAAGAAGGTACAGATGGCTCTATGTATAAAATAATTTGATATTTTAAATTAAGAAAAAGACAAAGCAAAAAGATGATTACTAGGAGAAGATATTTATAACATATAACATACAAAGTGTTATCAAGAGAATGTGAAGAACTCCTCCAAATCAGTAAAAAGATGATAGACAACCCAATAGAAAAAATAAGCTAAAGATAAAAGTAATCATTGCATAAATCCCTGCCCTTCCCTCATTTCTTAACTTTACTAGCAGTTATGGAAATGTAAATCAAATGTCCAATAAACTATAATTTTATACCCAATTCAGTGGCAAAATGTAAGAAGCCTGGTATTACCAAGTTTTGGGAAGGATTTGTAGTATCATTTTAGATTGCTGGTAAAAGTACAAATTATTATAACCAATTTGGAACTCAGCTTGGCATTGTCTCTTACAAGGCTGGACACTTGCATCCCTTACAACACAACAGTTCTAAGATATACCCAAGAGAAAATCTTACATATGTTTCAAAGGAAACATGCAGTAATGTAAAAGCAATACTGGAAACAACTCAAATGCCTTTTAACAGAAAAATTGAGTAATAAATTTTGATATAGTCACATGGTGGATATAAGAATAAACGTGAAAGAAGTACAGCTACACACAAAAAATGGCTAAATTTTCATAACATTGAGAAAAGAAAGTACTAAACGATTGTTTAAAGGAATGACAATCTTTTTATAAATTCAAAAGCAGTAAAAATTTTAAAGGCATAAATATAATGTTTTTTTTTTTTTTTTTTTTTGCAAAAGCAAAAGGATAATAATAGTATTAAAAAATTGGCAGTGCATTAAACCTCCTTGTCTAACTTCAGGAGAGGAGAGGAGAATCATTAAGATTAGCAGCATCAGTCCAAAGCTGATACCTATCAATTGTTCACATGCAAGTTCAAGTTGAAGCTGAAGAAAATTAAAACAAGTCCACAAGATCCAAAATACAACCTTGATTATAGCTCACCTGAATTTAGAGACTGTCTGAAGAATAGATTTGACACATCACTAGTGACCGAAGAGTAGACAAGTTGTGGGATGGCTCCAAGAACATCATACATAAAGAAAGCAAAAGGTCATTAAAAAGACAGGAATGGAAGAAAAGACCAAACTGGATGTCAAAGGAAACTCTGAAACTCACTCTTGCACATAGAGTAGCTAAAACAAATGGAAGAAATGATGAAATAACAAAGCTGAACAAAAGATTTGAAAGGGCAGCTTGAGAAGACAAAGTATTATAATGAAATGTGCAGAGACCTGGAGTTAGAAAATCAAAAGGGAAGACCATGGTTGCCATTTTTCAAGCTGAAAGAACTGAAGAAAAAAATCAAGCCTTGAGTTGCAATATTTAAGAATTCAGTGGGCAAAATATTGAATGGTGAAGGAAGTGTCAAAAGAAGATGGAACACACAGAGCCACTGTACCAAAAACAATTGGTTGATGTTCACCTGTTTCTGGAGGTAGCATATGATTAGGATCCAGTGGTATTAAAAGAAGAAGTTGAAGCTGCACTGAAGGAATTGGCAAAAAACAAGGCTCCAGGAATTGACGGAATACCCACTGAGATGTTTGAACAAATGGATGCAGCGCTGGAGGCGCTTACTCATTTATGCCAAGTAATTTGGAAGACAGCCACCTGACCAACCAACTGGAAGAGATCGATAGTTGTGCCCATTCCAAAGAAATGTGATCCAAAGGAATTGGAAACTATTGAACAATATGATTAATATCACACACAAGTAAAATTTGGCTGAAGTTAATTCAAAAATGGTTGTAGCAGTATATTGACAGGGAACTTCCAGATATTCAAGCTGGATTCAGAAGAGGACATGGAACGAGGGATATCATTGCTGATGTCAGATGGATCTTGGGTGAAAACAAATAATACCAGAAGGATGTTAACCTGTATTTTATTATGGATAACATTGTGAAGAATGGGAATGGCAGAACACTTAATTTTGCTAATAAGGAATCTGTACATAGACCAAGAGGTGGTCATTTGAACAGAATAAGGGAAGACCATGTGGTTCAAAATCAGGAAGGGTGTGCATCATTGTTGTATCCTTTCACCATACTGTTCAGTCTGTATGCTGAGCAAATAATCCGAGAAGCTGGATTATATGAAGAAGAACACAGCATCAGGATTAGATTAACAACCTGTGATATGCAGATGACACAACCTTGCTTGTTGAAAGTGAAGATGACTTGAAGCACTTACTGATTAAGATCAAAGACTAACTATAGTCTTCGATATGGATTACATCTCAACGTAAAGAAAACAAAAATCCTCATAACTGGACCAATAAGCAACATCATGATAAATGGAGAGAAGAGTGACATTGTCAGGGATTTCATTTTACTTGGATCTACAACATCCATGTGGAAGCAACAGTCAAGACATCAGATGTCATACTGCATTGGGTAAATGTGCTGCAAAAGACCTCTTTAAAGTGTTAAGAAGCAAAGATGTCACTTTGAAGACTAAGGTGTGCCTAACCCATGCCGTGGTATTTTCAGTCGCTTCATGTGCATGTGAAAACTGGACATTGAATAAGGTAAACCAAAGAAGAGTTGATGCTTTTGAGTTGTGGTGTTGGCGAAGAATACTGAAAGTACCATGGACAGCTAAAAGAATGAACAAATCTGCCCTGGAAGAAGTGTAGCCGGAATTCTTCTTGGAAGTGAGAATGGCCAGACTTTGTCTCACCTACTGTGGTCATGTCAGCAGGGACTATTCCTGGAGAAGGACATCATGCTTGGTAAAGTAATGAGTCAACAAAAAGGGAAAGACCCTTAGCAAGATGGCTTGACACAGTGCCTGCAATGATGGGCTCAAGTATAGCAGGGATCGTGAGAATGGTGTAGGATGAGGCAGTGTTTCATTTTGTTGTATACAGGGTCACTGTTGTATACAGAGTCACTATGAGTCAGAGCCAACTCAGTGGCACCTAACAACAACAGCAGCAGTAGCTGTAAAAGATAAGGACCCTTTTTAAAACATAAAGTGGCTTTATTTTTTATGTTCAAATCTTTGTCTCAAATTTATTTCAATTTTAATTGTAAAATTATTTTTTGAATGTGATACTATATAAGAATTCTAACATTCCTAAACAGTCATTTGTCCCCCAAACATTTATTGAATAATTCGTGGATACATTCAAGACTGTTCTTTTCAATTAGGTGGTGGTTTTATGTTTATTTTAGAATCCAGTAAGGTTAAGTCTCCCCTCAGTTTTCTTGGCTGTTTCTTTCTTTTATTGTTCTATGCAAGATTCAGAATCAGTTTCAGGTACCACTCTCAGGAAAAAAAAAAAAAAAGTTGGGATTTTAAAAAAATTTATATTAAATTTACAAATTTTGCGGTAATTAGCACTTTTTAATATAGAATTTTCCTATATAGTAATAGTGTATATCTCTCCATTTGTTCAAGTTTTGTATTCTATAATGATAATAACAGTGTTAACATTGTATACTTACTCTGTGCCAGGCACTGAGCAAAATTACGATGTTTAGTTTTGTTATCCTTAAAATGAATTTAGGACATAGGTTATCCCCATTAATAAACACACTACAATAAAGGAAATGACAGTTGGTTATAAGATAAAGATATAAAAATAAAAGGCTTTTCTAATTTATAGGTGTGAGAAAATTCCAACTGGGACAGGAACTACAAAGTATTTAAGTTAAAAGAAATGTGCAAGACCCCTAAGGAAGAGAAGAATGGATGGTTAAGAGTTTAAGAATATGACTGTGACACAGTCAGGCTGAGTTCAAATCCCAGCTTTGCCACTAATGAGCTGTATGACTTTGGACATGTTACATAACCCTTTTGCATCATTTTTGTCTGTAAAGTAGGGCTAATAGGTATTACCAGGTTGTTACTTGTCAATCCAGATTACCTACACTGCCAGCAGTGTGAGTGAGTGTTCTCTTTCTCTACATCCATTCAGAAGCAAGCTTAAAGCCAGAAGGGAGCATAGAAATCATCAAGCCCAGCCACCAAATCTTAGAAATCAAGCTTGAGGCTCAGAAAGGAACAATAGTACGCTCAGGGTCATATAGGGAGATTGTGACCGAGTCAGGTCTGGAACCTACACTCGACTCACTTGTAGTGTTCTTTTCACTACTTCTAGAATTCAAGAATTTGTCAGACATTTAATGAGCATTTATTGTATGTGAGACTTCTGTGCTAGATGCTTAAGATGTGTGTCATTATATAATCTTCATGTCTGCCCATTTCAAGTGTTTTTCCTTCTCTCTCTTCATTATCCTTTCTAAAACTTCTTCCTAAGTACTCTGAGTTCATACTCCTTATCCTGTTTTGATTTACAGGCTAATCTCTGCTTTGTAGACATTGACAACCATTTCGTTGAACTGCCAGAGGACTTGCCTCAGTTTCCCAATAAGTTGGAGTTTGTCCAGGAAGTCTCTGAGATCCTCATGGCATTTGGCATTCCCCCTGAAGGGAATCTTCATTGCAGTGAGAGTGCCTCCAAGCTGAAGAGGCTCCGGGCCTCTGAGCTTGTCTCTGATAAGAGGAATGGGAACATTGCTAGTTCCCCTTTGCAATCCTATGAACTCCTCAAGGAGAATGAAACTATCGCCCGACTGCAAGCTTTGGTCAAAAGGACTGGAGTGAGCCTAGAAAAGGTAAGGTGTTGTGTATGAGTCTGTGACAAGTTTGTTCTGTTCTCAGGTGTTGTCATGGTGAAATAAAGTATGGGGTGAGAAACATCCAGTTTAGGACAAGGCATATTTGTAAACAGTGAAAGAATGCTCTGTATGGGACACTCTGGATTCAGCTCTGGCAGACATTATCCTAGTAAATGCTACTTGAATCTAACTCTGGGTAGCTCTTCAGTTGGACATCTAGGAAGGCTCATCATGCTATGTGAACACTACAACAGAGGGACTTGGAGGGATGATGGTAGTAATCCTTGTGTTCAGAGCTCTTTCAGATCCATTGCCCTGTAAGCTTCACAGCAACCCAAGGCAGACAGAGCAGGTATTATCATCTCTGATTTTTAGCTCAAGAAACTGAGGCTTGGAGAGTTTATAAATATTTTGCCTATGTTAAATGCTAGTAAGTGGCTGAGGTGAAGGTAGAATCTGGTCCTCTTGAATTCTAGCCCTGTGCTCTTCCCAGAGATGTACTTAGCTTTCCATTTCCTGATCCAATTTTGTTGGAACTATCAGCTTTCAGTACTTGTGTGCCCATCTCTTCTTCATCCACCTCTTTCCCACTGTGAAATTACTTTTGTAAATTACATATAAACAAAATGGGCTAATGTAATCATTTTGTTGGACTTTTTTTTTTTTCCTTCAGTAAAGTGTGAAACATTTAATTTTTTCTGCTTTATTTAATTAGTACAGTAGATATTAAAAAAAGATTATGGTCAGTTGAAGAGGAGCAGAGAAATATTTAGGGAGATTAAATAGTTTAAAAAGGCACAGTAAGGAAAATCTTTAGGGAGAAAGATAAAGAAAGTGATAGAGTGAGAAAATCAAAGAGATGAAGAGGGAACAAGGGTCTGACCTTGTTGCTTTGCACTGTCATTTTCTCACTGACTTCCTAGTGTCCCTTCTTTTCTCCAGACTCTTGAGATTATTAGCACCTTCTCCTCTAGAGCTGCATCTCCCTCTGCCCACAAGCTCTTATCTCCACTTTGATTGACTTGATGGATACCTTCAAGTAGAGGGCCTTCATTTATCTCTTCTGCATGTCAGAATCCCTTTTATCGTTTTCCCCTTTTGCATATTCCCTCCATTGCTGATTAGTAAATGATCACCAAAACCCAAAACAGACCCATTGGTGTTGAGTCAGTTCTGACTCATAGCAACCCTATAGGACAGAGTATAACTACCCATAGGATTCCCAAGGCTGTAAAATCTTTACAGAAGCAGACTGCCTCATCTTTCTCCCACGGAGCAGCTGGTGGGTTTGAACAGCCTCCCTTTTGGTTACCAGCTCAGCACTTAACAACTGCGCCACCAGGGCTCCTTAGTAAATGACCACTGGGAAAAAACCAGATGAATTGCATTTCTTTGAGGTAAAAGCAAAAGCTTACATGTTTGCATCTGTTGTTTCCTTTTTATAGCTGGAAGTGCGAGAAGACCCCAGCAGCAATAAAGATCTCAAAGTACAATGTGATGAGGAAGAATTTAGGATTTATCAGCTAAACATTCAGATCCGGGAAGTCTTTGCAAACCGTTTCACTCAGATGTTTGCAGATTATGAGGTGTTTGTCATTCAACCCAGCCAGGATAAGGAATCCTGGTTTACCAATAGGGAGCAGATGCAAAACTTTGATAAAGTGAGTGTAAATTCTATTGGGGAGCAGGTTGGGAAAGAGAATATGCCAGAACTGTCTTGAAGATGTAATTGAAAATGAATTTTTCTTTCATAATATTAACATGCTAGAAACAAATTGATGATCCTTCTATGTTGATAAAATCTTGTTGCATTAGAACAGATGTTATGTTTATTACTATCAGTAGGTTTATCTTTAGCTATAGAGCTCTCTCTCTTTTTCTGTATTTTTGCAGTGTTCCCTCCCTACCCTCTCACCCCTGGTAACCAACAAAGAATGTTTCCTTCCAGATATAAACCTTTCTCTGACTTTTTACAATAATGAGCTAATTCAGTGTTTGTCCTTCTGTGATTGATTTATTTCACTCAGCCTATTATCCTCCAAGTTCATCCATGTTCTGTGGTGTTTTGCAGACTCTACATTATTCTTTAGTGCTACATAGCATTCCATTGTGTTTATGTAGCATAGTTTCGTTATCCATTCTTCTGTTGATGGACACCTAGGTTGTTTCCATCTTTTTGCTATTGTGAATAGTGCTGTGATGAACATGCATGTGCATATTTCTGTTCTTGTCCTGACCCTCACTTTTTTAGGATATATACCTAGTAATGGGATTGCTGGATCAAATGGTATTTCTAATTCCAGCTTTTTAAGGAGTTGTCACACTGCTTTCCACAGTGGTTGTATCATTTTACAGTCCCATCGGCAGTGTATGAGAGTCTCAGTCTCTCCAGATCCTCACCAAGATTTCTTGTTTTCTGTCTTGTTGAATTTTGCTATTAGTGGCCATAGAGCTCTCTCTTGAGACAAAGATGCACATGGAGATTGAAGATTAGAATTCTGGGATGGTTGAATGGTTGTGTTAACTGGGTTAAGTTACCTGGGTAAATTTCAGCTAGTGTGCCAAAGTTTAAGGAAAACTGACATTGCGTGAGTGTTTAAAAAAAAAAGATGATGGAATTTTTCTGGAGCTAGGAAACTTCAGAGGAGAATTAACCTACTGGACCCTTGGGCATGTTGCCCTTGCTGGTTATAATCTTCCTTGTTCCCTGTTGATGACTGTTTCCTGTTGGTCCCACTAGGCATCTTTTCTATCAGATCAGCCTGAGCCCTACCTGCCCTTCCTCTCAAGATTCCTGGAGACCCAGATGTTTGCTTCTTTCATTGACAATAAAATCATGTGCCATGATGATGATGACAAAGACCCTGTGCTTCGGGTGTTTGATTCCCGAGTAGACAAGATCAGACTGTTGAATGTTCGGACACCTACTCTTCGCACGTCCATGTACCAGAAGTGTACCACTGTGGATGACGCAGGTAAGTCCTCCTTGGAGCTGTATACTCAACTGGCTTGGATTTTGTCATTAACGTGTTCCTGTTCCTAAACATGCCAGCTTTTCTCTGTTCTGCCTTTCTATAATTTGTTCCCATTGCTTGAAATGTTCTCTGCCTTTTTGCCTGACAAACTTCTCATTTTTCAAGACTGTTAGGTAGGAATGGATCCTGCTGTAAATAATAGAGAACCTAATCAACAGTAGGTTGAACAAATAAGGATTTATTTTTCTCAGAATAGCAAGAAGTACAGAATTGGTGGATACTGATGTTGGCTCAACAGCTCAACAGTACAATCAGGAAATGAGATTGTATTTTTTGACTCAACTATCCTTAGCATGTGGGCTTTTATCCTCACGCCTGTTGCCTCATTGTTGCAAAAGGCTTTATGTTCACATTCAAGGTTAGAAGTATGTAAGGTTGATGCCAGCTGTATCTTTTCCCTTTTTATCAGGGAAGCAAAAGCTTTCCCAGAAATTCCCAGCAACTTTCATAAGCCGGAACCATGGCATGTGGCTGCACTTAAGTGCAAGAGAGGCTGTGAAAGTGATTATTAAACTGAATATAATGAGACCTGCAGTGATACTGGGGAGGGTTGTGCCTGGGTCATGTGGTCAGAAGGGAGCTGTCCCTGGAGAAAGAGGTCATGATAAAGTAGAGGGTCAGTGAAAAAGGGGAAGACTCTCAGTGAGATGAATTGACATAGTGGCTGCATTGGTGGGCTCAAGCACTGCAAAGATTTTGAGGATGTGCAAGACCAGACAGTGTTTCATTCTGTTGTATGTAGGGTTGCTATGAGTTGGAGTAGATTTGATGGCACCTAACAGCAACACCTGGGTAGTACAAATGGTTAACACACTCAGCTGCTGACTGAAACATTGGAGGTTCATGTCCACCCAGAAATACCTTGCAAGGAAGACCTGATCTACTTCAGAAAAATCAGCCATTGAAGACCGTATGAAGTACAGTTCTGCTGTGACACTCATGGGGTGTCCATGAGTCAGAATCAAACTCGATGGCAACTGGTAATAGAAAGAAGGAGTGAATGAGTTATGAATAAGCAATTAATAATATTTGCCATAAAAGCCCAGCTGGTATGTCTCGTCCTTTGTGAAACCTTCTCTGATGCCCTGTAGACTGAGTCAGTTGATTCCTTCTCTGTGCTCCTATAGTGCTTTGTTCTTGTGTTCCTCTATAACGTCTGTTCTTTTGAGCTATCATTATCAGGAAATAATTAAAAAGACAAGGACTATATTTGCTCATTTTCTTACCCTGAGTCTCTAGTATTGTGACTAGAACATAAAGATATTAAAACTTGTTTGCTACATGAATGATTAAACATGCTTTTTTGTCCACAGAAGCCCCATGTAGATTAGCTTAACTAGAGAATAGTCTCAGCTTGAGGTGTCAGACTGAGCAGCAGATTCACTTCCTTGTGGGGTGTTCATTGTCCTTGCTGTACCTTTTTTGTGTATTTTGTCCATTCATTTACCAAATATTATAAATATCTACTATATGCCCAACATGTGGTACATGGTCAACAATTTGTCAAATAAATGAATTTTCCAAGATTTTAAAGAGAATTGACTTGATGGCATCTAACAACAAAAACAAGGATACAGCTGGTAACAGTTTGGACAAAGTCTTGCCCTCATAGGCCTTTTGTTCTCTACCTTCTGTCTTTACCTTTCAGCTCCTGTTCCAGGCCTTTCATTGCAGTGACAATCCTCTTGACTTAGACTTGAGCACAGTTTGCCCATAAAAGTGGAGCACTCTAACAGAGTCATCCTTACCTCCAGGAATTCACCAGGCTTCACATTCCTGAACCCAGCCTAAGGCTGTGGATCTGGACAGATTGATGGAAATTTTGACAAGACTGGAGGTCTAGAGAATCATCTCCTAAACCATAGGTTTAAATTAGTACTTCCCAACTTTTTCATGTTGTTTTTATACTTGAGAATGGCAATGTTTGTATATAACATACTGGAGTAAAGGGAGATGTCATATAGCATCAGGAATTGTCTAGATTCTTGAGGGATAATAATGAGGATCTGCACCAAGCTGGTTCCTATGAGGTGGAGTTCAGACATACTTCTGCTCTCCAACATTTCTGACACTGCCTGTCCACCATAGCACTCTCTGCTGGGCTTGATAGTTCATTGCAGTGACCACTCAGACCATATTCAAACACTTGCACTTGGTGTGTTAGAGAAGTAACATTCAGCTCAGGATCAGGATCAACTTGGAAGTAATGGGAACAACTTGGGATCAGGATCAGGAAGCACATGGGCAAGGTTTGGAAGGCTCGCTTGAAGTGGAGCTCACATCCCTTCTTCACTGCAGGGACAGCTTCCAACAAGGGCAGGTCTCTTAGCTGTTCTTGGTTGTACAAGTAAGCAGCCCTGGGGCACTCAGGTGTGCACACTCCCTCTTCGCCATGCAGGCCTCTCTGCTTTCCGCCTCCCCACTGTCAGCCTTTCTGCTGCTAGCTGGCCAACTCACAGCCCATGCAGCAGCCACTTAGCTCTCTTGCAACTTGCCTAGCAGTAGCTTTCTACTGTTACCGCCAGCTCCCTGCCACTGGGCTCTCTTCTAGGCCTCTCACTGCTCTCTGCTGCTGGGCCCCCTTTTGGACTCTACTGGTGGTCCTCTTCCAGGCTTTTCATCATCTTCAGTGTATTACTCTTTGACCTGTATTACAGTTCTTTTATGAAGTTCCCTCCTCCCCTCTCTCTCTAAAAACCTTTGTGAGGTTGGCTGCTTATATAAGCAAACTCTGTAAATTTTAAGGCATGGCCCTCCCAGCAGGATCACAAACTGACCAATCCCTTCGGTGGACCACAAGTCACTCAGTCCTGTTGGGTGGATTATCAAGCCACTATTTGAATAGTAAATCGGCCAATCCCTTATAAGATTGTGACCCAGTCAATCATTTGGGGAGCATTACAAGCCCATGAGATTTTGACAAACTCAGATCTTATATAAAAGTAACATTATAAGCTTCTTCCCTGGGCAAGAGTAACAGTCCTCTGGAGTAGAAAGCAACCTGTGAGGTCCCCCAAATAGTTTCTACAAGGATATATAGGGCAAAAAGGTACAACTCATCAGGTCTTAGTGGGGAAAAATCTCCCAAGCTGTTTTTCCAAAGCACCAAGGCAAAATGCTACTTAATGCTACTTGTTGTTGTTGTTATTTGTTGTTATTTGCCGTCGAGTCGGTCCCGACTCATAGCGACCCCTCCTTGGGTTTCCGAGGCAGTATCACTACGGAATGCTACTTAAAGAAATTTATTTCACCAGAGGAGGAGTTTACTTATAGCTGGAGAATACAAAACTAGAGGGTCTAGTCACTGAGGCCTTGCCATCTTCCACAGCAGCATTTGTAATCCATTTGTTGGACACTACAGCATAGCGGTTTGATACTCTCGTCTCAATTGTGGCCAGCACATTTGGTCTCATGGGCCTCTTAGAATGTGGGATTTAGGATATGGAAGAAAGGGTTCACTAACCCTCATCATTGTATGGCTTGTTTCAGAAAAATGAATGTGACGGAGACCCTTTCGGTAACTTTATGCTCTACTCTCAGGAATCTTAGGAACATCTTTGCTATTGATTTATCCCTTAGGTATGCACCAGAGGTATGCAATCCAGGTCTGCTACAGCAGAGTTCTTTCACTGGCCTCAGATCCCTAGCCTGGAGGAATAGTTCATTTGCCTCCCCTCATCCCACCTCAGCTTCTTGAACCAGTCTGATTGGAAAATGGTAAAAACATAACTTAAGGGGTCTTTTTGGAAATCCTTAAAATGTTACAATTAGAATGGAACTTGACAGTGATTAACTTCACCTACCCTCAAATTTTGTAGAAAAAGATGTTCTCTTTGGCTCATGATTTTATCTCTATGTCCTAGAATAGTGCCTGGCACATTTTACATATTTAATAAGGTCTGTTGAATGAGAGTAAGGATGAGGGGAAGTGAGGGAGGCCCGAAGAGAGAAGGTAGTTTGACCTAGGACACATAGCAAGGTCCAAAGTTTGCACTGTTTTCACTTGGGTCTAGAAAATACTAGGAGTGTTACCAGTGCTTCCCATCCCCCCCCCCAAAAAAAAACAAAAAACAGCCTCTATGCCTAAGGCACTTGACTACTAACAGAAGGCTTGCGGTTCAAACCCACCAGCCACTCCTCGGAAGGAAGATGGGGCAATCTACTTCCCTAGTGATACTGCCTTGGAAACCCAAGGAGGGGTCGCTATGAGTTGGGTCAGACGCGACGGCACGTAACAACAACAACAACGTAACCCTTTTGTGCTCTGTGGGACATATATCGCCCACCAGTGTTTTCAGCCTTTCAGGTTTCTTGGGAAACTCCTATCCCAGTTGCAGTACATGCATTGTGTGATAAAGAAAACAAAACCAAACTCACTACCGTCAGGTTGATTCTGACTCTTAGTGACCCCCTTTGGGTTTCCAAAGTAGTAAATCTTTATGTAAGTAGATCGCCCAGACCTCCTTCTGTGGAGTGGCTGGTGGGTTTGAACCACTAACTTTCTGGTTAATAGTCAAATGCCTTAGGCACTATGCTACTAGAGCTCCTTTTATTACATGACAGGGACCTGTAGAATTAAGTGAATCTGAAGAAAATGGGTCTCATCCCCACTAATCCTACCATCAGAGTCTACTTGGGACATACGTATATCTCACATAATTGTATCAAAATCCATATTACCTCAAAAAAAAAAAAAAAAAAATCCCCTTGATTTAAGCATGCCTTCCATTACAGAAAACACAAAGCATCAACAAAAAACTCAAAGCAGAAAATAATTCAGTCATGAAGAAATTAAAACTTTGTGTGTATAATTGACATAAAATGAAGTGCACATATATAAAGTTTTGACCTATGTATATGCCCACATCAGGAATTAGCAAGTCTATCCATCACCTCCCAAAACTTCATCATGCCTTTTTTTAACACCTCTGTCCCACCCTTCTCAGATATATAGCTTTTACCTCTAGAAGTTTGCCTTTTTTTAAATGCCTTCCATGTCTATTTAATTTTTTTAAACATACGGAAAACAGTTACAACAACTCTTAATATCCTTGTTTGCTAGGTTTAACATTTGTTCTGGTTTGGTTTCAGTTAATATTTTGCATTACAAGTCATATTATCGTGTTTCTTAATAAGCCTGATAATCTTCAGTTGGATGCAAGCCACTGAATTTTACTTCTTTGACTCCTGGATAATTTTGTATTCCTATAAATATTTTGATCTTTTTCTAGATTGGAGTTAAGTTACTTGGAAATAATTTGATTCTTTTGGGTTTTCCTTTTCAAATTTGTTCATTGAGACTAGAGTGACCTTTAGTGTATGATTAATTATTTTCCACTACTGAGGCAAGACCCTCAGTTCTGTGTACTCTACCTAGTGCCCCATGAATGATGAAGTTTTCCAGTCTGGCAAGTGCAAACAATTGCTTTTCCCAGTTCTTTGTGAGCATTGTGTACTGTTGTTCTAAACCTTTCAGGTGGTTCTTTCTCTATCCTTGGGTAGTTTTCTTACCTGTTGTTGTTGGTGGGTGCCCTTGAGTTGATTCTGACACATACCTGTACTGATCAGTTACTCTGCCGAATACTCAAGGGAAACCCTCTGCAAATCTCCTGGGTTCTCTTTCTGTGTAGCTCTTTCCTCTCTAGTACTCTACTCTGTTCTAGCTCCCTTGTTGTTATGTGCTGTCAAGTCGGACCCGACTCATAGCGACCCCTATGGGTTTCCAAGGCAGTATCACTACGGAAGTAGATTGCCCCATCTTCCTTCCGAGGAGTGGCTGGTGGGTTTGAACTGCCAACCTTCCGGTTAGCAGTCTAGTGCCTTAGCCACTATGCTACCAGAGTTCCCTTAGCTGCCTTAGTCTCTTTGATTTCTTACCTTTGTATCCTTAACCCTGGGAATCTGCCAGACCCTACCTGAGTTTCACCTCCATGCACCATGGTCTGAAAACTCTCAAGGCAGTTAGCTGGGGGCAGTTGTAGGGGTTACCTCATTTGTATTCTGTCTCTCAGAGGTCATTGTCTTTTTCCCCCGATACCCAATTTTTTTTTCTTTTTTAAAAATTTTATTGTGATTTGGGTGAAAGTTTATACAGCAAATTCATCTTCCATACAGCAGTTCACATACACTTTGTCTCATAACATTGACTGCAGTCTCCCACAACGCAACACAGCTCTCGTCCCGTTTCCTCCCCATAGCCACCTCCTCCGTATGTCTTTCCCTCCCATGCACTACTGCCCTCTGAGCTATCTCCCTGTGCATACACAGCCCTCCTATTCTCCTATGATTGATCTCTCCGGGGAGTATATCTGCCTAACATAAATGTTCAGCTCATATGCCTGTGTTTTGTTTGGCTGGAAGCCACAGGAGTGGATTCAATTCCAGACCTGAAGGGCAGCTAGGGGCCATAGTCTCAGGGGTCTCACCAGGCTCTATCAGACCAGCAAATCTGGTCCCCACCCCCTTTTTGTTTAAATTTTTTTTTTTTTTTTTATGATTTTGAGTTTTGTTCCACATTGTTCTCCCACTCTATTCAGGATCTCTTACATAGATCCCCCTGTGAGTGGTTGACAGTGGTAGCTGGCCACCATCTTTTCTTATGGTCTCATGGTCATATAGTCTGAGGATCACATGTTCTGCCAGTACCTTGGACTAATTTTTTCCGTGCATCTTTGGTTTTCTTTATTCTTCTTTGCTCTGGATGAGGAGAGATCCATCGTTGCATCTAGATGGCTGCTTGCAAGCGTTTAAGATCCCAGTCGCTACTCGCCAAAGTAGGATGTGGAACAGTATTTTTGTGTAGTGTGGCATTTGAGCTCGATGTCCCCTGCGACCATGGTCCCGAGCCCACAGGTTCAACTACTTGCTCCCTCTGGATAGCTGGCTGTGGCCAGGAAGTGACTACAGTCTTGTCCCTTATCAGCTCTAATATATACCTGGAAATGCTTACAGAACATACACATACACTTGTAGAAACATTGTCTGTCAACCCTATACATGGTCATGGGCACACTCCCCCCTGCATACATATACCTAATTATTTAACCTGTCCACCCATCCATCTGTACTGATATCCAAAATTTTGAAAGCCATTGTTTCATATATTTTGTCTGTTTTTTTTCCTCATTGTTTCAGGCAGAGAGTAAACCAGTCTTTTTATTTCCTCTTGGCTGGAAGCAAAAGAATAGCCAGATTTTTAAGAAATGTGTGACTTGTTTTTCTTATTCTCATCCAGAGAAAGCAATTGAGCTGCGTCTGGCAAAAATTGACCATACTGCAGTTCACCCTCATTTACTTGACATGAAGATTGGACAAGGGAAGTATGAGCCAGGCTTCTTTCCTAAGCTGCAATCTGACGTGCTTTCTACTGGGCCAGTCAGCAACAAGTGAGTCAGCCCCCAGGATTCCTTGATCCAGCTCCCTAGTCACAGTGATAAGCAAATATGGAGAAGGCTTAAACTATTTAGCTTGTTAACTTGTTCAGACAAGTTAACAACCTAAATAGTTAGGTGACAGAATATCTGTCAGCTTCTGTCTTCATTGTGCATATTGGAATAGCTCCACATGTCCAAATCCAAACCAAACCAAACCCACTGCCAGTCAGTTGCAACTCATAGTGACCCTATAGTACAGAGTAGAACTGTCCTACAGGGTTTTCAATCTTTACAGAAGCAGGCTGCCACGTCTTCCTCCCATGGAGTGGTTGGTAGGTTCAAATTGCCAACCATTTGGTTTGCAGCCAACCTTTTTAAACCACTGTGCAATCAGGACTCCTTTCCATATGGCCAGGACCTGCAAAAATCCAGGCTACAGGTGGGCTAAAATCATCTCACAACTGAATGAATACCTTATAGCACCTATCTAGCATTGTGCCTTCAACCAGTGGTGGTTGAAATAATTGTAGCATCAGCTAAAAGTAGATAACAGGGCTGCTATCCTTTAGTTGCATTTGGAGATTTCTGGATTTGCATGTGAAGATTTTGTATATGTTTCAAAGACTTATGTCTTTGTTCTCTGGCTAATTCTCTCTCTCTTGTCCAATCACTGATCTGTAAGCTACTCCTCCTCATGGTCTTGAGTTATGTCTGGTGACTTCTTGGTATTGTCTTTGTCCAGCATTGGCCCCTAGACTTCAACCTTCCTTTGGTTAATTGAGCTTACTTCTTGGTAGAAGGCTCTTAATTGCTTGCTTTGATTCTGTCAGGTGGACAAAAAGAAATGCCCCAGCCCAGTGGCGGCGGAAGGATCGGCAAAAGCAGCACACAGAACACCTGCGTTTAGACAATGACCAGAGAGAGGTAAGACGACTCAATAATGACAAAGAATGACCCTATTATCAAGTTACACTCCCCTTCTCTTTCCCATTTAATTGGCCTCTGTTCTGATTCAAGTATCCCAGCAATGACCTCTCCCATAAAGCAGGATGATAAGTAAGGCTAGTTCTTGAAGCTTGATACCAGGGCTTAGGTTAAGACAAATCCAAGATTTAGGATATTTTGCAAGGGGCTGGTGTTCCCTAACCATTTAGGTCATCTCCTGAGCCAGGCCCTATTTGCAGCCCCATTCAAGAATGAAAAGTCAGTGCTTAGAAGAGAGCCTTTCCCTGCCCTTTCCTTACTCCCTCATGATAATCATTCATTCCTTGGAGGGGGAGGGGGAATATTATCAAGTGCTTGGGGGTTGAAGATTCTTATATTTACTTCCTGAATCCTCATTGTTTGTAAGCTGAGTTGCTCAGCTCTGCTATAACTTGTTTGTAGTAAAATTCCTAGATATAAACTTCAAGTTGGAAAATCTACCTTACTTAATTGCAGAGAAGTTTTAAAAATGGGACTCACCTTCACAAACCTATTTCAGGAACTTCTCTTTGAGAAAAGATCCTGCAAGTTATGTTTTATACAGATGAAATCCAGTAAAGCATATTGTTTCCATATGTGGCAGGCACATCTCTGAATGGGAAACTAAATATTTTGCCTTGGCTATTTTTTAAAGGAATAAATTAAAATTGCTAGGTATGCTTATGGATTTTTAACTGCTGATTTATAGGATATAATTGTGCTTAGAGATTTTTTTGAGGGTAGCATATGGAGTGTTGGGTATTGATGTTATTTTAATAAATCTTTTATCTCCTCTCCATATTGCTTCTTTCAGCAGTGTTTATGGAGTGTTTTTCTTGGTCATAGTCAGGTACTAAGCACTTTGAGATATGAAGATGACAAATGTAAGGATAAAGAGAGCCTTGTCCTTATCGAATTCAAGTTTATTAAGAGAGTAAAGTAAGGTACACAGATAACCTCAGTAGAAGTCTTTTGAAAGGGCCATAGAGAGGCAAGGGAATGTTTGATCACTGATTTGAATAAGGAGAGGTCACTTCTACCTGGCGTAATCATCAAACAAGACAGTTTGCCATCAAGTTGCTGTAATTTTCAGGAAACAAAAGGCTTCATTTACTTTACCCTCAGGACTGTTGAAAACCCTTCCTTCCTCTCCCACATTGACAACACATAGCCTGAGGGCCAATGCCCAAGATCTTTCTTAATGTGTTATTCACATCAATGCAGCCATGCCACCATTTTATTTCTAACTGTGACTTAAAGGAGAGGTCCTTGTGTGGCACAAATGGTTTGCACTGGACTGTTAACCTAAAGATTGGCAGTTTGAACCCACACAAAGGCACCATGGAAGAAAGTCCTGGTGACCTGCTTCTGTAAAGATTATAGCTAAGAAAACCCCATGGAGTCGTTCTATTCCATCACATGGGGTCACCATGAGTTAAGAAAAGAGTTGGGGTGAAGTGGAGTAGTTATCCCAGATAGTGGATGAGCAGCTGAAGTCAATAGTGACTAGGCCATATGCCCCAGTGCCACACATTTCATTCCTGGCAAACCTGCAGGCTTCACTCAGAATCCTGTCATTCTTGCTTTGGACACTTTTCTCCTACTTTGGTGATCTATATTATGAGACCACAGATAAGAGGCATCAAGTCAGAAAGAGTGGAATCTTCTACAACTGCACTATCCAGTACGGTAGTCACTAGTCACATATGGCTCCTTTGCACTCAAAACATGGCCCGTCTGAATGGAGATGTGCTGTCAGTGTGAAATACGCACCAGATTTCAAAGAATTGTTATGAAAAAGGAATATAAAATGTCACATTAATAATTTTTATATTAATGACATGTTTAAATGATACTTTATATATCAGATTAAACAAAATATATTTAAAGTAAAAAAAAAAAAAAACAAGACTGTTTGGAGGAGCTAGCACTCATGTACACCTTGAGTAATGATAAGATTGTTTAAGAGAACAGCATCCCAAGTAGAGAAAATGTCAGGATTAAAAACCTGGTGGTTCTTGTATAAAGGAGGCTGTGGTCAGAATATTTTGGAGGAAGGAAATACTGGAAGCCACTATCTAGTTAAGATGTAGGTGGTGGTGGTTATGTGCCATCGAGTTGGACCCGACTCATAGTGACTGACCATAGACAGTATCACCATGGAAGTAGATTGCCCAGCCTTCCTTCCGAGGAGTGGCTGGTGGGTTTGAACCAGCAGCCTTCTGGTTAGCAGTCAAGTGCCTTAGGCACTATGCTACCAGAGCTCCCGTAAGATGCAGGTAGCAGTGGTCAAAAAAAAAAAAAACAACCCCAAACCCACTGCCATTGAGTGGATTCTGACTCATAGTGACCTTGTAGGACAGAGTAGAATTACCCCATAGTGTTTCCAAAGTTGTAAGTCTTTATGGAAGCAGACTGCCTCATCTTTTGCCTGTGGAGCCACTGGTGGGTTCAAACTGCCAGCCGTTTGATTAGAACCTGAATGCTTCAACCACTGTTACTACCAGAGCTTCTACCGGTTTAGGTGATAGTAATTGAAGCCTAACCATGGGAGCTGGTAGTAAGGGCAGATTGAGAGACCACAAGGTAGACTAGATAGAATTGTGCTACTGGAATGAATATGGGGGAAGGGAAAAGTCTGAAGTAAAAATGTTACATGTAAACTTGGGATACTGAATTGCCAGCATATCGTAGAAAAGCAGGGAAAGGCAGTTGTTCTTTTAAGTGTGATAGCGTAGTGCCTAAGGCACTTGACTGCTAACCAGAAGGCTGGCGGTTCAAACCCACCAACCACTCCTCAGAAGGAAGGTTGGGCAATCTACTTCTGTAGTGATACCACCTCGGAAACCCAGGGAGGGATCACTGAGAGTTGGGTCCAACTCGACGGCACATAACAACAACCACATCATCATCTTATTTTCCAGGCCTTAGTTTAGCAAGATTAGTCTTTATGATGGAAATAGTGTATATCTTTGATATGGGCAGAGGGGTTTAAATTTCTCCTAGCATGGTGGAGAAAAATGATTTTCTCAGTAGTTTGAATGGGTTTGCACACTGAGCTATGTACATGGTGCAACCATGTTTTTTGCCTTGTGTCACTAGGTTAAAGTAATTATGGTACTTAATGGGGTGCTTTACATCAGAGAAAACAGAATTTATTATATCACCTCACTTTTCTCTTTGATACAGGAGTTACATTATAAATTCTTTTTGCTTTCCAACTATCTGAGCCCAGGAGAGACTAAGAAATTGTGGGGTAATAGCGCCCTCTACAGGCATCCATCAGTGCCTGTTACCCGTGGCTTGTGTGCATGGACACAAAAGGTCTTTGATTTTTTGATTCCCCCACCCCACCCCACCCCACCCCACCCTTTGCTGTAGAAGTACATCCAGGAAGCCAGGAATATGGGCAGCACCATCCGCCAGCCCAAGCTGTCCAACCTTTCCCCATCAGTGATCGCCCAAACCAACTGGAAGTTTGTGGAAGGCTTGTTGAAGGAATGTCGTAACAAGGTGAGCTATGGATACCTCTGAATATGTGTTTTCCTTGGTAGCCAAGGTGACACCAGAGCCTGACTTTGGCTACTCTTTCTTGTTTTTCAAAATACTGTTAATATAATAGACTAATACTAATTTTAAGATCCTGTTAACTTGGGATTAAGTGTATTTGTTAATTAAAATATACCATTAATTGAGGACAGGCACAGTTTGCTTGATATTAATATATATCCTTTAAGTCAGATTCAATTTTTACTTTCAGATATCTTACAGTACTTACTTGAAGTTACTGTAGTTGAACCATCTTCAGTAGATTAGTCTTACACATATGAAAATGTTTTGCTTCTCTAAGGTGGTAATGGTGATTTCTTACATCTAAAACCAAGAATTTACATAATAAGCTATGTGCCAGACCAAATTGTATTTTTCAGTTTAAACTTAGGTGCTTGGATGTTTTTCTTCATTCTGTAAAGAATCATTCTTCATTTTTAATGTTTTAGTTATGAATTTAAATTTCTAATAAAAATATAGTCCTTTAACTAAGTGTATACTTTAGAAGACCATTCACCTAACTTGGTCTCTACTACATCCTATTTATTCCTCAATGGGAAATTTTTTTTTCTCTGCCTTTCCAGTTTCTAAGTGGTGCTCGTTTATGGGATGAAATAAAATATTGTTCTTCTTGTGGAAGAAATAACTATTGTTGAGAGGTTAATACATCAGTACCGATATTTTGAATTTGGATGTTGAAAAAAGAAAAAGTCTTTTCATTCTGCATCATTGATATCTGTGATTTTCCACATAGTATCATCTTTTTTTGCCATCAAGAACATTGGTGATGGTGCATTTCTCAAAAGGATGCTTTTCTGTTGTCTCAGGAATTTTTTCCAAGCCACTGACGCTCATTTTCAAGTTCTGATATACATACACAGGCAGTGACAACTTCCTTATGGCTGCTGCCTGGCCACTGATGACTGTAAGATGCATGCTAATCTCTTAGGTGTTAACATGTAGGAAAATATCTTAGAACTGAAAAAAAAGAGTTACAATATTATGAAGTGTTGGCTAGTATATGGAACAACAGCAAGTCTCATACTGTTGGGATTATAAATTGGCATGACCACTTTGAAAAGCAGCATAGTATTACCCAGTATTCTTCTCCTAGGTGTATTCCCTTGAGAAACTTTTGCAGCATGTCCCAGGACATCTGTACAAGAAGTTCACAGCCATATTTTTTATAGTAGCCCCAAACTGGAAACAACTGAAAGACCATCAGTAGGAATATTAATAAATTGTTTATTCATACAATAGAAATGGACAACAGTTATTCGCATCAACATGGATGAATCTTACAAAGTTGAGTGAAAAAGCAGATCACAAAGAAAACATAAAGGCACAACTAAACTATTGTTTAGGGATGCAAAGAGACGTGATAGTCACTTCCTTGCTTGTCTATAGTTTTATTCTGTAAATCAAAATAGTGATTACTTCTAGAGTGGGAACATGATTAAGAAGGATACATGGAGCTTTTTATAGATATAGATGGTAGTATTTTATTTCTTAATCTGGGTGATGGTTATTGTAGTATAATAGTACCTAGAACGCTGGTGGTACAGGGGTTAAGGTCTTGACTGCTAGCTGAAAGTTTAGTGGTTTGAACCCATCAGCCACTCCATGTGAGAAAGATGTGACATTCTACTTCCATAAAGATCACAACCTTGGAAACCTTATGGTTTGGTTCTGTTCTACCCTGTAGGGTCACTGTGAGTCAGGATTAACTCAATGGCAACAAGTTTGTTTATTTATAGTCTTGGGATTCCTCCAGTCTCTACCAGACCAGTAAGTCTGGTCTTTTTAGTAAATTTGATTTTTTCTTCTACACTTTTTTTCTACTTTGTCTGGGACCCTCTGTGTGATCCCAGAGTAGTTGGTTGTGGTAGCCAGGCACCATCTACTTCTAGTCTGAGGCTCATGTGGCTGTGGTTCATGTGGTCCATTAGTCCTTTGGTCTAATTGCTTTGCAAGTCTCTGGTTTTCTTCGTATAGAAAGTATTTAAGTATTTAGTAAAAGCTGTGATTATCAGTATACAGCATGTGGGTCCCCCCCACCCATTTTGGTTTTGGTTATACAGTAAGCATTTGAAAATTTTTACCTGTAAGTAAATTGGGAGCTCTGGTAACATAGTGCCTAAGGCACTTGACTGCTAACCAGAAGGCTGGTGGTTCAAACCCACCAGCCACTTCTCAGAAGGAAGGTTGGGCAGTCTGCTTCCATAGAGATACTGCCTCAGAAACCCAAGGAGGGGTTGCTGTGAGTCAGGTCTGACTCAATGGCATGTAACAACAACAACATACTAAATGATACTGATTTCTTTATTTCTTTTTCAGCAATTTCTTTGCTGGTGTAGAGGAATCCAACTGATTTTTGGATGTTGATCTTGCATCCTGCCATGATGCTGAAATCTCTCAATTAGTTCCAGTAGTGTTCTTGCTGAGTCTCTTGGGTTTTCTGTACATAGGATCATATCCCCAGCAAATTGGGATAGTTTGACTTCTTCCTTACTGATTTAGATGCCTTTGAATTCCCTTTCTTGCTTTACCACCCTGGTTAGACGTCCAATACAGTGTTAAATAGAAGTGGTCTTAGAGGGCATCCTTGTCTGATTCCTGTTTACAAGGCGAATGGTTTCAATCTCTTTCCTTTGAGAGTAACGTTGGCTGTTGGTTTTGTATATATTCCCTGCATTATGTGGAGGAATGTCCCTTGTATTCGTAGTTTGCTGAGAGTTTTGATCAGGAATGGATGTTGGATTTTATCAGATGCCTTTTCTGCATTGATTGATGTGATTATGTGGCTCTTTTCCTTTGCTTTATTTATGTGGTGGATGGTGTTGATTGTTTTTCTAATGTTGAACCATCCTTGCATACCGACTATGAACCCCACTTGGTCATAATGAATTAATTTTTTTTTATATGTTGTTGGAGTCTGTTGGCTAGGATATTGTTGAAAATTTTTGCATCTATATTCATGAGGGATGTTGGTCTGTAGTTTTCTTTTTTAGTGATGTCTTTGCCTCGTTTTGGTATCAAGATTATGCTTGCTTCATAAAATGAATTAGGGAGGATCCCATCCTTTTGTATGTTTTGGAATAATTTGATTAGGATTGGCATCAGTTCTACTCTGAATGTTTGGTAGAATTCTCTGATAAAACCGTCTGGGCCAGGACTTTTTTTTTTTTGGTAATTTTTTGATGACCTTTTCAATTTCTTCTTTTGTTATGGATCTGTTCAACTTCCCCACATCAGTCTTTGTCAGTTTAGGTAAATGGTGTGTTCTGGTAACCTAGTACCACTCTGAGAAGAGTATACCACAAATGGGATGGTTTGAAAAAATAGGAGTTTATTCTTTTACAGTTTGGGAGGCTAGAAGTCCAAGTTCAAAGTGCCATGCTCTAGGGTCTGGGTGAAAGCCTCTCATCCGTGGAGTTCAGCTCTGCCTCCTGCTCCTGGCCCACTGGATCTAGAAGCTTTTCTTCACTCAGCTGCTGGCTGCTGAGAATAACAAACCCAAGGTAGACGAGTAAAAAGGGACAGTCCCAATGTTACTGAACCACACGGCAGGCCATTAATTTAAGTCCATTGAAAGTCCCAAGGTTGGCAGAGCATGGCAGGCTGCTGAACAACGACACAGCTACATGCTGGGTTCAAGCATGCCATAAGCTAGAGACCATTCACAAAGCTGTGTCTTATATGTGGGAAACAGACCATATACCCAAAGGCAGCCACTCAGCTGCTCACAGTAGATTCCACCATGGAGTTGATGATTCCCAATGTCATCGTGGTGAATACTACATCCAGCTGCCCACCCACTAAACCAGGCCCAGTCAAGTTGACACACAAACTTAACCACCACATGGTTTATAGAAATCTGTCCATTTCCTCCAGATTTTTACATTTGTTGGAGTACAGTTCTTCGTAGTATCCTTATATTATCCTTTTTATCTCAGTTGGTTCTGTTGTGATTTCGCCCATTTTGTTTATTCGTGTGATTTGTATTCTCTCCCTCTCTTCCTTTGTTAAATTTGCCACTGGCTTGTCAACTTCATTAATCTTTTCAAAATACCAACTTCTAGTCTTGTTGATTTTTTCTATTGTCTTTTTATTTTCTGTTTTATTGATTTCTGCTCCGATCTTCATTATTTCCTTTCTTCTAGTGAGTGTAGGCTTTTCTTACTGTTCTTTCTCTAATTGTTGGAGATGTTGGTTTAAAGTGTTGGTTTTGGCTTTTTCATCTTTTTTGATGTGTGCATTTATTGCTATAAATTGGCTTCTGATCACTGCTTTTTCTGTGTCCCACAGATTTTGGTATGCTGTGTTTTCATTCTCGTTTGATTCAAAGAGTTTTTGAATTTCACATTTTATTTCTTCTCTTACCCAGTCTTTATTCAGAAGGGTGTTGTTCAATTTCCATGTGTTTGCTCTTTTTGCCATTGATCTTCCTATTGTTGATTTCTAATTTGATAGCATTGTGATCTGAGAAGATGCTTTGCAATATTTCAGTGTTTTTAAATTTATTAAGGCTTGCTTTATGGCCTAGCATATGGTCTGTCATGGAGAATGTTCCATGTGCAGTGGAAAAGAATGTATATTGTGCTGTTGTTGGGTGAAGTGCTCTGTAGATGTCTCTTAAGATCAAGTTGGTGGATTGTATTGTTTAGCTCTTCTGCATCTTTGTTGAGTTACTTTCCAGTTCTGTCTTTCATTGAAAGTAGTGTATTAAGTCTTCCACTATGACTGTGGAATCATTTCTTTGCCTTTTCAACTATTTTAATGTCTGATTTATATATTTTGGGGCTCTCTCATTGGGTCCATAGATATTTATTATGGTTATATTTTCTTGCTTAATTTATCCTTTAATCATTATATAATGCCCTTCCTTGTCTCATATGGTGGGTTCTGTAGTTTTATCAGAAATTAATATTGCCACTCCTACTCTTTTTTGGTTGCCATTTGCTTGATATAGCTTTTTTCCAACCTTTGATTTTTAGTCTTTTTTTTATTATTATTTTAATGCATTTTATTGAAATATAATTTATGTACAGTGAAATACACAAAAGTAAAGTGACATGGGTCAGTGCATTTTTT
>NW_006921601.1:5750777-5754678 GCF_000298275.1 Orycteropus afer afer | reverse complement strand
CTGGCGAAGAATGCTGAAAGTACCATGGACTGCTAAAAGAACTAACAGATCTGTCCTGGAGGAAGTGCACCCGGAATGCTCCTTGGAAGCGAGAATAGCCAGACTTCGTCTCACCTATTTTGGTCATGTTGTCAGAAGGGACCGTTTCCTGGAGAAGGATGTCATGCTTGGTAGGGTGGAGGGTTGACGAAAGAGGGGGAGGCCTTCAATGAGATGGCTTGATACAGTGGCTGTGATGATGGGCTCAAGCATAGCAGGGATCGTGGAGCTGGCGCAGGATCGGGCAGTGTTTCGTTCTGCTGTGCATGGGGTCTCTGAGTCGGAAACGACTCAACGGTACCTAACAACAACAACAACGTGAATTTGTTGCTGTCATTTTTGTGCTTTTTCATGATACTGATTTCTTTCTTCCATACAATTCTCTATGCTGGGCTCATTTTTTTTAATGAATTGTGTTATCACTTCCTTCATTGCTGTTGTTTTAGTATTTGTTGAATATTTATGCTGGTCCTCTTTTTTATTTTGATGTGAAGGTTTATCATTTTTCTTTGAGGTTACCCTGTAATTTATTGTTTTCTTCCCAAGTTTAGAACAGTCCATTCTGTCTTGTAGTTTTCTTGATTTCCCTACCATCTAGAAGTTTTGTAACAACACAGTTTTAACAACACAGTTTTTTCCCTGTTTTTGGTTTGTAGTCTTCATTTGTCAGTTGATGTCTCTGGTTCCGTTTACAATCTTGTAGGCTTATTTACTTTGGATACTTCCATAGCTGCATTGGTTTCTGGGTTATATCATCGTGTGTGTTAATGGTCAGTTGTTGTTGGCTGTTGTTGCTTCTCTGTCCAAAGGGCTCCCTTTACCATCTCTTGTAAGGTTGGGCTGGTTTTAACAAATTCCCTTAATTTCTGCTTATCTGGAAATGTCCTAATTTCACCATCATATTTGAGGGACAGTTTTGCTCGGGACATAATTCTTGGTTGGAAATTTTTCTCTTTTAGGGTTTTATATATACCATCCCATTGTCTTCTCGCCTGCATGGTTTCTGTCATGAAATCTGAGCTTAATCTTGTTGGTTGCCCCTTGTAGGTAACTTTTTGTTTTTCCTGTGCTGCTCTCACGATTCTTTCTTTGTCTTTGGTTTTGGTAAGTTTGATGATGATATGTCTTAGTGATTTTCTTTTGGGGTCTAAACTGTTTGGGGTCGTTGGACTTCCTGAATAGATATATTTTCATCTTTCATCATACCAGAAAAATTCTCTTCCAGCAAATCTTCAACACTTTTTCTATTGTTTTTTTTTCTCTTCCTGTTCTGGAATTCCAGTTACACCTTTTGATGGTATCCCACATGAACCTTAAGCTTTCTTCATTTTGTTTTGATCTTTTTTCTCATTTATCTCTTTGCAAAGAAGTGTTCAGATATTTGCCTTCAATCTCCCTAATTCTGTCTTCCATTGATTCAATTCTGCTCCTTTGCCCATTCATTGTCTAACCTATTTCTGAAAATTTAGTATTAATTTCTGGATTCCTGTATATAGATTTTGTGTCATTTCTAATTTTTCATTTTGTCATTTTGTTCTTGTATTGTCTTTTGAAATTGTTCTAGGGTTTTCTCTGTATTTTCCTTGATCTGTCTCTCAATTCATTGAAGACACGTAAATATAATTCTTTTGAATTCCTTATCAGGGAGTCCCAGTGCTGTGTCTTCCTCAGGGATGTGCTTTGGGTCTGTATCCTGGTCCGTTGTTTCTCCTGCTTTATCTTGCTTCTTTGTGTGGACTGTGATGCTCTCGTCTCCAAGGCATTGTGACATTTTTGTGTTTATATTTAATTGGTGATTGTATGTTGGAGTGACTTGCCCACGATTTTCGTTTCATTTTGTTTCTATGTTATCTACGCAAGCAGGGTACTATGCTCTTCTGTTCGCTAGTTGATAGCACTTATATACTCACCACCTATTTCCTTTCCTGTTGTCAGCCTCTTGTATGTCCCTGCCTACCTTGGCAAACAAGCTATTCTTAGGTCACTGGAATTTGAATGAGAATGCTATCACTTTAAAATCCAAAATGGTTGCCACTTGTAAATATTCAAAATAACTGCGCCTTCAGTCACTTTCAGTATCCAAAATGGCCACCCCTTGTAACTATTCAAAATGGCTGCACCCTTGGTCACTTTAAATATCCAAAATGGCCACTGCTCGTAAACATTCTAAATGGCTGCCCCCTTGATTACTTTAAATATCCAAAATGGCTGCCACGTGTAAGCAATGAAAATGGCTGCACCCTCTGGACAGTGGAGAGTCAACAGTTCAGGTTGTCTCTCTCCTTGTTGTTTCTCTTTCTAGTCATAGGTCACCAGTGCAACCTGCAACCCTTGGTGACCAGAGCTGATTTTTAGGACAGTTCTCAGGTCCCAACACCACTTGGAAATATTCAGGCTGTTGGTCCCATCAGAGTAGCTGACAGTCTGCAGCTCCGACCGTCTCTGTACTCACTGTTTTCGTTCAGGTTTTTCCACTAGTTGGTGCCTAATCCACTTCTGTATAGTTCCTTTCAAAGCTCAGGGCTCCAGGATTATCTTCTATATCTCTGTCAATTGGTTTTTCTTTGTTGAAGAGGGTCTGTGTCGCTCTTCTGCCTGTTCCTCCTCCTTACTGGAAGTCTCCTGATTTTTAGTCTGTTTTTGTCTTTTCTTTCTCAGGTGTGTCTCTTGTAGACAGCATATTGATGGGTTATGTTTTCTTATCCAGTCTGTAACTCTCCATCTCTTGAGTGCTGCATTTAATCCATTGACATTCACTTTAATTATTAACAAGTATGAATTGGTTGCTGTCATTTTGTTACGTGTTTTTTTGTGTGTGGTGTTCCTGGTTTCTTAAGGTTCCATGTAATTTTCTGTGCTGAGCTCATTATGTTTATGAATCATATTATCATTTCGTTTGCGACTATTATTTTAGTATTTGTTAAATGTTTGTGTCTGTCCTCTTTTTTATTATGAATGTGAAGGTTTATTATTTTTCTTTGAGGTTACCCTGTGATTTATAATTTTCTCCCCGAGTCCATTCTATCTTGCAACTCTCTTGACTTCCTCACCATTTAGAAGTTCTGTAACTACACAATTTTTCCCCTCTTACTGGTTTGTAGTTGTCCTCATTTGCCAATTGATGTCTCTGGTTCCCTGTATACAGTCTTGTAAATTTATTTTACTTTGGATACTTCCCATAGCTCTGTTGGTTTCTACGTTATTTTATCTTGCATATTAATGGTCAGTTGTTGTTTGCTATTATTAGTTCTCTGTTCAAAGACTTCCCTTTAGTATCTCTTGCAAGGTTGGTCTGGTTTTAACAAATTCTCTTAATTTCTGCTTATCTGGAAATCTTCTAATTTCTTCATCATATTTGAGGGACAGTTTTGTTGGATATATAATTCTTGGTTGGAAATTTTTCTCTTTCAGGGTTTTGTATACACCATCCCATTGCCTTCTTGCTCACATGGTTTCTTCTGCAAAATCAGAACTTCTTTTTAGTGGTTTTCCTTTGTAAATAACTTTTCATTTTTCTTGTGCTGCTTTCAGGATTCTGTCTTTGTCTTTGGTGTTGATGCATGTGATGATGATATGTCTTGGTGATTTTCTTTCGGGGTCTATCCTGTTTGGTGTTTGTTGGACTTCCTGAATGGATATATTCTCATCTTTCATCATATCAGGGAAGTTCTCTTCCAACAAATCTTGGACAGTTTTCTCAGTAGTTTTATTTTCCTCTTCCTGTTCTGGAATTCCAGTTATACATAGGTTATTCCTTTTGATGGTATCCCACATGAACCTTAGGCTTTCTTCATTTTGTTTTGATCCTTTTTTTTTTTGATTGATCGCTTTCCAAAGAAGTATTCAGGTATTTGTCTTCAAT
>NW_006921601.1:5720232-5750513 GCF_000298275.1 Orycteropus afer afer | reverse complement strand
TTCTGGGTCTGTATCCTGCTCCCTTGTTTCTACCACTTTATCTTGCTTTTTTGTGTGCACTGTGATGGTCTCTTGTCTCTGAGACATTGTGACGTAGTATTTAGATCTCTGTTAACTGTTTGTGAAGAGTATTATGGGTGAGTCAGGCTCTTCTTGGTGGTCGTTTATCGTTGGCCAGTCGGTGAAGGAAGTGGTGGCTCTCAGTAAGTGGAGCTGCTGGAGGTATGGGTATGGTTGTGTTGTATGGGCATGGTTGCTGTCTCCCACTCAGACAAAAACAATAATTGAAAAACCATCAGAAAAGTAAAAGCAAACAGACAAAAAACACACTGCATAAACACACAGGAATAATCACCATAAAAGGGAATAAGAAAGGAAAAGAAAAGAAAAAAGCTTCGCAATATCTGGGAAGAGGGCAATTAGAGAAAAAAGGTAGAGTAGGAGAATAATGAAGGGAAAAATGCAAAAAGAAAAATAAGGTACAGGATTAACCATGAGAAAGAAAAAAATTGGAACCAGGAACAGGGAAGAGAGAAAAAAACTGAAAACTAGAACCTGGGGATGGAAGAATAAAATCAAGGCAGGGCGAGGCAGGGCGAGGCAGGGCTTCCAGGCTTCGTCTGAGCACACAGACTGGGATGGAATTTGTGCTGGCCTAGAAGGTAGGTGGGAGTGAGGGATACCCGCACCAAGAGGATCTAGGTTCTGAGTAACAAGTGGAATACTGCACCTTTCCAGTCATTGGAGTCTGAAATGTCCTTGTGGTTCCTGGTAAGTAGAGCCTATTCTTAAGTCCCTGGAATCTGGGAGAATGCTGTCTCTTTAAATATCCAAAATGGTCGAACCATTTGTAAACATTCAAAATGGCTGCAAATTCCAAACAGGCAAAAGTCCACAGCTCAGCCCACCTTCCTCTTCACTACTTCCCCTTTTATTTACCAGCCTCCAATGCAGTCCTCCTTGCAGTCCCTGGCTAGCAGGCTGATTTTTAGGTTAATTCTTAGGTCCTAACACCACTTGGCAACATCCAGGCTATCTGTGCCATCAGGATCACTGACAGACCGCAGTTCCATATGTCTCCTTTTTTGGTGTTTTCATGCAAATTCTTCTACTAGTTGGAGTTTAGTCCACTTTTATATCCTTCCCTTCAAAGCTTAGGGCTCCAGGATTATCTTCTGTATCTATGTTAATTTGTTCCCTTTTCTTTGTTGAAGAGGGTCTGTACAGGCTTTCTGCCTATTCTACCATCTAACCGGAACCCTTAACCAATTTTTTAAAATATGCACTCTACCATAAACCTGACTCATATGATAGAGAAGAAATATATTCTGTTCCCTGGGGCTTATTCATCTTGTCCCTCCTGGCTTGGCATATGTGCTGCCACATTCTTTCAAGGTGCATGTGATCCTGATCACTGTGATTTTTTAATCCTATCGACTGATTCTTTGTAGACGAAGAGGATGCTAGTGGAGAAAATGGGTCGAGAAGCTGTGGAGCTAGGGCATGGAGAGGTGAACATCACAGGAGTGGAAGAAAACACCTTGATCGCTAGCCTCTGTGATCTCCTGGAAAGGATCTGGAGTCATGGGTTACAGGTGAAACAGGTAATGAATGTCTAATGTCTGGCCTCTTCCTGCCAAGCAAACACTCATCTTGTTTTTGCTTACTATTGTTGTTAGTTGCTGTTGAGTTGGCCCCTGACTCGTGGCAACCCCATGTATGACAGAACTAAATGCTGTGCAGTCCTGTGCCATCTCCATGATCAATTACACATCTGACCATTGTAATCCATGGGTTTTCGTTGGGTAATTTTCAGAAGTAGAATTTTCTTTCTCATACATTTCTGTCTCCAAACTGCTGAACTCTGTTCAGCTTCATAACAACACTCAAGCCTCCACTAACAGACGAGTGGTGGCTATGTATGAGGTGCATTGATTCAGAATTGAACCTGGATCTCCTGCATGGGAGGAGAAATTCTACCACCAAACCTCCAATGTCTTCATTTTCCTTGACTAGCCTTTTCATACTTGGTTTGATCAGTTGGTTGGCTTTGAAGAATGATATACAGTACTTGTGGAGTGAGACTTGAAATAGCTAAATATTGTTCAGATTTGTGCCCTGGCAAAACGACAAATTACTACATGTTTCAAATAGTTTAAGCTGCCACTGTTAGATTTCCAATTGTTAGGTTCTATATATTGACTGTAGTGTATCTCAGGCTTCCAGTTAAGTACCAGCCTACCTTCTTTTTTCATCTATATTTCAATAGGAAATCCTCAGCATAGTGATGGTTTATGCTCCCTAGCCTCCTCTAAGGGCAGAAATGCTCTTAAATATTTTAGGAAATTCAGGAGCTATCATAGAATCTCTTAGACCAGTATAGCCTCTTTGTGTAAATGCCATCATGCTCTGCCCCAGGCGTCCTTCAACCACCAGACCATTTAGGGGTTGACAGATTATTTGCTTTTTTCTTTTTTATCTCCTGGTCTTTTCTCAGGCTCTCTTTGACTGTCTCTTTCCTGTTCCCAGTAGAGGACCATTTCCTTTGTCCTCTTCCTTCTTTATTTTCCTCCGAGGTTTTAGTAAGAGAATATATTAGTATACAGTGCTTCTGGGAGTACATTGAGACAAGCAATAGTATAGGTACTTTAGCAAAAGTCCATATCTAGGTGTCAAATTATTCCTGACTTAATTCACTGGATGCCTTGGCCTCTGAAATCTAAACTGATAGATATTCTTCCTTTGCATTGGTTCTAGGGGAAATCAGCCTTGTGGTCCCACCTGTTACATTATCAGGATAACCGGCAGAGAAAACTCACATCAGGAAGCCTTAGTACCTCAGGTAAGATAGTCTCTGCACCTTTGGAGAGAACTCCCTGAACCTACTTTTCCATCTGTCATAGTGATCTTCTGAAGCAGACTGTTCCAGGTCAATAAAGCCTTTACTCTAGGATGTTTTCTGTTGTAAATATTAAGCCACTAGGCTCTCTGAACCATAGAGCATGTGCAAGTCATGGAGTTTGCTTTCATTATGTGTTTTTGTACCCTTTTGATCAATGAGATAGAAGATTTGTATCAGCAAGAGACTAGTCTTAGAATGAATTTGGGTTTAACTGTGGTACAGGTATCCTGTGTTTGGAGCAAGCCATTTTCAATGTCTTTTGTTTTATTTCTCTGATAAGGATATTGAAATCTATATTATCACTCACTCACTGCCATCAAGTCGGATCCAACTCAGAGTGACCCCTACTTGGGTTTTTGAGGCAGTATCACTATGGACGTAGATTGCCCGATATTCCTTCTGAGGAGTGGCTGGTGAGTTTGAACTGCCAACCTTCTGGTCAGCAGTCAAATGCCTTAGGCACTACACCACCAGAGCTCCCATATCATCACTCAAGAGGGCCTTTCTGTCAGTGCCCTATGTTGGAATTCTTTAAGGTCAAGACCTGGTGTAAGGATCTGTTACCCTCCTTTCTATTTATAGTTTAATAAAAATGTTAGCATTGGCAGGGATTCCAGAGATAATCTAGCCCAGCTCCCTTATTTTACAAGAGGAAACATGTCCAGAGAGGAATTGAATTTATTCAAGATCACACAGTCAATTAATGAATGAGGCTAGATTAGGAGACAGGCCTCCTATCTCCTGGTCTGACGTTCTTTATATCATCCTTACTTGTTCCTCCTCTCATTTCTTTTCTTCTTGGTAGCAGTTGGCCTTCACATGCCAACCTTCATTCTCCCTTTTTTGACAGGATGTTCTTACCCAAATGATAAAGGTGAGTTTAAATGTGGTGAAAAGGTAGGCATGAACTCAGTATTGTCTTTGCTCTTATACTGTTTGACCTCATCTAGCACTGAATGTGGGGAGAAGAGTTGGCTGAAAAATAGCTCTTAAGTAAATAATAGATTATTTAATAGGGATAATAACTCCTTAAATAAGTAGCCTTCTGTTCTGGTTACCTGGTGCCGCTCTGACAAGAATATACCACAAATGGGATGGCCTTAGCAAACGAGTTTATTCTTACAGTTTGGAGGCTTTAAGTCCAAGTTCAAAGTGTCAGGCACTAGGGGCTGGGTGAAAGCCCTTCAGCCTTGGGCTTCAGCTCTGCCTCCAGCTCCCGGCCCACTGAAGCTAGAGGCTTTTCTTCACTCAAACAGCTGCTGGCTGCTGAGGCTGCTAAGTCCATGGTTGACAAATAAAAAGGCACAGTCCTGATATTACCAAAACATGGCAGGCCATTATTTAAGTCCATTGTAAGTCCCAAGGTCAGCAGAGCACGGCAGGCTGCTGAACAACAGCATGGCTACATGCAGGGTCCAAGCGTGCCATAAGCTGGAGACTATCCCAAGGCTTCTCCTTATATATAGGCGGCAGACTACATCCCAAAGGCAGCTGCACAGCTGCTTGTGGTAGATCCCACCATGGAGTTGATTGCCAGTCTCATCATGGGGAATAACTACCACCAGCTGCCCAGCCACTCAATCAGGCCAGCCAAGTTGACATACAAATTTAACTTCCACACCTTCTGAGGAGTTTTCTTTGTCTACTTTCTGGATGTTGGAGAGAAGTCTTCTCAGGAAGGTTGAGTGTTATTGTTAGCCAAAAATTCCCAATAGCTAGGTGTTGAAAATGCTTCTATTGTAAGTGTTGAGCCAGACATGGAAGTATAAAGATGTGTCTTCTCCTAGAGGCCCTAAGTATTGTGGGAATATTCTTTAGCCATTTCCTTGGCTCTTTTGGAGTCCATTTCGAGGCCACTGCAGGGCATAAGTATAACTCCAAGCAGAAACACACTGCTTCTGTGGATTGTGGTAAGAGCACACTGGATTAAGAGCCAGGAGACCCATGTTCTAGTTCTGACTGGCACTTAGTGACCTGGGCAAAGTAGCCAATCCCTCTGAACTTCACTTTCCTCCTGTTAAGATGAGAAATTGTGATACCTTCCCTTGTCTATCTTATAGGTTGTTAGAGAATTAAATGAGATAATATGTGTACAAGTATAACGTTTGATATTTCTTAATTACTTAGTAAATAATTATGAGATTGTTGATCAAAGTGTTTCCTAAGTAACCAACTGTTTTTTTTTGTTTTTTTTTTTGTTTGTTTTGTTTTGTTTTGTTTTGATCTTAGTGCCCTATCCCCAGATATTGCAAGTTTTTTTTTTTTTTTTTTTTTTTGTAGACATTTCTGATTTGAGATAAAGAAGGATAGTCAGCCATTTGGATATTCAGATCTCTTTGGACATGATTAACTTTTTTGTTCTAGGAATATTTCTTGATTCAGAACGGAGGAAATCTGATGCCAGCTCAGTCATGTCTCCCTTGAGGATCTCACTCATTCAAGATATGAGGTCAGGCTGGGCTCATACATAATAAGCCACTAAAATCCTGTTTTCACTTGCTGCTTAAGTGACTGCTTTAAATAGTGATCTGGCTGGCTACATCATCAGCTGACCAGAAAGTCCTCTTCATTGATTTTGTTTGCTTCATGATGTATTTGTAGTGTTGTATAAGCAGTTGGGTTTCCTGACATGTTTGGAGAATTATACCAGGGTGAAGGAGCTTAGGAGAGGGTCTCAAGGCCTTGGGGCCCTGAGGTTATCCTAGCTTTTTTAGGGCAGTTTTATCTTTTTAATCCTCTAATTGTGGTGAGAAGCTATATGGCAAAGCTATGTGGATGCCCAGAAATTGGAGAATAAGAAAGATGTGGACTTTTCCATGATGGGCTGATCCTCACGATGGGTCCTCACGATGGGCTGCCTGACCAGGCCTTTTTTGGCTTTAAGGTGAGACATTGTCACTGAGTTCATCTCCTACCCCAACTTTCACTTCCCTTTTCTTGTTCCCCCTTCAGGCACATCCAGAACATTGGGGAAATCAAGACTGATGTGGGAAAGGCCAGAGCATGGGTACGACTATCCATGGAAAAAAAGTTACTTTCCAGACACCTGAAGCAGCTTCTCTCAGATCATGAGCTCACCAAGTAAGGCTACTTACCCTGGAGTAAAGCCAGCCTCCCAAGAATGGTGGGGAGAGTTGGAAATCCCTGTGTGTAAATGGAGAGTATTGGATATGTCATTACTGCTGTATTCAGTTAAATTCAGGTTGTATATGAAAATTTTGCATATTTCCTCTTTTTCCTCCTTAACCATAGAAGAATATTTCCACTATATCTGTTCTTTCTGTCATCTCAATCTGTATGCCAATAAATAGCTTTCTTAAATAGGAAATGGGAAGGATGGGTTTCTTACTAGGTACCTCAAAGTTGGGACTTTCCTCTCCTTCCTACACTCAGATGACTTATATACTTCTTGGGCATAGTGCATTTCTCAGTCTCTTTCCTGTCGTGGGGAAGAAAGGACAGAGAATTAAAAGGAAACCTTCTGAGATATCCCCTTATCTCTTTAGTTCTCTGCTGAGCCAAGGACCCGCTCCAGTCAACTGATACCTTGCCCTTCCTCTCTGGTCTCTGCATCAATCCCCCTAGAGTTATAAAGTGGCTTTCAGATAACCTCCTAGGCCTTCTCCCTCCACACCTTCTACCCAGAAAGAGGCAGGTGAGAGATTCTAAGGCTTTCAGATTCCCAGGAACTGCTACTCCCTTCTCTTAATTTCATATCCTGCCAAAGGGGCAGGGAGGCCACAACTTCTGACCTCCTCTAACCCCACAAGAGGAAGACAGAATCACCATCAGTAGCCCAAGGCCTATTCCTGCAAGGCAAAACATGCCACCTCCCTCCAGCCTTGACACCAACCGTTCCTCCTGCACCCGCTACCTCTCTGCTGGGTTTGATAATTCTCTCCCAGCAGTACGTGTCTCCTGGCATCTCTTTCTCAGCAGCACGTCTTTCACAGTCAGCAGTCAGAGAGACGACTTCTGCCTCTGGGAGGTCTCCTTTTGAGCCTGGCTGAGTGGCCAAACTAACTAATCATAACATCAGAATTCTAAGCACCTGAGAGAGAGCGTACTTCCCAGAACATTGCTTTGTGCCACTCTCAACAGAAATACTGCGGGTGGATAACTTTAACAATGAGGAGCTCCTCAGTTGCTCATGGCAAATTCCACCGTGGAGTTTACAGAGACTTATGGCTAGAAGTACTTGACTGCTAACCAGAAGGCTGGTGGTTCAAACCCACCAGCCACTCCTCAGAAGGAAGGTTGGGCAATCCTACTTCCATAGCGATACTGCCTCGGAAACCCAAGGAGGGGTCGCTATGAGTCGGGGCCAACTAGACGGCACATAACAACAACAACAACAACATGGCTAGAAAAGCCATATAAGGTAATTTACACTGCAGGTCACCCCTTGGCTTTTCTAGCCATTATCCCTTTTATAATTAGCATCCCCTTCACCATCTGTTTAAGAATAACCACACCCATGAAAGTGTGTAAGCTAGCCACTTCATGCCTCTATCTTCCCCCATTTTAAATAGTCAATTTCTAATTTGCCCATCTCTATCAAACCAGTACTGTGAGGAGACAAGCATATTTTCTCTGGAGAATCTTCTGCTTGGAAACTTTGGGTATCTGCATCCATAAACAAGCAAAGTCCAGTCCAGTGCAAGCCATCAAATTGCAGCAACTTAATACCAGCTAGTGTCAAACATCTTCCTCTTCATTTGGTTGGGTTCTGGTCAGCTCAGCCCTAGCCATCCCAGCTAGGTCATGGGTACCAGCTTCCAAGTTTGGGAGTCACACTCTTCACTTCAGACCAGCCAGCACCTTCTCTCACATCCCCAGTCCTCAGGGACTATTTTAATGCCCGTAGGCTCACAACTTCTTGCATTTCAGACCAGCCAGCTCTTCTTCTCATCCTTAGCCTCCATGGGCTAGATTAAAGAGTACCAAACTCAGCCCGTTTCTTCCTTGCTGCACTTCCCCATTTCCACTCAGGTGGACCCAGGTGGTCACAAGCAAGCAGCGTACAAGCCTACTGCTCACTGGCTTCCTTTAACTTTCAGTTCTGGAAGGGGTTTCTCTCATGGACCATGACTTTCCTGCCTTGAGGCACCCAAGCCTAACCACTTGCTCAAAATTAAAAAGGCCAGTCAATTTTTTTTTTTTTTTTCCTGTAGGTCCTGTCTTTAAATGCAGATCTTCTGTTCTCTCAGTAGTTCTGGTGGGGGCTCAGGTTTCCTACCTCAATCTCTAATACTCTACACACAGGGCTTAAAACAAAAGCCTGTGTTTCTTCTGGGCAAATTCTATTTCCCCTTTTTAACATATCCAATCTAATATTAGCTGAAGGCAGACTTACACGCTCTCTGTTATCCACACCCCATAATCATTTCTAATGTACAAGTAGGTAAGAGAACATGCAGTAATCATAGTACATTTAGATAAACACATAATCCAAAACACATAATCCTTTTAAAGACATTCCAGGTTTGTCTCTTCACCTTGAGTACCTTCTCATTCTATGTAAATGGCCTTGGGCCTTTGGCTGGATGTAACCAAAAGCCCTAGCCTCTGTATCAATTACCTCTTTTAATGGGTAACACCAACCAAAGTAACCATCTAGGAATCCAGAGTTTCACTTCCAAGGCCCGCCCTTTTTCTACAAAATTCCATGCTTCTATGAGTCTGGAGCCACTGCAATGAAGTCCACTGCTTCTGACACCAACTGCCAAAGGGGCAAGGAGGCCACAACTTCTGACCTCCTCTGACCCCACAAGAGGAAGACAGAATCAACATCAGTAGCCCAAGGCCTATTCCTGCAAGGCCAGACATGCCACCTCCCTCCAGCCCTGACACCAACAGTTCCTGCTGCAGTACCCACTACTTCTCTCCTGGGTTCGATAATTCACTGCAGTGGCCACACAGAACTCACAGATCATGGGGTTTATTAGGGAAGCACAATTCAAGTTCAGGAACAATGCTCAATCTCAGCAGTGCGTGTCTCTCGGTATCTCTTTTTCAGCAGCACATGTCTCTCAGGAGCATGTTTCTCTCATTAGCACATCTTTTGCAGCCAGCAGTCAGAGAGACTTCTTCTGCCTCTAGGAGGTCTCCTTTTGAGCCTGGCTGAGTGACCAGACTAACTAATCATAACATCAGAATTCTAAGCACCTGAGAGAGAGCGAACTTCCCAGAACATTGCTTTGTGCAACACTCAACAGAAATACTGTGGGTGGATAACTTTAACAATCAGGAGCTCCTCAGTTGCTCACAACAAATACCACCACGGAGTTTACAAAGACTTAAGGCTAGAAAAGCCATACCAGGTAATTTACACTGCACATCCCCTGCATTCTTTTGAACACAGAACTACTAGGGAGGAAGAGGAGAAGGCATTTGTCCCTCTTCTCTCTTTCTCAACTACCATGGTTCTGTCTTTTCCTACTACAATATGTTTGTCTCTTTCTTTATTGGCAAGCCTCATTGGCACCCCCCACCAGGGTTTCCTCAGGCATCTTTTCAAGGTATCTTTTATTTTATGGCTTCCTGGTGAATGAAAGGCAGAAGAGTAGACCTTAGGAAAATTTTGTATATGCCAATTGATTAAACCTTGACTACTGTGCAATGAGTAAAACTGTGTAGTTCCCATTAAACTTTGTATGGCTGCCATGACCCTGTACTATTCTGTTCCCTTTCTCCTCTTACTCTTTCTAGGATGTTGACATCCACAGTCCTCAATTCTCTGTATATACGTACTTTCTTGCTTTCTCACTTGCACTCTCTCATTCTCACTTGGTGATGTCATCCATTCTCATGACTTATGTCACCTCTAAGCAGATGACTCCCACACCTATATAGTTCTAGCTCTGAAGTTTCTTCTGAGTTTCAATCCTGTATTTATTTCCATTCTGATATCTTACCTTTGACTCAGAGGAAACAAAACCAAGCTTTACAGAATTTTCCCAATAACTACCTTTCTTCCAAATTTTTTGTTAATGTTGCCCCTCTTTTCTCTGAACATCCTTCCCCATTCCCTATGTAGGTTCAAAATAGGCACTCAGTTTTGGCTCCTTGCTTTGCTTTACCTCCCACATACACATCTCAAGTCCTTTAGTGTCTGCCCCCACCGACTCTTTAGCATTTTCACTTCTGCTTGCCTTAGTTTAATCCATATCCCATTTTACCCTTCACCTTGTGCTAAATTGTCTGTTTACAAGATTAAGTTTCCTTAAGTTGGTTGTGGCTTTACTTTGTCTTCTAGGGAAAATTGTAGAAACCCGTTACTTGTAGGGAAAATTTAAACTCTTTAGTCTGAATATTTAGGGCCTGTCTTCATTTGCCCCTAGCCTGACTTTTCACTCATTGATAAACAATTACTTCCTTGAACTTTCAACTCCAGCTGTGTTGATTTCCATACCCAGTCCATCTCCTTCTCTACAATACCCATCTCAATTTGTGCTGTCCTTCAGGTCCTTTTGTTCTAGAAAGCCTCCCAGAATCATTGCCACATATGACCCTTTAAATTTCCAGAGGGAGAGAACCTTTCATTTGGCAACTCGTTATGGGCATTTTTTCCACTGTGGCTTTTACCTGACTGACTGTACTTGAGGAGATGTGCTTCCTTCTCTAGCATCTGTGAGCAGTAGGGTTTGGTTGGTGGATTATCTTCTGTTGACCCATAACCCATTGTTGTCAAGTTGATTACAACTCATAGCAATCCTGTTAGGACAGAGTAGAACTACCCCATAGAATTGCCAAGGCTGTAATCTTTATGGAAGTAGACTGCCACATCGTTCTTCCATGGAGTGGCTGGTGGATTTAAACTGCTGACTTTTGGTTAGCAACTGTACATTTAACCACTGCACCACCAGGGTTCCTTTTTATCTGTTGCCTGTACTTTATAAACCTGTGTAGGTGTTGCCCCAAACACACAGATCTGCTCACTCCCATACCTCCCTGGCCATGGTAATTATAGTCTTGGCAACCAGAACAGTTGCCTTCTTTTGTTTCTCTGTGCTAAGGACTTACGCATTTGTCCCCTCTGCTTGGGGAGGATATTATTGCTGTGCAGTTGCAGAGGACCTGGAATGTCAGGCAGAAGAGTTGGTCTTTGATAAGTAGACAGTGGGATGAGGGGTAGGGAGGGAGAAATTTTGAAAGGAGGAGGAGGACATTATCTGGACAGCTCTTCCTCACTTATGACCTGTATCAAAGGCAGGAGCAAAGCCTGCCTTTGTTGTTGCTGAAGCTGTCCTGGGCTCACATTCCCATTCAGAGCAGTGTTCTGACTTAAGAATTTCAGGTCTGCTGAAGATTTGAGGCTAGACTGGTAATGAATGGGAGTCAGGCCTCCTGCCATTGTTATTCTAGCACCATACAGGGGGGTGTGGTAACTCAACTAGAAGTCTGAGAGCACTTGGGCCATCACTGATAGAATTCCATTCTAGCCCTCGGTTTAAGAAAAGAGGTTCCATGACCTCTGACACTTAAACATTATAGTAACATCAACCCTTGGACATAGGCAGTGTTTGAATTTTGTTGTTCCTGCTGTAGCTTAAGCTACTTTCTTCTACTGTTCAGTGAGACAGAGAATCTGGCTTTGTTCCATTATAAAGAGACTTTGAGAAACTTGAGGTTGACATCTTACTATTCTCTTAGCTGTGTCCTTCCAGAACTAATTCTAGCTTCTTTCCCCTCCTTTTGTCTGGGTGACTGATATAATGCCTTCTCTCTACAGAAAGTTGTATAAGCGCTATGCCTTCCTGCGCTGTGATGATGAGAAGGAGCAGTTCCTCTATCACCTGCTCTCTTTCAATGCCGTTGATTACTTTTGCTTTACCAATGTCTTCACAACTATCCGTGAGTATCCCTGTGCTCCCTTCTCGATGCCATTTTTAGTGATTCAGTCTGAGGCCCAACTAATGGTCCCCTTTTTGAAGAAAGATGATCACTTATATTTTCTATTCACCTTTTGCTTCTGTGAGAAGAGAGGTGCATTTGCCCTCTTTCAAGGTAGTTTATTCTCTGAAGTTCTGGTTCTTGTTCTGAACTGGGAGCTCAGTATTTTTGGCTATCCTAGTGCCAGTGTTGTCCTAGGCATTTCTCTGGGAGCCTAAGTTGATGTGAAGTGGGGTGGCAAAGTTCACTGCCCTCCTTGTATACCTGTAAATAAACTTCCTTTTGTCTTGGGCTGAAAGAAACACTCAACATGACAGGCTACAAATCAGGCCACAGTGGAAAGCCGTTCTTCCTAAAGTAACTGAAAGTACTCCGGGTGGCATTGGGAGGTTTGGGTCGAGAGCTTGCTCTGCCATAACTCATTATGTGTCTGTGATCAGAGCCCATTCTTGTTGTGGATCTCAGCCTCCCTATTTCCAAAGTGATTCAGTGTGGTCCAATGCCCTTTCTGTGATGCCAGGATTCTCTAGTGGAGGGTGATTTGCCCCATCACTGGTTGTTTGGCTAGTTACTCAGCAGTTTAGCAGCTTGGACTCTTGTTTCTATCTGACACCCCATCTTCTTAGAGACTAGGGGTGTGGGCTTCAGGAGAAGCAGCATTGGATTGGGATGTAAACTGTTTCCCTCTCTTTGTCTTGGAAAGGGGTTGTAATACCTGTTAAGGTCTCTCCTAAAAATGAGATGATAGATTGAAAGTCCTCTGTAAATGAATTCAATTCAGTGTCCAGAGCTGGTGATATTTTTTAAGGAACTGGTTCATTTAGTCCTGAGCCTGCAGATGGGCTTGGGTTTTTGGTGTTTGGGAGGTATGCATAGGAGGGGTGAATTGGAAGGAGATTAGCTAATATTATCAGGTAGCCAAGAACTTGTTTTGGGCACCTGCTACTCCAGTGCTTATTGGGCTGATGCAGCAGGGTCTGCAATCATGCCAACACACTTGGAGCATGTCAGTGCAGATATGGGAGTGGTTCTTAATCCCCCTCAGTCTCTTTGTGGCTTTTTTTTTTTTTCCCTTGAATAGTGATCCCATACCACATCCTCATTGTACCAAGCAAGAAGCTAGGGGGCTCCATGTTTACTGCCAACCCATGGATTTGCATCTCAGGAGAATTGGGTGAGACACAGATCCTGCAGATTCCCAGGAACATGTTAGAGATGACTTTTGAGGTATGTGTTATCTGGGGGCCACAACTGTAGACTCTGAGATCTGAGTTTGCAACACCTACTTTGGGGAGCTTTCTGTAGCATTTCACAGAGGCCTTACTCTGCACAGTGTTATATATCAGCACAGCTGGTCTCTCCTTAGATGATCAGAGGCAGGAACCAAGGGTTGGCTCTGAGGAAAGAGTAGCCTGCCCTCTCTAAATAGTTGCTGCCTGGAAGGCATTTATTTGTCTGGACTTGTGTACCTCCCTGTCCAAGGTATGTTGAGAAATCCACAAGAGTTCCTTCAGCTGCTAAGCCAGATATTCAGAGACTCCTGCTCCCAAACCCTGTTCTTCCTCTAGGTAGCAGCATCTTCTTTCTTAGCCAAGGGCCAACTCATGAGAGAGATACTGCTGTTCCAGCAGTCTCGGTGGTAGGTGGAGCCATGAGCTCTGCCCTTGAAGGTTCTGAGGGCCAAGGTTACAGAAAACCTGTCAGATCTGTGTCTCTGAGGGTTGCCACTCTTTTTTCCTATTTTCCTGACCTACGCCATCTTCTCTATTTGGCTATTCTACCACAGTGCCAGAACTTGGGGAAGCTCACTACTGTCCAGATTGGCCATGATAACTCTGGACTCTATGCCAAATGGCTGGTGGAGTATGTGATGGTCAGAAATGAAATCACAGGACATACCTACAAGTAAGTGTTCCCTTAGCCATGCCCTAAGAAACGGGCAGGGTACACCATCAGGGGCTGTTTTCAATGCTTAAGTACGTGGAATTCTCAAGTACACCCTTTAGGTTATGATTGGCTGAAGCAGCGTCCTATCTGGCTGTGCCTCATGTACCTGAAAAGAAATAGAAGGAGGGTTTTCTGAGCAAAGACGTATGATGTTGTTGGGTCACCCATGGCACTCAGGTGACTTCTCTGATGACACCCACTGGGATTGGCTGATCAGGACCTTGAGGAGATTCCCCACCCTGATTTCAGAGTCTTAAGGGAAAGACACTGAAGAGGCTAACAGCTCTGACAGGCCATTGACTTACCTTTAGGTTCCCATGTGGCCGGTGGTTGGGGAAGGGCATGGACGACGGGAGCCTGGAGCGGGTCCTGGTTGGGGAGCTGCTCACATCCCAGCCTGAGGTGGACGAGAGACCATGCCGGACCCCGCCACTACAGCAGTCTCCCAGCGTCATCCGGAGGCTTGTTACCATCTCACCCAACAACAAGCCCAGTAAGTGGGAAGAGGGGCTGGGCCCTATGCCACACAGCCTAGGTAATGGGCAGCTTTCTCAGCCCTGATAAGGGAGCCCAGATCCCAGTCTGGTGCCACGGAACCACCTCTGCTGACAAAGCAGCTGCAGGCATTTGTCACTGTCCTCTCATGAGTTAGTAGGGGTGTTGGACATCCTCCCTAGAGGCATGGAAGGACAGGAGAGAGCTCATGAATCCTGGCCTGGGTGCTCTGTACTGTTTGTGTGTAATGCTAGAGAGGAGAGTCATCTATTTTCTTCCCTCCTCCTAAGTTCCTGGGTTTCATGGCCTAGACTTACCTTCTTTTGGTTGCCAGAAATTCTAAGGTAAAACAGAAAATAAAATTTATCAGCATCTCTTGGAGGTAGAACTCTAAGGTATTGGCTTTTGCTTTTTTCCCCAAGACTTTGAGGAGCCCTAACTCAGCCAAGCTGGGTGGGCAAGAGCCACTGTTTCCCAGGGTCTAAGCTTCTTCTATGGGCTTTCCTATTTCCTTAGTCTCCTGCTCAGCCAGCTGAGTAGTGTTAGCCTCTGAGATCGGTTAGGGATGTTTGCTTGATTTTCATGTAGAGCTGAACACTGGGCAGATCCAGGAGTCCATCGGGGAGGCAGTCAATGGCATTGTGAAGCACTTTCATAAGCCTGAGAAAGAGGTGAGTTCCTCCTGCCCTTTGGTTCAGGGCCTTACATTGTGTAAAAGGGGATAATCTTGTTTTTTCAGTTATCTTGTGCTCTTTCAGGTCCATGTGCTATGGACAGTACAGTCTTGTAAAGTGTGAGCCTCAGTTAGAGATTAAGCAGATTCCTTCCTCTGTGGTCTTCTGCCTCATGTTGCCCTGTTTCCCCTCTGTACTTAAGACCCAATGGAGTCCCTAAGCCCCTAGTGAACAGTGTCTATTCCTCTCCTTCTCTGGATTCACCTGGGTCCTCTTGAATAATGGCCACACTGGCTTTGTCCTCCTGGTGGGGAATCTCCTTGTGTGTGACCAGGCCCATCATCTATTCATTCATATATTCAACAACCATTCACTGAGAGTCTGTTCTGAGCCAGACACTGTGCCAGGTGCTGGAGGGAACAGACAAGGTCTCTGCCTTTCTTCTGCTGCCCTCCCAGCTCTGGGCTATGGGGTTGGGGATGGGGATGCTGTGGTGGGAGGACAGCTCTGTTGTCAGGTGAGCCTGGCATTCTTCCCTGTTTCCTTTAGCGAGGCAGCCTGACGCTGTTGCTCTGTGGAGAGTGTGGACTTGTCTCAGCCCTGGAACAGGCTTTCCAGCATGGATTTAAATCACCCCGGCTCTTCAAAAATGTCTTCATTTGGGATTTCCTGGGTGAGTTGGGCTAGGGTGTGAAACACATGAAGAGACGTAGCTGGATTCATAGCATGGGTGCTAACCACTGGCCTTGGCCTCTGTGATGAAGAACCCGAATCACGTGACTCTCAAATCAGATGTATTGTTTATGTGCTCTAGCTTTTCTTGAAGGGAATTAAGAGCTTTTTAAAAATGATTCTTTTCTCTTAAAAAGATTCTTTTTAGGTATCTTATTATGTGGTGACATTGGCTTGGTCCTGAGTCCTCATGCATTCTCTTTATAGATCCAAAAGGCCAATTGATAGCATTGGAACCCAGGCCCAGTTTTGCACCCACTTTGAGAATTTTCCTGCTTCCTTTCAGAGATTTTTTCCCCCCCAGACTAGGGAAAGGCTATCTTTATATCCAGGGCCACATAAATTAAAAAATGAGGACAGGGAACTTAAAGATCATTTTGAAATGTGACCAGTGATTATCAGAATACTCCTGTTAATTCTCCTTAAGTTACTTTCATGGATTTGGAGAGGTCCATGGCAAGTGGCCTGCAAGGCAGTCAGAGATAGGTTGGGTCAAGAACCTTTGTCACTTCTTTTCTTCTTCATAGAAAAAGCACAAACCTATTATGAGACACTTGAGCAGAATGAAGTCGTCCCTGAGGAAAACTGGCATACAAGGGCCCGGAACTTCTGCCGGTTTGTCACTGCAATCAACAATACTCCCCGGAACATTGGCAAGGACGGCAAATTTCAGATGCTGGTGTGCTTGGGAGCCAGGTACTGCAGCCAGCCCTTGAGCTGGTGCTCGAGGCCTAGTGTGGCACAAAAGCTGGGGAAGGGCTACTGACCAGGCACTGCTGAGCAGATGGAGCCTTGGAGGACTTCTGGATGCCCTTCATTCCTTTGTGTACCCTGTATACATGTGGGGACCTTTGGGAACGGGGAGGACAGTGTATGTGTAACTCAGGGAGGAGAAACCACATTTCTGTGGGAAAGATTAAAACCTCTCTAGGAAAATTCAAAGCACAAAGTAATCTTGTCATTCCTTCAGTACGCATTTGAATATGCTAGGCCTTATGGAAGGTGAAGAGAACATTTAGGAGTTCACTTGTTTCTCATTAGTATAAAGTTGTCAGGAAGATTAAATCTCTTAAAACAGTACCTGGCACATACTAAGTTCTGTGTGAGTATTAGGTATTACCATTATTCCTGGTGGTGGTCCCTATAGGGAAGAGTCATCCCTGGGACATGGTAAGATGAAGGGGGTGGTACTGATGAGCCTGGTGTCTGGGTTGGTGGTGGGGTTATCTAGGGAAGAGGAGAAGCAGCCTAGAGGCAGGTGACAGGGCTGATTGGGATCAGTTTAACCTGGAGTCTGCGGCTGGGCAGCTTCCAGTGAAAGCTATTTAAAACCATGTAGGGCCTCTTTGCTAAAATCTGTTGAGGAAGGAAGGGAGGCTCTGGGGAGCTACCAGCTTCTTCAGCTTCAGACTTATTTCATGGAGTATTAGAGCAGGTTTTCCCCTTGGCCTTGCCCTAACCACCTTTTTCCCCTTGCCTTTCTGACCCTCTGACCGATCCCGTTCTGCCAGAGACCACCTTCTACATCACTGGATTGCCCTGCTGGCCGACTGCCCCATCACCTCACACATGTATGAGGACGTGGCACTCATCAAAGACCACACGCTTGTCAATTCCTTGATCCGCGTGCTGCAGACATTGCAGGAGTTCAACATCACGCTGGAGACATCCCTTGTCAAGGGCATTGACATCTGACCTGTCAGCACCAGCTAGCAGCAGGACCAAGAAGGACTCCCACCCTGTAGCCCTGCCCCTTCTTTCCAAAGGGACTTAATGAGAGTTGTGCAGGAGACAGAGAGGAGATGTACACTCACTGTAAAAAGAAAACTAGAGGATTTTTGGAATAAATAATCTATTTTAGAGTTTATTTGCTGATTTGCTTTTTACACACTTTCATGTGAAAGAATGCTAGGAAGAGGGAGACGAGGTTGGTGCCGCTTATTTTGAAGCTGGTGCCCTCCCTCGCCATGGCCGCGTGATTGGGAGCCTGCGGCCTCCCTGGACTGAGCCTGTGGCGCCACGTGCGGGGCAGTTCTGCTTCCTCGTCCCGTTGTGTTAATGAGGCCATTCCACATTGTTTTTAAACTAATGTTTTCTATATTAACATTGTTAGGGATATTTGGCTTTCATGGGCCATACACAGGTGTGCTGAGCAGGAAGCTCCAAGCTCCAATCAGATTGTTAGTAGTGCCTCTGTCGAGCACTGAGGAGTCAGTCCCTCATCTTCTTTTTCTTTTTTTTTTTTTTTGGTCAGTATTATTTGGGAAGGAGACATGCCAGAACATGTTATTGTGCAGAAATTGGGTTTCCTCTTGGCACACAGTTGCACAGAAATAGTCATGAGCATGATTTAACAGTTTTTTTAAAAAAATTTATTTATTTAACCCATCATTGTGTGTTTTCTTTTGTTTTTTTTCTTCCTTTTTTTAAAGGAAGGAAAAGCTTGTCACAGTCTAACTGGCTATGTTATTATTGTTAAATATTTGTTGTTTTGCATCTTAGAAACCAGCTACAGTATGGCCCATTTAATAAAACACCTGAAATAAAACTGGATGGGTCACTGACTTTTATGGAGGTTTCTGAGCAGTGGGTGGCAGAGGGTGTAGTTTGGTCACTGAGAAGACTAAGCTGTGGCCTCACCTCTCTCAGGTGATCGGGTTGGGTTGTGGGTTACACAGGCGCCTCAGGGCCTGCTGCCTTCCAGGTACTTCCTTCTGCAGCATCAGGGGCTTTTTAGCTGTTAATTCAAAAGGCTGTTTGAGGGGGATGTGGACAAGAATGATTTTCCACAGAGGAGGAAGCTGAGACACAAAGGGAGAAGGGCCTCATCGAGGTTGCAAAGATTTCCAGGAGGAGCAGTATCTTGAGGGGGTCAGGAGGACCAAGTGTTTCGGAAGCAGGACACATGAGACCCTGTCTCTGCTGGTGGGTGGTGGCGGGGTCTTTTTCTTGAGGGAAAGCTTTGCTTTCCTGGGGCTGGCAGGTGATAGTCCTGAAACAGGGTCCTGGGAACTTCTTTCAGTTCTAAACCAAGTTGCTTTGGCAAGAGCTGCAGAAGTGTACCAGTCAAGTAGAGCACCTCAAACCAGTCGTTGTTCTCTTTTATGCTTTCCTGATTATGCATGTACTGTTCCCACTGCCTGGAGTGCCCTCCCCTCGTCCACTTCCTGTTCAAGGTTTACCTTAGGATTGAAGTCTTCCTTCCCTAATTCCTCCTAGACAGAGTTCATTTTTCCCTCATTTTGTCTTGTAGTTTTTTAGATGTTTGCATCTCCTTTCTGGGTTGTCACTGTCCATTTTCATGTTGGGTCCTTCCCTAGACTGTGAGTTCCTGGAGGTTGGAAGGGATCTCTTGTTCATCTGGATCCCTGATGCCTGGCAGGTGGTGACTACCCAGTTAAATATTTTTTGAAGACATGGGGCCAAAGGACAGCTGCAGCGTGACATCCTACCAGCAGGGGGCATAAGTGGACCGAGCTGCAACTGGCTGCCTGAAAGCTGGGCCGACTCGACGGCACATAACAACAACAACAACAAAGGGAAAGTGGGGAGATTTGGGCAGCACCCTTGGAGCAGGAAAGGGGATTCCTGAGTGGGAGCATCAGACTTCGCTGTATTTGTGTATATTGTGGGCCTATACTTGAGTTTAGGAGCTCTGGCGGTATAGTGCCTAAGGCAGTTGACTGCTACCTAGAAGGCTGGTGGTTCAAACCTTGGAAGGAAGATTGGGCAATCTACTTCTGTAGTGATACTGCCTCGGAAACCCAAGGAGGGGTCACTGTGAGTTGGGACCGACTCTATAGCACATAACAACAACAACATATTTAAGTTTACTGAAGACAGATGCTTTACACATCCATCTCCTTTTTTCTCACAACCCTGAAGGCAGGTATAGATTATCCTTGGTTTATAGATGAGGAAGTTGAGGCTCAGAAATTTAGTCACCTGCCCAAAGCCCCAAAATCAATAAGTATTTTGCAGTTACCAGAACTGTCTCACACCAAGCCTGTGGCTTTTCTGTTGACTACTCCCGCAATTGATTCAGGTCTCTGTTCAGATACTGTTAGAGAGACCTGCCCTAACCACTCTAAAATTGAAACAGGTCCCAGCAGCCCATTTTTATCCCTTTATTCTGCTATATTTTTCTTCCTAACATCTGTAACTATTATTTATTAATTCTAAATATAAGCTTTATAAGGAAAGGACTTGGTCCACTAGTTTACTCTGGGGTATCTGACAAATAGTTGTTAAGTGCGGTCAAGTCATTACCGACCCATAGGGGCCTTATGTATAACAGAACGAAACACTGCCGGGTCCTGTTTCATCCTTATAACCATTGCTATGTTTGAGCCCATTGTTGCAGCCATTGTGTCAGTCCGTCTCATTGAATGTCGTCTTCTTTTTTGCAATCCTCTCCTTTACTAAGCATGATGTCATTCTCTAAGGACTGGTCATCCTGATAACGTGCCAAAGTATGTAAGATGAAGTCTCACCACTCTCACGTCCAAGGAGCATTCTGGCTATACGTCTTCCAAGATAGATTTGTTTTTTTTTTCTGGCAGTCCATAGTATATTCAGTATTCTTTGCCAACACTAGAATTCATCCTACACATAGTAGTACCCAATAAATATCTGTAGAATAAATAAATTCAGTGGCAGTGGTTAAGATCACAGACTGTGTAGCCAAAGTCATTTGATTGAATCCTTGCTCTGTTGTGACCTATGGCAAGCCACATAACTTCCCTGAATCTAGATTTACTCATCCAAAAAATGGAATGACAGTAGTACCTGCATCATGGGGTTGTTGTGAGGATTAAATGAGTCTATTGCCATGAGTCAGAACTGACAACTGTTTTTTTTCTGCCTACCTTCCTACCTATCTAGAACAGTGTTAGGTGTTTAGTAAGTGGACTGGTTCCTCATGTACAGAAATGACTAAGGTCCAGGCTTCTCGCCCTCAAGATCTCAGAGGCAAGTGTTATAGGGCACAATGCCCCCAAGGGAGGTATGGCTATGATGAGTTGTACTTAGAGTAGAGGATTGTCAGAAGAGTGGACATTGCATGGAGACAGAACAGTATGAACAAAGGCTTGGAGGTGTGAAGGTGCCTGCCAGATTGGAAAGTTTGGGGGAGTCTTGTGCTAATGTAGTATGAGATGGAGGAGGGGAGCTGATAACCAGAGGGCTGGAGGTTCAAACCTACCAGCCACTCCTCAGAAGGAAGATTGGGCAATCTATGTCCATAGAAATACCTCTTTGGAAACCCAAGGAAGGGTCGCTATGAGTCGAATCGACTTGACAGCAGTGAGTTTGGATTTTGGTTTACCTCCACGAGGTGGGAGACAAGAATGGGCTGACAGGTATTGCAGAGCTTTGAACATTGCTGATGATCATACAGATTGACTTAATGAAGAAACCCTTGCTGCTTAAGCACAAAAATCAGAGCCACGTCACTAGTGTGTAGCATTCTTGGTGCATAATTACATATCATGAAGAAAGTACTGCTGCTCTGGACCCTGTTTGCATTAAAAACCAGTGGTCAGACCACAACTGCCAGGTGTGCAGCATGGAAGCATGGAGGTGAGTGCAGGATGCTGCCATGTCCTCCAATGCAGGATGGCTGAGAGAGTGTGAGGCCTAGAGACTACTGCCTAAACAAATCACTGACAACATGTGCTGGCAACCAAAGGATCTGGTCTGTCACTCGTCAGACCCACTCCGTGGTGCGGACCGTATGTCCCAGTTAAGTAATCTGGAAATACGTCCCCTCCTTTACTTTCTTCTAGCTTTAGGTACCTGAGCCAGTGCTCAAGGCAGTTTCTTTGCAGTTAATGACTCTTCCCATCTGTGGTGATGGGTTATTTGTACAACTATGTAGTGGATCATGGTTCTGCGTGGTGGTATACAGTACGCAGCATTCGGTTATGAGCTTCAGTGGGGGGTTTTGGTGACCTCAGTCAAAACAGCAGATGTGCAACCCCTTTCCCAGAAGATGTTGCTGAGAAAGTAGATATGAATCATGTTTTATAAACCAGGGCTTGCCTGGAACCGTCTTTCTCTACTAACAGCTACGCATCTGCTGTGAGTATCTCACTTTCTACTGTGTTTTGTTTTACACTTTGATGCATATCCTTTTTGGAATTACGTATGATGTAAGAGAACAGACAAAGCTGGTAGCTCAGTATTTAAAAGGCCCTTGAGTCAATTGCATTCCTCTGTGTTGTAGGGTCTAGTTAGGCCTTTCCAGCAACTCTGGATAAATCAACAGTTTACCAGATTCTGAAATTTCAGGGATTGGTAAATAAACAGATGAACTCGGGATTATAAGGTGAGCACCACCTAAGTGAAAAGTAAGACTTTACCAGCCTCCCCAGAAGTCCTCCCTGTTACACACCCCAGTCCCAGCTGCCTCCTGCCTTCCAACTCCCTGACATTTATAATAAGCACTACCTTGAGTTTACCATTCTCACCCAAGTGTGCGTCCCCAGACATTGAAGGTTGGTCTTACTGTTTTTTTTAACTTGATATGTCTTTTAAATCTCTTTTAATCTAAAGATTCTCCTCTGCTCCTTTCTTTTCCTTACAATTTATTTGTTGAAGAACCAGGACTGTTTAATCTGCAGTTTCTCACGATCTGGATTTTACTGATTTTATGCTTATACTGCAGTTCATTGTGCTCCTTTATCCTCTGTATTTCCTGCAAATCTGTAGCTGGATATGTTGTTGTTGTTGTTATGTGCCGTCGAGTCGGCCCCGACTCATAGCGACCCCTCCTTGGGTTTCCGAGGCAGTATCACTACGGAAGTAGGATTGCCCAACCTTCCTTCCGAGGAGTGGCTGGTGGGTTTGAACCACCAGCCTTCTGGTTAGCAGTCAAGTGCCTTAGCCACTATGCTACCAGAGAGTAGCTGGATATAGAGACTGAATTTGCTTCAGGTTTGATCTTTTCGTAAAACTCTAGGTGGTGGTGTCTTAACTCACCAGGAGGCCTGTAATATCTGGTTTTCCCTTTTTGTGATGTTAGCAGTCATTGATACTCAGTGCCTACATCCAGTAATTCACTGGGGTTGCAACATAGGGATATTCTAATCTATTATTTTGTTTTCATTTAATACATGAAATAATTTTATAAAGAGACACTTCCCTTCATCTACTATTTGATTTCCCAGTAGTTTATATGAGAGAGGCAAGATAAATGCTTAGTTCTTTCACTTTATTTACTCAGATTTTAAGAAAATGAATTGGTTCTCTGTCATCCTCACAAGGTTAGTAACTAGTTTTTTTTTTTTTTTTTTTGTAATTATGAATTCATGAATTTAAATATACGTGATGAGTTTTACTCCATTGCAAATGTTATCTTTTTCATCTAATCTTTGGCCATTGGGAGTCTCTTCAGTTTGGCTCCCGAGTTTTGGGGATGACCCTACTGATGTTTTCTTGGCTTTCTGTTATTTCATCATGTTCCAGGCTTAGCTTGTACTTTTTTTACCCCTAGATTTGGAATTGGCATTTTCTCCAAAAAGCCCTGGTTTCCTTAAATGGGAAATGGTATTTCAAGAGCGTAACTGGCATCAGAGATGTTCACTGCTACTGAATTGGTCATTGTTTCTAGGCCTATTCAGTAGAGCTTGTTGTTGTTATTAGGTGCCGTCGAGTCAGCTCCGACTCATAGCGACCCTTTGTACAACAGAACAAAACACTGCCCAGTCCTTTGGCAGCCTCAGTCCTTCTTATTCCTGTGCCCATTGTTGCAACCACTGTGTCAATCCACCTCGTTGTGGGCCTTCCTCTTTTTCATTGACCCTCCACTTTACCAAGCATGATATCCCTCTCCAGGGAATGGTCCCCTCTGACAACATGACCAAAGTAAGTGAGATAAAATCTGGCCATTCTCACTTCCAAGGAGCAGTCCAACTGCATTTCTTCCAGGACAGATTTGTTAGTTCTTCTGGCAGTTCCTAGATTTTCAGTATTCTTCGCCAATACCACAACTCAAAAGCATGAACTCTTTTCTGGTCTTCCTTATTCATTGTCCAGCTCTCACTGGTTTCTATGGGGCGATTGGAAATACCATGGCTTAGGTCAGGTGCACCTTAGTCTTCAAAGTGATAACTTTGCTCTTCAGCACTTTAAAGAGGTCTTTTGCAGCAGATTTGCCTAATGCCATCTAATGTCTTAACTGCTGGTTCCATTGGTGTTGATTGTGGAAAACCAAGTAATATGAAATCTTTGATAACTTCAATCTTTTCTCCATTTATCATGATGCTGCTTATTGGTCCAGTTGTACGGATTTTTGTTTTCTTTATGTTGAGATGTAATCCATACTGAAGACTATAGTCTTTAATCTTCATCAGTAAATGCTTCAAGTCATCCTCACTTTCAGCAAGCAAAGTTGTGTCATCTGCATATTGCAAGTTGTTAATGAGTCTTCCTCCAATCCCGATGCCAAGCTTCTCTTCGTATAGTCCAGCTTCCCTGATTATTTGCTCAGCATACAGATTGAATGATTACAGTGAAAGGATGCAACCCTGATGTACTCGCTTCCTGATTTTAAACCATGCAGTATCCCCTTGTTCTGTTTGAATGACAGCCTCCTGGTCTATGTACAGGTTCCTCATGAGTGCTATTAAGTATTCTAGAATTCTCATTCTTCTTAATGTTATCCACCATTTGTTATGATCCACACAATCGAATGCTTTTGCATAGTCAATAAAACACAAGTAAACATCTTTTTGGTATTCTTTGCTTTCAGCCAAGATCCATCTGACATCAGCAATGATATCCCTCGTTTCACATCCTCTTCTGAATCCAGCTTGTGTTTCTGGGAATACTGCTGCAACCATTTTTGAATTATCTTCAGCAAGATTTTACTTGCATGGGATATTAATGATATTTATTATTCGATAATTCCTGCATTCTGTGGGATCACCTTTATTTGGAATGGGAACAAATATGGATCTTTTCCAGTCAGTTGGCCAGGTAGCTGTCTTCCAGATCTCTTGGCATAGCCGAGTGAGTGCCTCCAGCAGGGCATCTGTTGAAACATCTCAATGGGTATTCTGTCAATTCCTAGAGCTTTGTTCGGTGCCAGTTCCTTCAGTGAAGCTTTGACTACTTCCTTTAATACCATTAGTTCTTGGTCATATGCTACCTCCTGAAACAGTTGAACATTGACCAGTTCTTTTTGGTACAGTGACTGCGTATTCCTTCCATCTTCTTTTGATGCTTCCTGCATTGTTCAATATTTTGCCCATAGAATCCTTCAATATTGTAACTCAAGGCTTGAATTTTTTCTTTAGTTCTTTCAGCTTGAGAAATGCTGAGCGTGTCCTTCTCTTTTGTTTTACTAACTCCAGGTCTTTGTACATTTCCTTATAATATTTTACTTTGTGTTCTTGAACCACCCTTTGAAATATTCTGTTTAGTTCTTTTACTTCAGCATTTCTTCCATTCACTTTAGCTACTCTGTGTTCAAGAGCAAGTTTTGGACTCTCTTCTGACATCCATTATTGCCTTCCTTTCTTGTTTTTTAATGACTGTTTACTTTCTTCATTGATGATGTTCTTGAGTCATTCCACATCTCATCTGGTCTTTGGTCATTGGTGTTTAATGCATCAAGTCTGTTCTTCAGATGGTCTCTAAATTCAGGTGGGGTATAATCAAGGTTGTATTTTGGCTGCAGTGGATTTATTTTAGCATTCTTGAGCTTCAGCTTGAATTTGCATATTAGCAGTTGATGGTCTTTTCCACAGATGTAGTCGATCTGATTTCTGTGGATTCCATCTGGCAAGGTCCATGTATGTAGCCTCCATTTATGTTGTTGAGAAAAGGTATTTGCAATGAGTAAGTCATTGGTCTTACGAAATTCTATAATGTGATCTCCAGCATCATTTCTTTCACCACAGCTATATTTTCCAACTACTGATCATTCTTCTTTTTTTCCAACTTTCACTTTCCAATCACCAATAATTATCAATACATATTGGTTTGCATGTTTGTCAATTTCAGCCTGCAGAAGTTGGTAAGAATCTTCAATTTCTTCATCTTTGGTGTGTAAATTTGAATAATAGTGGTATTAACTGGTCTCCCTTGTAGGCATATGGGTATTATCCTATCACTGACAGTATTGCACTTCAGGATAGATCTTGACGTGCTCTTTTTTGACAGTGAGGCAGTGTCACTCCTTTTCAGTTTGTCATTCCTGGTGTAGTAGGTCGATCATATGATTGATTCAAAAAGGTCAATACTAGTTCATTTCAACTCACTAATGCCTAAGATGCCTATCTTTATCCATTCTATTTCATTTTTGACAAGTTCCAGTCTTCCTAGATTCATACTTCATTAATTCCACCTTCAGATTTTTAAGGAGCTCTGGTAGCATAGTGGCTAAGGCACTTGATTGCTAACCAGAAGGCTGGCGGTTCAAACCCACCAGCCATTCCTCAGAAGGAATGTTGGACAATCTGCTTCTGTAGTGATAATACCTCAGAAACCCAGGGAGGGGTCACTATGAGTTGGGTTTGACTCGATGGCATATAACAACAATAACAACATCAGATTATTAATGAATATTTGCAGCTGTTTCTTCCCATTTTGAGTTGTGACTCATTAGCAAACGAAGGTCCTAAAAACTTTACTCCATCTGTCCTCCGTCCTTACTCCATCCTTAGGGTCAACTCTACTCTGGGGAAGCAGCTCTTCCTCAGTTGTATTTTGAGTGCCTTCCAACCTGAGGGGGATCATCTTTGGGCACCTGGGTCTTTGAGGTATGTAAGTCTGTGCTTCAGTTTACTACATAGACTTACAGTTTTAGCCAGGCTAAATGTGTGAGGTGGCATGCATGTCCATGTTCATACCTGCCTGTGGGTACACCCTCAAGCTGTTTTGAACACCTTTTACTCATACTGTTCCTGAGGGAGATGGGGCTGGCTAGGTACACTTAAGAGAATCCCTGAAACCCAAAGCTCCTTCTTGCCTTCCTCAAACTCTGAAAATAAAGCCTGCTATTTCTTCTGTGATGGGGCAGGCCCTGGCCCTGAATAGTTCTTCCTTGACTGTTAGACTGGGGTTGCAATGATCTCAACTTCCGAAAAGGGGTTTATTATGGGGTCTGGCCTTTAACAGGCTGGCCAGTGGCAGTAGCCTCAGAACTGCAGGATTAGTTTCCCAGAGCCCAGTATCGATTGCTTCCGTTTCTTGACCAGATCTCTAGGCTGTTCCTTACCCCAAAGATGAGCCAAGGGTTTTCCTGGACCAAACTGTGCTTTACTTTCTGTCTCAGTTCAAACATTCGGCTCCTGAACTTCTGGCCTTAGGAGGTAAGCAATGGCCTTCTATTTTAATCTTTATGCTCTTCTTTTCCAAAATGTTGCTGATCTTAGTGATGTTACAACTGAGAACCAAAAACACAGAACACACCTGAGCTCACTGTGATGAGAACAGACATACAGGTGCTCTACGATCCAGCCTCCCACAAAAGGCCATATCTTGGACAAGGACAGAGTCCATGGATATAGTGATTATGATGATGATGGTGATGATTGCTAACTTTTTGAGTACTAACTCTGAGCCAAGTACTTTCCAAGTACTTTATAAGTTTTTCTTATTTTATTAATAAAAATATTAATATCCACATTTTGCAGATGAGAAAACTGAGTCTTAGAGAGGTGAGTAACTGACCATACAGCTGATAAATAGCAGAGCTGATAAGAGAGTTCTCTGGGAAGGCTTTTTAGGGGAAGGGGCTGCCCCTTTGGCAGGCCTGAGTAACACTGATAGGAAAGTGGACGCCATCATGCATGCTCAGCTGGAACATGGCTCTCATCTTGTTCTTACGGGTCATATGTCTTCTTGGAGCCCTGTTGACTTTCCCACACTGGGCCTGCCTTGGCCTCTGTCACCCCACACTGTTCTAACAAACATCCCCTCAGCCTGGAATAAGGCAAAAGCTTGTGACCAGCTGCCAGAGTCACAGAACTTGACATTTACACTTGGTATTGGGCTAATGCCGCTTAAGCAGCCAGCTCCTGATTTCTATGCTGCCTCTCTTACTGAAAATAATTTAATTAAAAAAGCAATTCATAGTCATTTTAGAAACTGCATAGTCATTACACATGCCATGGGAAGACCAGCAGAGGAACTGACTCCAGCTACTTGTGCAAGTTGCGGGGAGATGGCTCTTAAAGGTTTCTTGATAATTATTTGGAATATGAAAGGTCAAGATTTTCCTGCTCAGAAATACAGGTTCCACAAGAGAGGCCTTGTACTCTGTGTAAGAAAATGAAACATGAAAGATTTCATAGTTTGGTGGCAGATGAGGACACAGAGTGGGATATGTGGGCAGAAAGACAGATGAAAATGAGGACATCAGGACAAGGACTTGATGAGAGGCAGGCATCTGAAAAGAAGAAAGGTCCATGAGAGTGTCCCAGGAGCAGGGTCAGCCATGTCATGTAAGAACAGGGCTGCTCCTTTCAATTTTAAGTTGTGTAGAGCCAGCTGTAACCCCCTTAGCAATGCCTCCCATAAGATATTCTTTGGGGAAACAAAGGAAAAGGGGCAGTGTTCCATATTTGGGCTAATTAGGGAGAGAGAGAAGGGAACAGCTGCAGAACACAGGATGCCAGGGAAATAGCAGCGGGAACAGGAAATGGAAGTGAACCTGAGAACTAAGCACCCGCAAATTTGCAGCAATGATAAGGGAGGGCATTGGAATTTACTTTTTCCAGGCTGGACTTACTACCTACTCCTGCCCACTGCTGTCACCCTGGACACCCCTTTCCCTGTCATCCTAGGTTACATTGCATCCTACCGTATAGGGTTTCCCTTCACTGTATGCTCCTGTATAGAATATTCTTTTTTTCCTGAATCCCATGCTTCATCTTTCTTAGTTTATTCTTTGTTTTAGTGGAACATATCTTCCAGTAATATCCCTGAGAGAAAGTAATGAGACTTAAGTATTTTGAGGTCTTGTTGTTGTTGTTGTTATGTGCCGTCGAGTTGGCCCCGACTCATAGCGACCCCTCCTTGGGTTTCCGAGGCAGTATCACTACGGAAGTAGATTGCCCAACCTTCCTTCCGAGGTCTTACATATATGAAAATGTCGTCATTCTGTCTTTATAGATTTATAGTGTGGTACAGTACAGACTTCTGCAATGGAAATATTTCCCCTAATTTTAAATGTATTGCCCAGTGTCTTCCATTGTCTAGTATCACTACTACTGATGCCTGACCTTTGTAGGAGACCAGTTTTGTTTTGAAGCCTGCAAGATCTTTTTGTTTCTGATGATGAAATTTGCTTAGATGTATGTCTCTGTAGTCATCTATTGTGGGCACTTGGTGGGCTAGGCCCTTTAAATTCATTTGGAAATTCATGGCTGTTCCGGTTACCTAGTGCTGCTCTGACAAGAAATATACCACAAATGGGATGGCTTAAACAAACAGGAGTTTATTCTTACAATTTGGAGACTTTAAGTCCAAGTTCAGAGTGCCAAGCTCTAGGGGCTTGGTAGAAGCCCCTCAGCTTTGGGGTTCAGCTCTGCCTCCAGCTCCCGGCCCACTGAAGCCAGAGGCTTTTCTTCACTCAGACAGCTGCTGGCTGTTGAGGCTGCCAAGCCCAAGGTTGACAAGCAAAAAGGCACAGTCTCGATGTTACCAAACCACACAGCAGGCCATTAATTTAAGTTCATTGTAAGTCAGCAAAGCATGGCAGGCTGCTGAACAACAACACGGCTACATGCAGGGTTCAAGAGTGCCATAAGCTAGAGACTATTCCCAAGGCTTCTCCTTATATACAGAAGCAGACCACATTCCCTAAGGCAGCTACTCAGCTGCTCCCAGTAGATTCCACCATGGAGTTGATTGCCAGTCTCATCATGGGGAATAACTACTACCAGCTGCCCAGCCACTCAACCAGGCCCAGCCAATTTGACACCAAACATAACTACCACAATGGCCTTAAGTTCTGGGCATTTTTCTTAAGTTATTCCTTGGATATTTTCCTCCTCTTCTTTTTTACTGCTTGCTTTTCCTGGAATGTCTTTTATTGAGATATTTATTACACATTTTAGACCTCATTTTATAATTTCTTTTACATCTCTTTGTCTTTTGTTTTTGGAAGATTTCCTTAGTTTTATTGTCCAGCACTTCTATTAAACGTTTTAACAAAATAAAATACACAAATAACAAGGTACACAAATCACAAGTGTACATGAAGTTCAGCAAATTATCTCAAACTGAAAACGCCTGTGTAACCACATTCAGTCCAAGGAATGGAACGTTGCTAGCACTCCAGCAACCCACTCACCCCCCATCTCCTTTGCCCACTTTCTTCTGCTAGAATAATCACCATCCTGACTTCTAACACCATAAATTGTTTTTTCTGATTCCAGTGGGGTTTTTTTTTTGTTGTTGTTGTTAATTGTGATTTGGGTGAAAATTTACAGAGCAAATTCACTTTCTATACAGCAGTTCACATACACTTTGTCTCATGACATTGACCACAATTTACCACAATGCAACAGCTCCCCTTCTACTTCCTCCCAATAGTTACCTCTTCCCTGTGTCCATCCCTCCACGCACCCCTGCCCCCTGAGCTGTCTCCCTGTGCATAAGCAGCCCTTCTTTCTCCCATGATT
>NW_006921601.1:5692214-5715558 GCF_000298275.1 Orycteropus afer afer | reverse complement strand
TTTTGCATTCCAGTCACCAGTGATAATTAACATATCCTGATTGCATGTTCAGTCAATTTCAGACTGCAGAAGTTGATAAAAATCTTCAATTTTCTCATCTTTGGCTTTGGTGGTTGGTGCATAAATTTGAATAATAGTCGTATTAATGGGTCTTCCTTGTAGGCGTATGGATATTATCCTATCGCTGACAGCATTGTACTTCAGGACAGATCTTGAAGCATCCTTTGTGATGATGAATGCCACGCCATTCCTCTTCAAACTGTCATTTCCGGCATAGTAGATCACATGGTTTCTGATTCAAAGTGGCCAAAACCAGTCCATTTCAGCTCACTAATGCCGAGGAGATCAATCTTTATGCGTTCCATTTCATTTTTGACAACTTCCAATTTTCCTAGATTCATACTTTGTACATTCCATGTTCTGATGATTAATGGACATCCGCTGCAGCTTTTTCTCTTCAATTTGAGTGGTGCCACATCAGCAAGTGGAGGTCTTGAAAGCTTTACCTTATCCATAGGACTAAGGCTGGATTTACTCAGATGATGCAGCTCTTTCCCCGTCCTATTCTGAGAGCCTTCTAACCTAACCGGACTATTCATAAAGTTGCGCGGTAATGTATCAAACAGTGTTTCTTTGCTATTCATAAGGTTTTCCCTGGCCACTTCTTTGAGAAGTGGATGGCCTCTTCCTTCTTCCTAGTCTGTCTCAGTCTGTAAACTGGGCTGCTACCTGTGCACCATGTGCATCCCGCTGGGTTTGAAACGCCAGTGGCTCAGGCTCAAAACTCATATCACCATGGTAGGACAAACGGACAGAAAAATTTGTCTCCCTGTTGGAAACCTCTCATACCACCCTTACCTGGGTCCCTGCAGCTGACTCCTCCTCTGTCCAGATTCCTGGGTCTTTAATCCCCTTTTTCCTGCTCTCCCACCTTGCTGCTTTGGGCGTGCCTGATTTCCCTCTCCTCACCTAATCCCTGCGGCTGACTGCTCCTCTGTCCGGGTTCCTGGCTTTTAATCCCTCTTTTCCTGCTCTCTGGCACTGCTGCTTTGAGCGTGCCTGAGTTCCTCTCCTCACCTGGATCCCTGTGGTTCTTCTAGCAGTCCATGGTATATTCAATATTATTCACCAACACAACAATTTAAATGCACCAATTCTTCTCTGGTCTTCCTTATTCATTGTCTATCTCTCACATGCATATTAGGCTTGGGTCAGGTGTACCTTAGTCTTCAAAGTGATATCTTTGCTCTTTACACTTTTAAAGAGGTCTTTTGCAGCAGATTTGTCCGATGCAATGCCCTGTTTTATTTCTTAACTGCTGTTTCCATGGACATTGATTGTAGATGCAAGTCAAATGAAATCACTGACAAGTTCAATCTTGTCTCCATTTATCATGATGTTGCTTATTGGTCTAGGTATGAGGATTTTTGTTTTCTTTGTGTTAATGTTATGACTAAACACCAAACCAAACTCACTGCCACTGAGTCAATTCTGACTCATAGCTGCCCACATTGGGTTTCTAAGGCTGTAAATATTTATGGAAGCAGACTGCCTCATCTTTCTTCCATGGAGTGGCTGGTGGTTTTGAACCATTGATCTTTTGTTAGCAGCCAAATGCCTTAACCACTACACCACCAGAGCTCCTTATGTTATGTCTAATCTCTAGTTTTTATGAATAACAGTGCTAAGAACATTCTTTTGGTGCAAACATATATATGATTCTGTTGGCTATATATGTAGGAGAGGAATTGCTGGTAGGGAGTATTTGTCAAGCTCTTTTCCAAAGTGGTTGTATCCATTTTCACTCTCCCTAGCAGGGTGCTGAATGTTCTCTTTGCTCTGCATCCTAGACAACACTTGGTATTGTCAGTATTTTCTTTTAGCCATTCTGGTGGGTGTGTGTGTAATGGTACCTCATTGTGGTTTTTATTTACATTACCATGATGACTAGTGATGTCGAACTTCTTGGATATAATTTTTTATGAAGAGTCCATTTACGCCCTTGCCCACTTTTATGTTGGATTATCTGTCTTTTTCTTATTGACTTATAATATTTCTTTATATATTCTGGATATGACTATTAGTTTATTAGGTTTATTTTTTCCTTTTTTCTTGGTTTTTAATCACATGATCTTGTTTCCTCATGTGTCTGGTTATTATTTAGTTGATGATGAGCTACAGAGGACAGAGGATTTAAATTTGTTTCTGGCAGGCTGTCTCTGACATTAGTAATCAAAGATCATCTTAATACATTTTGGGATTGAGGTGATTTGATGCTAGCCTTCATTTCTGCAAGGGCCAGTCTATTTCCAGTTTACCCTTACTCCTAGAGTGTGGCTCTTCATGGTGTCAACCCCAAACTGGGGAGATTTACAAGGGTCCTCTCTTTTTGAGGGGCCATGAATTGCAATTTTTATTACCCTGCCCACTTGAGTCTGTTGAAACCTCTGCTCAGCTCCATAGCCTCTCATCTGCCTTTTTTGGCAATCAGCACATACTTCTGAAGGAAAAACAGACCCACATGCTGCTTTCACATCTGTGAATTTCTCTATGCTCCCAAATTTTCATCCTGTAATTATACATTGCCTTGTTAGTTTCCTAATGCTTTCAAATGAATGTCTTTTAAGTTTTGACTGACTTTTCTAGCTACTATCAGAGGGAAGGCTGGTTTGAATTACTTTGCCATTACTAGAAATAACCTCTATTGAGTTAGGTTTGTTTGTTTTTACTATCCCTTTTTTAATTTTTTTTATAGTACCTCAGTCTTTTTTAATAGTTACAATAGCTTCTCTTTCCTCTTTGAATATATTAATAACATTTTTATTTTTAAATCTTCATCTCTAAGGTATTTTCTCTGTTTATCTTTGTCTTTTTTGAGTCAAGAGTTTCCTTGGATGTCAGATAATCCTTGGCTATTTGGTTATATTTTATAATGAAGCGTTAGCAAGCTGGTTGGACCTTCTGATCCTGAATGGGCCTTATCAGCCACAAACTTCTCTCAGTGATACTCAGATTCTCAGAACCTTCTTCCTGGAACTCACTCACCCCATGGAGATCAGGCATAGCAGGCATAACTCTCTGTATCAGTTAGGATACTTTTACTGCTATCAGAAAACACAACTCAACCTAACTTAAGCAGTGTTATTTGTGCAGTGGAGTCAGCCTGTGACTCGTGGCAATCACGTATACAATGAACAAACTGCTGCCCAGTCCTTTACAATTCTCATGAGTGGTTGTGGACCAGACCATTGTGATCTATAGGGTTTTCATTGGCTAATTTTTTTTTTGGTACGGTGACTGTATATTCTTTCTTTCTTTTTTAAGTATCAGAAAGTTTCCTTTACTTTAAAATGTTTTTTAAAAATACATTTTATTGAAATATAATTTATGTACAGTGAAATACATAGAACTGAAGTGACATGGGTCAGTGCTTATTGACTAATTTTTGGAAGTAGATTGCCAGGCCTTTCTTCCTAGTCTTTCTTAGTCTGACAGCATTGCTGAAATCTGTTCAGCATCATAGCAACACACACACCTCCACTGATGACAGGTGGTGACTATACACGAAGTGTGTTGTCTGGAGATTGAATCAGTCTCCCACATGGAACACAAGAATTCTGCCTCTGAATCACCACCATCTTCTAACTTAAATAATAAAAGGACCCTTTTTCCTCAAGTAACTGAAAAGTCCAGTGATATGTTAGGCATCAGGTGTGGTTTGATCAGGGTCTGGTTCTGTTTCTCTAGATACTCTAGAATCTCCCACTTCTGTATGTGGACTTTGTCCTGAAGTTGACATCATTCATGGTAGCAAGATGAAAGCCAGAGCTACTTGTCCCCTTGATCATATCAAGCAGGAATAAGAGTGATTTTGTATTGGCAATTCAAGCAAAATTCTTGATATTTACCAGGATTCTACTAACTTTGTTAACATGCCTGTCCTTTGAGCAATGACTGTGACCAGAAAGATTGAATGTGCTAAGCCAATTATGGTCCGATACCTGGAACTATAATGGAGGTCAGTTTTCCAAAGCACATAGGTTGCTTAAATACATGTGGTGTTAGGAAGAGAGAGGGGTAATGAACATCTTCCAATGAGCACAATGAGCTTAAGCCTTGATTACTCTTAGAGCCCCTGCAGCACCAACAGGTGTTGGTAGGTGGTGGTTGTTGTTAGGTGCTGTGGAGTCAGCTCTGACTCATAGCGACCCTTTGTCAGAATGAAACACTATCAGGTCCTGTGCCAACCTCACAATCCTTGCTACACCTGAGCCTATCGTTGTAGCCACTGTGTCAATCTATCTCATTGAGGGCCTTCCCCTTTTTCATTGACTCTCCACTTTACCAAGCATAATATTGTTCTCCAGGGAGTGGTCCCTTCTGGCAACATGACCAAAGTAGGTGAGACAGTCTAGATGTTCTTGCTTCCAAGGAGCATCTTCTCCCAGGACAGATTTGTTAGTTCTGGCAATCCATGGTGCTCTCAGCATTCTTTGCCAGCACTACAACTCAAAAGCATCAACTCTTCTTTGGTCTTCATTATTCACTGTCCAGCTTTCACATGCATATGAGATGACTGAAAATACCATGGCTTGGGTTAGGCGTACCTTAGTCTTCAAAGAGATATCTTTGCTCTTCAGCACTTGAAACAGTTGGTAGGTATTGCCCCAATTTTCCAGGACCTGAATACCACTTTCTGTAATGGATCTGATGCTAGGCTTCATTCTTGCAAGGGCCAGTTTGATTGGCACTCAGCACTGACTTACAAGTCCTTCTTGTCTGTCTTTTTGCATTGCAGAGTCTGGCAAGCTAAAAACAGCATGTCAAGGCTCCCTTGTAGCTAGGGTCCAGGATGTGACTTAGAGTCTGCCAGTGAAATGTACTCATATGAGATTTGGGAAGTAGAGTGAGGCATAGGCTATTTTCCTACTGCTTTTGACTTTGAGTGTTTGTTATTGCTCATATTCAAAGTTGTGGAGATGAGTCTATTAACCAACTTTGTGAGTGTTGAGAAGGAGTTGTTGAGATGGCAATTTCCTGGCCTTGATTCTTTTTTTTTTTTTCAATGTTAAACATATTTGAGTTTTAATATAAATTCTACATCTTAATATAATTCTTACACATTATTGGATTTAATTAGGAGCTCTGGTAGCATAATGGCAAAAGCATTTGACTGCTAACCAGGAGGCTGGCGGTTCAAACCCACCAGCCACTCCTCGGAAGGAAGGTTGGGCAATCCTACTTCGGTAGTGATACTGCCTCGGAAACCCACGGAGGGGTTGCTATGAGTCGGGGCCGACTCAACGGCACATAACAACAACAACAACATTGGATTTAATTGGTTTATTATCATTATTCTTTTTTTATGCATTTAATTGAAATATAAGTTATGTACAGTGAAATACACAAAACTAAAGTGACATGGGTCAATGCATTTTTTTTTTTTTTTTTTGCAGTGATCCCTCTCCTCCCCTCCCACCCCTGGCAACCAACAAAAAAAGTTTCCCTCCATATATAAACCTTTCCTTGACCCTCCACAACAATGAACTAATACTATATTTGTCCTTCTGTGATTGACTTACTTCACTCAGCATAATATCCTCCAAGATCATCCATATTATGCAGTATTTTGCAGACCCTACATTATTCTTTAGTGCTGCATAGCATTCCATTATGAGTTTGTACCATAGTTTGGTCATCCACTCTTCAGTTGATGGGCACATAGGTTGTTTCCATCTTTTTGCTATTATAAATAGTGCTGTGATGAACATGAACGTGTATGTATCTGTTCCTATCCTGGCTCTCACCTCTCTAGGATATATACCTAGTAATGGGATTGCTGGGTCAAATGGTATCTCCAATTCCAACTTTCTAAGGAATCACCATATTGCTTTCCACAGTGGTTGTGTCACTTCACAGTCACACAAACAGTGTATGAGTCTCAATCTCTCCACATCCCCACCAGCATTTGTTATTTTCTGTCTCATTGAACCTTCCCATCAGTGCTGGGGTGAGATGGTATATCTCACTGTTGTTTTGATTTACATCCCTCTGAGGGCCAGTGATTGTGAGCATCTTTTCATGTATTACCTGACCACCTGAATATCCTCCTTGGTCAATTGTCTATTCATGTCTTCTGCCCATTTATCAATTGGATTGTTAATTCCTTTGGTGTTGAGGCATTGGAGTTTTCCATCAATCTTAGAGATAACTCCCTTGCCAGGTATGTAATTATCAGCAAATATGAATTTGTTGCTGTCATTTTTGTCATGTGCTTTTTCATTGTGTTGATTTCTTTGTTCCATATAATTTTCTATGCTGAGATTGTTTTGTTTATGAGTCATGTTATCACTTCCTTCACTGCTATCATGTTAGTATTTGCTAAATATTTATGCTGGTCCTCTTTTTTATTTTGATGTGAAGGTTTATCATTTTTCTTTGAGGTTACCCTGTGATATATAGTTTTCTTCCCAAGTTTAGAACACTCCGTTCTATCTTGTAGTTGTCTTGACTTCCCCACCATCTAGAAGTTCTGTAACGACCATTTTTTCCCCTCCTTTTGGTTTGTAGTTGTCCTCATTTTCAGTTGGTGTCTCTGGTTCCCTGTTTACAATCTTATAGGTGTATTTACTTTGGATACTTCCATAGCTAGGTTGGTTTCTGGGTTATATCATCATGTGTGTTAATGGTCAGTTGTTGTTGGCTGTTGTTGCTTCTCTGTCCAAAGGGCTCCCTTTAACATCTCTTGTAAGGATGGTCTGGTTTTAACAAATTCCCTTAATTTCTGCTTATCTGGAAATGTCCTAATTTCACCATCATATTTGAGGGACAGTTTTGGTGGGTACATAATTCTTGGTTGGATATTTTTCTCTGTCAGTGTTTTATATATACCATCCCACTGTCTTCTCGCCTGCATAGTTTCTGTCAAGAAATCTGAGCTTAGTCTTATTGGTTACCCTTGTAGGTAATTTTTCATTTTTCCCGTGCTGCTCTCGTGATTCTTTCTTTGTCTTTGGTTTTGGTGAGTTTGATGATGATATGTCTTGGTGTTTTTCTTTTGGGGTCTATCCTGTTTGGGGTTCGTTGGACTTCCTGAATGGATATATTCTCATCTCTCATCATATCAGGGAAGTTCTCCTCCAACAAATCTTGGACAGTTTTCTCAGTGGTTTCATTTTTCTCTTCCTGTTCTGGAATTCCAGTGATATGTAGGTTATTCCTTTTGATGGTATCCCACATGAACCTTAGGCTTTCTTCATTTTGTTTTGATCTTTTTTCTGATTGATCCCTTTCCAAAGATGTATTCAGGTAGTTGTCTTCAATCTCATTAATTCTGCCTTCCATTGCATCAGTTCTACTCCTTTGCCCTTTCAATGTGTTATCTATTTCTGACAATTTAGTATTAATCTTCTGGATTTCTATCTGTAGATTTAGAATCATTTCTAATTTTTCATTTATTTTGTCATTTTGTTCTTGTATTTTCTTCCAAAATTCTTCTAGGGTTTTGTCTGTGTTTTCCTTGGTCTGTCTCTCAATCCTTTGAAGATACCTAAATATAATTCTTTTGAATTCCTTCTCAGAGAGTTCCAATGCTGGGTCTTCCTCAGGGATGTTTTGGGTCTGTATCCTGGTCCCTTGTTTCTCCTGCTTTATCTTGCTTCTTTGTGTGGACTGTGATGCTCTGTTGTCTCCCAGGCATTGTGATGTTTTTGTGTTTATATTTAATTGGTGATTATATGTTGGAGTGACTTGCCCACAATTTTTGTTTTCTTTGTATGTTAACTACACAGGCAGGGTACTGTGCTGTGCTCTATTCACTAGTTGACAGCACTTATACACTCACCACCTGTCTCCTTTCCTTTGTCAGCCTTTCGTATGTCCTTGCCGACCCTGGCAAACAGAGCCTGTTCTTAGGTCCTGTTTTCATTCAGGTTTTTCCACTAGTTGGTGCCTAATCCACTGCTGTATAGTTCCTTTCAAAGCTCAGGGCTCCAGGATTATCTTCTGTATCTCTGTCAACTGGTTTTTCTTTTCTTTGTTGAAGAGGGTCTGTGTCGCTTGTCTGCCTATTCCTCCATCTTCCTGTTTTTGATTCTTGAGAGGTTAAGTAACCTGTCCAAAGTTACACAGATAATAATTGAAAGAGTTCAAGCTCAGGTGTCTGAATTCACAGCTTACTGAGGCTTACCCTATGCTTTCTGCAGAAGTAGTAGTTTCCCTGAAGGTCATTTCTGGTGTGTTCTGGGAGTCATGCCTGAATGGCCAGCGTAGAGCTCACCCTCCAGCCTTTCCAATAATTTTGTAAACTCTCAGTTTTATTATATCCCTTTCTGTTTAACTTATCTAGAGCCATTTTGTTTTCCTTCTCACTAGTCTAAGAGAATTACCCTTCTAGGACCAAGACAAAGTTTATCTCCAAAAATTCCAGGTTTCCTAATTATAACCATGCTATGGATATGGATTAATAACCAGGTTTCTCCCAACAAATAGGAGCAAGGCCTGTTCTTTGGCACAGCCACAGAATAGCTAAGTGGAGGAACTCAGGAATAGGACACTGACTGTGCTTGGCTCCTGTGGGTCCTGCCTCTGCTGAGTGGGTGGGGGACGAGGACCTCATTTACTGAGTACCTACCTACTCTGTGCCAGAGCCTGAACTCAGCACTTCACAAACATCATCTTATTGCTGACTAACTACAAACCTGAAAAGTAGGTATTATCACCGTGAATTTACAGTAGGGAAACTGAGACTCAGAGAGGTTCAAGTGACTCGTCCAATAGGCCATGGATAATCAATGACAGAGCAGTCTTTAAGATTCAGATCTCTCTCCAGTCTCAGCCTACACACATTTACATTTTTACTCTCTTCTCTTCTCCTGTTTTTATAATAATACATTGTATCACTGTAGAAAGAATACATTGTTCATTGTAGAAAACTGTGTCATGGCTTCCCTCATGGCAGCAAGATGGAAGCAGGGACAAGTTCTATGAATGTATCTGCCTAAGTATAAAGTCACTGTTCTTTCCATCTCGTCTGCTGCTCAGGGTTTGATATAAAATATACAAACCTATTTTCTTACACTTTCTTTTCTTTTCCCCTTGAGCACTGATATTAACACCATTGCAGAAATAAGAAATAATTGACCAACTAGCTTTGTGTCAACCTGTTAAAAAATGCCAGTTACCTGCAATAAAATTGCAAAATGGATCAACAGATAATTTTAAAAAATCACAGGTCTCATCTTAACATGTTATCTTATTAATAGGCTCTCTGAGCTAATTTGAAAGGACTACAGCATCTCTTATATTGGTAGTTTCACATGAGGATTTTAAGGAACAATCAAAGTGTGTGAGTGTGTATATTTTGGTTGCCCATTCTCAGCCCACAGGCTTTAGATAATAGTTACCAATGTTACCACAGGAATTTAAAAGATATTATCTGTTGGCCTGTTTATCCTAAATTGGCCCAAGAGAATAACTCAGCATAATTAAGTGGCAACAATTCTAAAGCCGCAGTGAGAGTCAATGTGTGGTTGAAAATGAACTGTGAACAATCCACATGTAGAGAAAGTCCTATGTGACAAGACACCACAATATTAAAAAGTGGTTGGGACCTGGCCTTCATTAAACTTTCAGTTACTTTGGTGGTCATGACAATAAAAACCACCTCCATTCCAGTTCTTTTCTTCCTTCTTCTCCTTCTTCATTGGCAGTATAGTCAAATAGTTCAACAATTGAAAAGTTTAAGGAGATATCAGTGGAAGTCTTCTTCCCATTCTTGACCCCCCTCTATCCAGTTCCCATCCCTGCCATGGGTAACCATCTTCCTAGTTTCTTGGGTATTTTTCTAGAAATCCTTTATGTATATACAAGCAAATAAAAATATGGATTCCTGTTTCTTCCTTCTTTATACAAAGGTAGCATAATATACACATTCTTATACACTTAAAAAATTTTAAAGTATCTATTGGTGATCTTTCTATATTAGAACATATAGAGATACCTTCCTTTTTTTTTTTTTTTTTAGTCTTCATTTGTTTTTATAGCTGCAATAATATTCTATGTTATCAATGTCACATAATCTGTATTTCCAGTATTGATGGCCATTTGAGTTGTTTCTAATTTTTCACTACTATAGACAATTCTGTGATGAATAACTTTGTACATATGTCATTTTGGACATATGAAAGTCCTTCTGTAAACTGCCCAAAAGTGAAATTGTTGAGTCAAAAGGTAGGTACGTTTTTAAAACTTAAATAGATATTTAAAGGTTGCTCTTTGCAGGATTTATGTCAATATACACTACCACCAGCAATGTTTGAAATGCCTGTTGTGCCAGACTTGCCATCAGAATGTGGTATCAAACTTTGGATTTTTGTTGCTTTGCTAAGTGAAAATTTCTATCTCAGTGTTTTATTTTATTTTGCATTTTATTCATTATAAGTGAAGTTAAGAACATTTTTATATGTTTAAGATTCACTTATATTTCTTGTCTATGTCATTGGCCTACTGTTTATTGCATCTCTGGTCTTATTGACTTCTAGTGGCTCTTTATATATGATAGAGATTATTCTTTTGTCATCTAATATGAAAACATTTTTCTCAGTTCATTATTTCAGGTCATTATTTATTCTTTGATTTTATTATAGTAACTTTTAATCATACAATTTTTGAAAAACTTTTGTATAGTTGAACTTACTGATCTTTATTGCTACTGGATTTTGTGTGACAATTAGAGAAGCTTTTCTCATTCTAATATGAAAGGTATTTTTCCATATTTCTTCTAATCCTCTTTAGATTTTTTTAAGTGAACTCTTCTATCCATTTGAAATTAATCCGGTGAGGTGTGAGGAGTGGATTTAACTTCATTTTTTATCTAGGTAGGCACCCATTGTCCCAATATATTTATATAGTGGTCCATATTTTCTTCTGATTTGAGATGCCAGCTTTATTATGTTGTATTCATGTATGAATTTGAGCTATTGTGGCTATTATATTCTGCATTAGAATTTATATGTCTGTTTATATGCCAGCATTGCACTGTTTTCATTGCTAAGACTTCCTAACATTCTTTGATATCTAGTGCTGATTCACCTCCCCTACCGTTCTTCTTTTTCCTACTTTTTTTTTAAATCAATACTTTTGGTCCTTTTTCTACATGAACTTTAGAATCATTTTATGTACCATAAACTGTGTGTTTATTGGATTGCATTACAGTTTTAAGTTACAGAGCTGACATCTTTATGATGCTGAGCCTTCCTGTCCAAGAACACATCATATTTCCATTTGTTCCTGTTTTCTTTTGTGTAATGTTTAAAAATTTTTCTTCACATAGGCCAGAATATGTCTTGCTAAGTTTATTCCTAAATATTTAAAAAAAAAATTATTGCTATTATAAATAGGGGAGCTCTGGTGGCATAGTGCCTAAGGCACTTGACTACTAACCGGAAGACTGGTTCAAACCCACCAGCCACTCCTCGGAAGGAAGGCTGGGCAATCTACTTCTGTAGTGATACTGCCTTGGAAACCCAAGGAGGGGTCGCTATGAATCGGGTCTGACTTGACAGCAGTGGTTGCATTTTAGCGTATTATAAATAGAGTGTTTTCCTCCATGACATTGCTTATGACTTTTGTATATAGTAAGAAAACATACATGTATGTATATTAATTTTGTTTCTTACTGCTTGACTATATTTTCTTATTGTTTGTAGTAGTTTTTCAGTTGACTTTCTTAGGTTTTTCCAGATATACAGTTATATCATCTGCAATACTTCCTCTCTTCCAATTTTTTTAATACACGTTTTTAGAGCAGTTTTACGTTACAGAAAACTTATACAGAAAGTACAGAGTTCCCACTGCTTCCTCTTTCCTGCACATTTCTCTTCCAATTTTTTTTTTTTTTTTCTTTTGGTTCAGATAGTTTGACTAGTACATTCCACTCAAGTGTTAAATAATGAAGTGGCCATCTTTGTTTTGTTTCTGGGGCAGTGCTTCTAGTATTTCCCCATTAAGTTTGATGTTGACTTTTGGGTTGAGATAGATTTTTTTCATGTTAAGGAAATATCTGTCTATTCCTATTTTATTGATTTATTTTTTATCGAAAATGATTGTTGTTTCAAATACCCTATAGCAATTCTAGAGGTGGTCATATGATTTCCTCCTCAAGTCTATTTATTATGACTATTTATTATAGACTATAAGTTTACTTATTATGACTTAAAAATCTTGAGTTTTTCTTCTTCTAGCTGCCTTTATCATTATAATCTTCTATGATGTCTTTCAAGGTCGCTGGGTGATGCATATGTGATCTGTTTCTGTAAAGATTACAACCAAGAAAATCTATGCAACACAGGTCTACTTTGTAACACATGAGGTTGCCATGAGTCCAAATCACTTGATGGCAACAGGTGTTTGTTTTATGATGTCTTTCACCCTCACTGTATTTAGGCAGTACCTATGCCTTAACTGCTATGAGAATATAAAAATTAGCTTGAATCCTAATACTCAATTCTTGGAAACCTATATTAACTTTCAGGAAGCGTTTACTGAGTGCCCACTGATTTTCAAACCTAGCTGAGCTTGGGGAATTTAGAGATGGGTCAGAGATAATACCTGAAAGACTTCTGGGAAAACGATAGTGAATCAAGTTTCAAAGGTTCTCAGTAGAGGGGCAGGGCAAAGGCTTGGAGTTTTGTGTTTTCAGAGGCAGAAGCATGGGGTACATAAGAGAAAAAGATAGGTCCTGTAAGGCTTGAATGAAAGGCAAGATCCAGTTTATAAAAGCTCTTGAATGTCATACCCATGAATATGCCAACTTCATGGGTGTGCAACCTGTGCGGTAGAACAGACAGGGCCCTGCTCTCAGAAGGATCCCACACTTGAGGTAATGTTCTGCTGCTGCCATTTTGAAATTTCTAATAATTTCCTCTTTGAAGTTGTGTTTTCTAAGTAAAATCTGCTGGGACAATGGCACGGGCATGAGATTAGTGAAGATCCACTGAGTGGCAGCACAGGTGCATATGATGATCTAAGACCTGGGGCAGGCAGTACAGGAGCCCAGAAATTGATGGGGCTGCAGGGAAGTCCAAGGTGCAAGGCAGCTGGGCTGGGGCCTGAGCCATGGGCAGCGGCAGCTGCAGAAGAAAGGAGGGCTCTGCATGGGGGCAGTGCTGAGACCTGCAGTGGGAGGCCAGCATTTCCCGTTCATCCCCAGAACCCGTGGCTCTGCACAAATATTAACTGTCTGATCTCAGCACTGGGATAGGAAGTGCTGGCATGCACGCAGCAAACTTAAATCATTACAAAATAAAAGCATACATATGACATTGCAATAAAGCGGAGCAAGGAGTCATTTGAATTCTTCAAAGAATTTAGAAATCTCTGGTTTTTAAAACAGCTACAACATTGCACAGCAAAATCCACAGGCTTAGATATAGAAATTATATGTAAAGATTGTTGCATTCTATGAAAAAACACTATTTTCATACGAAGCTTCAGATTAACCAGTTATTAACAAGGAAGACAATTTTTATTTTTTTCCTTGTAATTGAAGATCTAGTGATGACTACATAAACAGAAGACACTTGGTTTTGCATATAACCTCCACAAATTACAGGCAATGTCAGAGAAAACATTAAAATTTCATCAATTTACATTTAAAATTAAATTCAGACATACACAAAACTGATTTGTAGGAAGAGTTCCATCTTTAGAAAAAATTGTTTTGCAACAATTATCAGTTCTGGATTTACTAAAATTTATATTCAAAATAAATAATTTATCAAAAATTTGTCCCCATATGTTACAGCCTATCAAACACTCCTAACAACTCCAGTAATAGTTGTATCAGGAAAAAAAAAAAAAAAACTTCTCAAAATTAAAACTATAAAAATTTATTTGTGACTTTCCATTTGTTAAGAGCAACACTGATATCTCTTTTAATGATAATGAAATTCTTGAATAAATTTTGATGGCTTCCCAAAAACTCCACTGTTGGTAGAGTTGATTGCAACTCACAGCGACCCTGTAGGGGAGATTAGAACTGTCCAAAGGGTTTCCAAATCTGTAAATCTTTCCAGAGGCAGACTGCCATGTCTTTCTCCTACAGAGTGGCTGGTGGGTTCGAACCACAGACCTTTGGTTGACACCTAAGTGTTTTAACCACTGTGCACCAGAGCTCCTTTGATGGCCTAGTGAATGAGTTTAAGATCTCTTAAGTAGTATAAATGGTTTGCGCTAAACTACTGACCTAAAGGTTGGCTGTTGGAAAACACACAGTGGGACCATGGAGTGGTCTTGGTGATCTGTTTCCATTACAGTTAGAGCCAAGAAAATCCCACGGGGCAGTTTTATTCTGGAACATTATGTAGTTAACTTCACAGCAACTATCAATAACAATGAATGATTCTGGAACATTTGTAGTTGATGTCACAGCAACTAACAATAACAATGAGTGAATTTGCAGAAAAGAGCCAGGAAAAGCTTATGACCAATCAAGATATCACATTAATAAAGTATTATTATTCATTACATTAAATAAAATTTTGACACCAAAATTTTACTTCATTTTACAATTTGTTCATATTGTGACTCATGTATCACTACTACTGCCGTTATGCTTTGTAAGTAATAAAATATTTTTAAAGGAAAAAAATTATTTTTAGCACTTTTCCCTTACTTTTTAGACAAGAGACCTTGCATTTAAATCTTGTACTGCTCCCTGAAAATTATGTAGCTGGCTCTGCCCATGAACTTGGCCTACGGTGCAGGTAATGTAGGCAGAGAAGCACCAAAAGGTTTCCAACTCAAACCGTCTACTTATATTTTAGAAGTTTTGAAGATAAATAGCGTCTCACATTTTCTGCTGGACTAAAAGCTCTTTGAGGGTAGGGTTTGCCTCTGATTCATCTTTGCATCTCTCATAGCACCTAGCACAGTCCCTGGAACACAACTCGGACTGTGCAGAGCAGTGGTTAAGAAAGAGTATCAGGAGTCAGACTGTTGGCATTAAGTCCTGGCTCTGCCACCTCCTAGATGTGTGACCCCACACAAGTCATTTAACCTCTCTTCCCTTAACTTTTTACATCTATAAAATGGGGATAACGGTGATATTACTTTGCAGAATTTTTATAATAAATGAGCTAATACAAATGAGATACTTAGAATACTGTCTTAAATTTAGTATTCACTCAAGTGGTAATTATTTTCTTTTTTAAGTAAATATTTATTCAAAGGATTTTTAACCCTATGTAAGCAAATGAGAATGTTGGTGTAGCTTTTAGAACCATTGATGAAATGAGTCACAGAATTTATACCAAAATAGCAACAACTTTGTGAATAAAATTCTTTGACTCTTGAGAGGATCGAATCCTACCCACCTATCTTTCTTCCACCACACTCACAGGATTACCTGCTACTCGGCCAAGGTTTCCTAAAGGAGGCTTATGTGGCACTGAATTGGAGTACTTTTTGGCTGTAATAACCAAAAATCTGATTCAAACACTAAGGAAGTTTACTGGCATAAGTGATAGGAGGTCCCGAAGGAGGGAATGCCTTGGGGTTGGTTTCTCAGTGTTTCTCTTGGCTCAGCCTCTTCCGGCTACTGTCAAGATGGCTGCCACACTTCCTCAGTCACCACAGCCACATCATAAGGAGGAAAAGATAATACTCCCATAGAGTCCTTCAAGCAAAGAGCCTGCTACTCACTTTAATTGGGACATTGATGCCACATGCTCATCCCTGAACCGATGACTGTGGCAGGAGGAATAGAATGAAAGACATTGATTGTCTTATACCAACTCCAGAGTCTATCCCTGGACAGCTTTACCCCAGGCATGTAGACTGCCTGGGGGAGAAGTGAACATCTGCTAGGAAGGTGGAAAGAACAGATGGAGATGAGTAAGCAACCAGCAAAATTTACTCCTCATATCCAGTTCAAGGATTCCTTGGGTGGTGCAAACAGTGCTCAGCTGTTAACTGCAAAGTTGGAGGTTTGAGTCTACGGAGGTGCCGTGGAAGAAAAGCCTGGCAATCTATTCAGAAAAATCGGCCATTGGAAAAGCTATGGAGCACAGTTCTACTCTGACAAACATGGGATCGCCATGAGTTGGAATGACTTGACAGCAACTTTTTTTTTTTTTTTTTAAAGGCATTCTCTAGTTGACAGACTCATTGGGTTATTTCCAGGTTTGTGCTAGTCTGAATACAGCTGTTGTGAACATTCTTATACATGTTTTCTGGTGAACAAATGCACTTCTTTCTCACAAGTCTATCTATACCCAGAAATGGATAGGCATATGTTTTGCCTTAGTAGTTACTCGACGACACCTAGTAACAACAACGCATTTACTACCCAATGGTTTTCCACAATGGTTGAACCCAGGGAGTTTTGACTTTAGCCTGAGGAGGACTGGGAGTGATGTGATGAGATTTATATTTTACTCTCACAGCTACTGTGGAAGATGAACTGAAGGGGAGTGAGATTCTAGACAGAGAGACCAGTTAAGGAGCCACAGACCATTGGAAGGATGATGAGAATGAGGACCTGTGCTCAGGCAGCAGGCATAGAGAAAGAGAATCGTTCTGAGAGATGTTCAGGAGATGGAATTGATGCAATTATTTGTAAGTGTTGGGAAGGGAGAGAATGGAATCCAAAACATCTGCACAGTCTCTGACTTGGTATTGGTGGAATGGTGGTACCCTTCTGTGAGAGGGAGAAGTTATTATGAAGGAATGGGTTTGAGAGGAAGAAGATGCAGTCTCTCTTGGACATGTTGGATCTGAGGTGCCTGTGGGAGATCAGGGTGGAAGTATTCAGTAGGCAGTTGGGACTGAAGCCAATGGGAGAGATCTAGGCTGGAGATTTTTATTTTGGAATCCTGGGATTGAGTGAGCCATCCAAAGAGACTGTGTAGAAAGAGGATCTCAAGAAGATGGCTGAAAATGCTTTTCCTGAGAGGCAGAAGGAGAATCAAGAAGGTGCTATCCTGGGATGAAACCAAGCAGGGAGATAATTTCCAAAAGGAAGAGGAAGCAGTCAACACAGCCCCAAGGACTCCTGAGAAAGCAAGAAAGATGGGTACTGAAAAGGGTCCAGTAAATACTGAGCTTTTCCTAGTCCTACGTAGCGCAGGGTCTGTCACGGGGCTCAACCTCCAGTCTTTCTTCAGCCTTGCTAGCTAGAAACACTCATCAGGGAGACTGGCTGCCTCTCCCTTCAGAGCTGGAGGCTTGGGTCACAGCCTGTCAGCCTGGGGGTGGGGGAAGGGGAGAGGGAGAGGACCATTCAGCCTCACTCAGACAGTGCCTGTGGCGTTTCTGAGATGTTTGTGGGGGTCTTGGCTGGACAATAGAGGGCGGGCTAGCACTGGACCCACTAGGTCCCTCCTGACACTGGAACACTGAAAACATTGACATTTAGATACAGTTTTTCCTGGACCCTTTCCTCTATGGGAATTCTCAGTTGTACACCATAATTGACTTTAATATGAAGTATCAGAAAGGTTGCCTAGGGAGCCCTTCAACTGAAAGCGTGTTTGTATGGAACTCAGTGCAAACGAAGTAGGATTCAGAACATTCTTTGACATCTGCACCGGTGGTGAAACTTTTCTGGAAAACTTGACAAAACTGACCCTCGTAAGCAAAAAAGCACTGGGTCTTATCGTCATGAATTTGTATTCTTACTGAAGTAGAAACCTGGGGAAATGGTGGAGGGAAAGAACAGTTTATGTCTTATTTCTGTACCCGGCACAAGGGAGTAGAGGAGGCTCCCCTAGAGTTTCATGGGCAGCTTTATGTATTTATATGCTTTGACTGGAGCTAAAGAGGTCTGCACCACACAATGGGAAGTTTCTAGTTGGATTTTAAAAGAAAATAACTTTGATCATTTCAAAAGCAATGAAGCCTGATGCAGCAGAGAGAAAAGAAGGCAGTAATTTATGGCTACCATTAAGGACACAAAGACAAAGGCGGGGGAACGTTTCACTAAGTGAAGATTTACAAATGTGTAAAAACCATCCTTATGACTAGAAATAGCTGAGTGTCTCTCTCAGCACCAAACAAAAGGGGGTGGGAGGGAGGAGCGAAAGGCAGAAAAAGGGATGCAACCAGCCTCCCTTCATTGGGGATGAAAAGGTCAAAAGAAAAACAACCACAGAAAAGTTATTTTCTCAGATTCTCCATCAAGCAGCAGCGACAGCAATGCCCGACGAGGCAGCCTGCCTGGGCCCGTGGGCATGGCAGGGAGCTGAGGAGGCAGAAGAGGGTGACTGAGGGTGCAGAGGGCAGCTCTGAGTGGTGGGTGAGCCCCAAAGAGGCATACGGAAGAAGTGTTTTTGTGCATAAGCTAGGTGGGAATTCTTAGGACATTTACTTTTGCTGTTTACTAAAGGAATGTATATGTATGTGTATATATGTACAAAGGAGTACTGGTGGCATAGTGGTTAAATGCTCGACTGCTAACTAAAAGATTGGTGGTTCAAACCCATCAGCTGCTCTGAAGGAGAAAGACGAGGCAGTCCATTTCCATAAAGATTTACAGCCTTGGAAACCCTATGGGGCAGTTCTTCTCTTATAGGGTCACTACAAGTCAGAATCAATCAACAGCAAGGGGTTTGGTTTTTTGATATGAGTATATGTACATATATATATACATACTCACAGAAGAAAATTTGGTAAATACAGAGAAACTCAAGGAAGAATAATTAACACCTCAGTTTGGTGTTTTGTTACTTCATTTGTTCCTGGAGTGATGCTGTGTGGCGTGGCTCTGGGCATCTGTATAGGGTGCTATAGGTCTGCTACATGTGTCTCCTGGTCAGGACTGTCTGCTCGGAGGGCCAGGTGGCAGGTACTGCCTGTATTTGCAACAAGCCAGACCTGATGTTTATGCGTTCAGGTGGCCAAAGATACCACCTGTGCCCTCAGGCAGCGTGAGATCACCCAATAAGCAAGGTAAGCCCCAGCTTACTTGTGCTTACTTAATAATCTGTAGTGAACAATTTCACATTGTTTCATCACATCAATGACTCTCCTTCTAGACATGGCTGGCATCTTGACTCTGCTTCTAAATATTCTCTCACAATCCCATACATAAATTCTTCGTACAGAATCAAAGCCTGTTTTCCAATTTACAGTCCCCAACAGGGATGAGTACCCAGTGTGCAAGGTAAGCACAGGGTTAAACTCTCACTGCCATCAGACCTATAGCGGAAGTAGATAGCCCTATCTTCCTTCCCAGGAGTGGCTGGTGGGTTTGAACCGCCAGCCTTCTGGTTAGCAGTCAAGTGCCTTAGGCACTGCGCTACCAGAGCTCCCAGCACAGGGTCACTTGTGCTAATTTACTGTCCATACTGAGCAGTTTCACATGTTTTTCAAATCATGCTTATGGGGTCATCCACCCTTGTCTCCAGGCAAACTTGGAGGTGTCTCGTGCCCTCTGGTGGCTCACCCGTGAGCTCTAGCCCTTCTTTCTCTTCACCTGAAGGCTGCCTTGAAGAAATGTTTAACTGGTTTTCAGTGAAGTTAGTATTTTCTGCTGTGCTTTGGGGCCCAGCAGTGTGCAGGAGAGAGAGACAGTGCCCTGAGAGGAAGGCGTCAGAGAGGACTTGATTGGGTAGAATGCAGGATGCAGAATGAGTGTTGGAGTAAGCAGAGAACCTGGGGTCACCCTCTCCACTCAAATAGTTTTCCAGAGGTGCTTCTGTGGGAGGGTCAACAGTATTTGGAAATCACCCCCCATCTTATCCCCACTCACCTCTCCCAAGTGGAGAGGAGGGAAAGGGAAGTCCCATAGGTGGCTTTGGAGCTTGGGGAATATAGGATTTTGCGTTACACAGGACACTTTCTGTGTGCTCTGTGCCTAATATTTCAGGCTAGGACTGTTCTCAAAAGAGGGACTTGGGTCAAGTTGTAGGCCACTGCAAACAGACGGAGCACCGAGGCTCTGAGGGCTGGAGCGGAAAGGGGGTGCGGGAAGCAGGGGGCTCGGTGCACGAGGAGCGTCCCTGCCAGGCTGATAGCCACCCTTCGGCCACCGCAGCCGCGCCCCCCTCAGCCCTTGCCGAAGAGGGGGAAGGGAGGGGACCGGGCGGGGCCGCACTGCCCCCCGCGCCTCCCGCCCCAGCCCGGGGAGGACCGTGTGAAAATGAGGCCGGGGCTTGGAGGGCGGGCCGGGCCGGGGGTGTCAGAGCGCGGCGGGCAGGGCGCACGCACTTACCTCCCGGAGCCGCCGCCGCAGCCACCGCGCTGGCTGCCCGCGCTCCGCCGCCTCTGCCCGCAGCCGCCGCGCCATCCATGGGGATCGCGGGCCGCAGCTGTTCCGGGGCGGCCCGGGCGCTGCTGTTGCTGCTGCTGGTGCCGCCCCTGACAGCGGCCGTCCCGCCGGGCCGGGGCCGCGCCACAGGGCCGCCAGAGGGTGAGTGTCCGGTGGTGGGGCGCACCTGGCAGGGCGCGGCGGGGCGTGCGGAGCTGGACCTGGGAAGGGCTGCTCTGGGTCCCCTTGCGGGTTGTCCCGAGCCTGGCAGGCCGGGCCGGGGGCTTAGCGGCGAGAGCCCCGCGTGGCCCCAGTTCCCCAGGGGCCCTCACTCGCCTGCCAGGCCAGGGCGCCACGACTGCTTGGGCCAGAGGCCCAGGGCCTGCGTCCTGCGTCCTGGCCTCGCCTCGGACCCGGGGCTGATGACAGTTCCCGCCGCCCTGGGTCCCCACGGAACGCCCGCTGCTCAGACTGTCGTCGGCCAGTTGAGCAGGAATGAGGGTATAGGGTCTCAGCTTCACACTGTGTAAATAGGGAAACTGAGGGGCCTGGCTGGGATTCATCTGTTAGGCCATGACAGCTTTGCCTCTTCTTTCTTTCGGGGCCGGGAACTTCTGAGGGCTCCATGAATTCGAAGAACTTTTCTCTCTGCGGAGCAGAGCCAGGATCGGGAATACCCTTAAGTAGCCCTTTTAGTAACAAGCCTGGGTTTTCGGCAGCTGGTACTCAGGACGTCCTGCGCTAACTGGACTTGTGATACTTTCAAAACTCTTGTTTTTAATTAACATCTTGGAGTGGTTTCAAGGCAGGAAATACTTCTGCCAAAGCCGCTTACCAGGTTGAGAGGAGTGGGCAGTGGTGGCTGGGGGCGTGAGAGAAACATCGTCCCCTCTGCACTATCTAAAGGGCTCAGGTCCGTGAATGCTCAGAGCCCAGGGCAAAATTTTCCCCTCCGTACAGGTCCTGAGAAAGAGGACAGACGCTGCTCGGGTTTCAGAGCTTTTTGCAAACCCGGTCTTTCCTCCCTTCAGCTCAAACCAAACCCAAACTCACTGCCATCCAGTGGATTCCAACTCACAGCGACCCCCTTTGGGTTTCCGAGGCAGTAAATCTTTACGGAAGGAGATTGCCCCATCTTTCTTCTGGTTAGCAGTCAAATACCTTAGGCACTACGCCACCAGAACAGCATTGTTTATGCCTATTCATGTACCAGGTATTGTGATTGGCATGACAGAGAGAGACTCAGTTTGTTGTCAAGACACTGCCTGGCAGGAAGACAGGCAGTGACAACCCCACACTTATGTGCTAGAATGGAGAATATGGGAGCACGTGGTGGGGAACGCTTCACCTATACTGGGAGTCACAGCAGGCTTCCTGGAGGAGGGGAAGTTGAGCTGAGTCTTGAAGACCAGTGGTTGAAGGTGGGAGTGTTTCAGTCAGAGGGAACAGGTTGTGCCTGGAAATGGTGTGGTTCATCTTAGGGGCTCCTAAGTTGCCTGGCTTTCAAGCAGAAAAGTTGGGTGGGTGAGTGAGAGATGGTGCTGGAGAGGGGCGGAGGCCAGCTCCTGCAGGGCTTGAGGGGCTATACTAGGAGCTTGCTGTGGTGCTCTTTTGCAGGCGTGGACGAGTGTGCCCAAGGTCTAGATGACTGCCATGCCAATGCCTTGTGTCAGAACACACCCACCTCCTACAAGTGCTCCTGCAAACCTGGCTACCAAGGGGAGGGCAGGCAGTGTGAGGGTAAGTGACTTAGGGGTGAGGGTTGTGTGGGCCAGCAAGGGAAGCGCCTCACCTCCTTCACTCCTATAGTGGCCATTCATGCTGGTTAAAGCTCTACCCCTCTCCAAAATCACAACACCCACCTCCTGTAATGTATTTCAGAATCATAGAAGTCTAGGAATGTCAGGTCTTCCCCAGAACTGATCACACACTTTCATCTGACTTTGAATTGTTCTTCATGTCTGAAAAGAAAAAGGGATGCTTTAGTGTCTCTTGGTCTTCTTCAGTTTGGGAGCAGAAGGCAAACAGCACAATTTCTAGGATCGCATGCCTGCCAGATGGGGCTGATCCTGCCCCTCCATGGAGCAGTTTGAACCCTTCCCTGGAGCCTTAAGTGCTGAAGTCCTGCCCTCTCCTGCCAGGCACTGGAGGCTCCATCTTGTCTGTGACTTGGGGCTGTTTGGCATGTGACTTGCCAAGCTTTCGAGCTACACAAAGGGCCTGCCTTGCTTGGAGCTACAAGTTCACCCTGAAAACTGTGTGCAGAGGGATATTTTAATATCCTTAGAGATGTATGCTTTGGAGCCTGAAGTCTGGAGTCTGCCATTTTGTGATCTGGGCCACTGGGGGTTATATTAGTGTCATAAACTCTACATTCAGAACTGGCCAGACACTGGGCATTTGTAGGAGGAAGCTGTTCCTGGGGATGGAAATCATGACAAGTTGGAGATGGCAGGATTTTGCAGGAATCTCTGGGCCAATGATATCACTCATTTTACAGATCCCCATTGAGGCTTGGGGAAATTGGGAAAGAGACTATGACTATGATCATACAATTAATCTGCAGGTGAAGGAAAGTCAGGTCTCCCCACACTCTGTCCCCAGCCCCACATCCCTCAGATTCACTCAGCCTCCTGGAGCACCTCTTTCATTGGATGAGAGACCATAGTATTTATAGTTGTCTGTGCACGAAGAAGTTTAAAATTGATGAGAGCACATTGAACTCATCTCTGCAACTCCCTCCTTGCGTTTGGACCCTACCTTGACAAGCACATTCATGGTCCCTTTTCAGTTCTTTACAACTTAGGTTTAACTTTGGTGGGAACAGTTTTTTGAACACTTGCAAAACTCATAAACCTAGTGTCTTAGTTATCTAGTCTTGCTATAACAGACATACCACAAGTGGATGGCTGTCACAAACAGAACTTTGTTCTCTCACAGTTTAGGAAGTTAGCAGTCTGAATTCAGGGCACCTGAAATGATGAAAGATGAGAATGTATCCATCCAGGAAGTCCAACGAACACCAAACAGGATAGACCCCAAAAGAAAATTACCAAGACACATCATCATCAAAATGACCAAAACCAAAGACAAAGA
>NW_006921601.1:5683749-5690333 GCF_000298275.1 Orycteropus afer afer | reverse complement strand
AATAAAATTGACAAACCACTGGCAAATTTAACAAAGGAAAAGAGGGAGAGAATACAAATAACACGAATAAGAAATGAAATGGGTGACATCACAACTGAATTCAGGGCAGATCTAAGGGAAGGCTTTCTCTTTCTGTCAGCTCTGGGGGAACATGCTTGTCTCCTTTCAACATCTGTGGATTCTATGTTCCTTGGACAGCTCTGTGTGTCTTGGTGTCAATCTTCCCCTGGGTCTAGGAGGTTCTATGCTCAGGGACCCTGGGAGGGAGGGTGGTCCTTGAATGTGTCTAAAGGACACATTCTGCTTCCAGTTCATCTTTCTTGGTGGTAGTAGATCCCCCTTCTCTGCTCGATCTCTCTCCTTTTATCTCTTGTAAGATAAAAGGTGATGCAAGCCACACCCTAGGGAAACTCCCCTTACATGACTTGAGTGAGGGTATTGCATCCCACCCAAATCCCCTTACAACTGATTGGATGATTACATCATTTCATAACTGCCAAACCATTGAGAATCATGGCCCAGCCAAGTTGATACATATGTTGGGGGGATACAATTCAATGCATGACACCTAGTGAGTAAGAAAGTCCCTTCCGAACACTTTAAAATATGGTTTAACTTTAGGTCAGAAGGAAAACATTTAACAAACATATGTTTGGTGCCATTTGATGGCCTAGTGTTTATATTCTGATGTTTCAAACCAATCTGTGTCATATTATGACCTCCTGGTAGTAAAGATTCTTAGTATTGGAACAGTGTGTAATGTCCAGCAGTGCCTGGTATATGGTAGACACACAATAAACGTTCTTGTTTTTGAATGTGCAGAATAGGTTTCATAAATTGATGTTGTTGTTGTTATTTGCATCGAGTTGGACTAGCACCTTGAAAAAGGTCTTATCCAACAAATAGACAAACCCACAAGTGAAAGATTTAGATATAGAATACATTGATGGCTTATTCATGAAGCTCTTGTGTTTCTCCAAGCTCATATTTTCCCAGAGATAGGCAGCCATCTCTTCTCTCTCTGCCCTATGTCACAAGAGGCCAAACAGCTATCTCCTCCAGAAATATCTCTCTGCCCATTTGTTCTGGTTACCTAGTGCTGCTCTGACAGGAATATTATTCTCTTACAGTTTGGAGGCTTTAAGTCCAAGTTCAAAGTGCCAGGCTCTAGGGGCTGGGTGAAAGACCCTTGACCTTGGGCTTCATTCTGCCTATTGTTCTCAGCCCACTGAAGCTAGAGGCATCTCTTCACTCAGTCAGCTACTGGCTGCTGAGGCTAACAAGCCCAAGGTTGACAAGTAAAAAGGCATAGTCCCCATGTTACCAAACCACATGGCAGGCCATTAATTCAAGTCCATTGACAGTCCCAAGTTTGGCAGAGCATGGCAGGCTGCTGAACAACAACATGGCTACATGCAGGGTTCAAGCGTGCCATAAGCTGGAGACCATTCCCAAAGTTGTTTTTTTATATATGGGAAGCAGACCACATACCCAAAGGCAGCTACTCAGCTACTCACAGTAGATTCCACCGTGGAGTTGATTACCAGTCTCATCATGGGGAATACTACATCTAGCTGCCCCAGCCTCTCAACCAGGCCCAGCCAGGTTGACACACAAACTTAACCACCATATCATTCCTCCACATGATACTCCCTTCATATTAAATACTCTATCTGTAGTACCGGAATTCACATATTAGCACCCTATTGTTGTTGTGTGCCGTCAAGTTGATTCTGACTCATAGCAACCCTATAGGACAGAGTAGAACTGCCCTATAGGGTTTCCAAAGTTGCAGTCTTCATGGAAGCAGATTGCCACATCTTTCTCCCACAGAGCAGCTGGTGGATTTGAACCACTGACCTTTCAGTTAGCAACTAAGTGTTTAACCACTGCACTACCAGGGCTCCTTGTTAGTACCCTGCTCGGTGGGAAAACATTCACTTTTGTATCTCCTCCGGTCACTGTATACTCTCTGGTGGTAATTTCTTTTAGATATAGCATGTATTTAGTAAATAATATTGAATGGCAATCAGCAAGAATTTCTTCACTGTCAGCTTTTGGTTTTGACACGTTACCCATTGCTTACGGTTTGTAGCTGAAAAGTCTACTATTTAGTTTTAAATAAGTAATGATTGGTTGGCATTATTGCTTTATGTATTTAAATGTGTTTAAAAACAATATATGATTATTATAATAAAAATGTCAAGAGAACAAAAATGTGTAAAATAGAAAATTTAAAGAGCTTCCTATCTCTTTATCCACAGGTAGTCACTGTTAACAGTTAACACTAAAACCCTAGTAGGATTGGATATTTTGAATACTTGTAATATTTATAAACCTAGAAGTAAGGATGTCCCTGTTTTGTTTGGATTTCTTGGCACAGAAATCCAGAATTAGAAGTTTTCTTCCAAGAAGGAAAAGGAAAGAAAATGAAGATTGCAAGGATAAAAAAATGCAGATATTCAAAACTGTAACTCATCTGTGTTTCTTAACCTATTAGCTTTTAAGCCGTTTGGGCCAACCCATGGTATTCTTTGTACTATGATCACTGACAGTTTCCATGCTTATGTTTAAGTTCAAGGATGGGAAGTGGGTTTGCCCAGGGTGACCAGAGTTTTATTCTCCACAGAGTTTCTTGTGCAAAAATGCTGATAAATATAAGTATAGGCTCTGAATAAATAGTTTTTAAAATACTGTGATTCAGAAGTACCATTAGATAAATGATGTTTTATTCCGGATGGCTTTTCCTATATGCCAGATTTTGGGAATCTCAGAGATCAGTATCATTATATATCCTCACCTCAGTTCAAGGAACTACATTAAGTTTACTTTAACAAGTAAATCTGAACTTGATCTTTGTACAAGGAACTGTATTTTTCTTATTTATTTTTTTTTAAATTTTGAAATAATTTTAAACTTCAGTAAATTGCGAAAGTATACAAAGTTCACATATACCTTTCATTCGTCTTACCCTAATGTTAACAGTTTACATAACAGTAGTACAGTTATCAACGCCAGGAAATCAACATTCTCCCCATCACCATTAAGTCCACTCTGACTCATAGTGACTCTGTAGGACAGAGTGGAACTGCCTCATAAGGTTTCCAAGGCTATAAATCTTTATGGAAGCAGAATGCCACATCTACTGCCTCAGAAGCAACTAGTTTTCAATTAGCAGACAGCCAAGCTTTAACACTGCGCTATAATAGCTTCTTGAAATTAACATTGGTTAGGAGCTCTGGGGGCGTGGTGCCTTAGGCATTTGACTGCTAACCAGAAGGCTGGCGCTTCAAACCCACCAGCCACTCCTCGGAAGGAAGGTTGGGCAATCCTACTTCGGTAGTGATGTTGTTGTTGTTGTTGTTTGCCGTCGAGTCGGCCCCGACTCATAGCGACCCCTCCTTGGGTTTCTGAGGCAGTATCACTACGGAAGTAGGATTGCCCAACCTTCCTTCCGAAGAGTGGCTGGTGGGTTTGAACCGCCAGGCTGGTAAACAGTCAAGTGCCTTAGGCACTATGCTACCAGAGCTCCTGCCTCGGAAACCCAAGGAGGGGTCGCTATGAGTCGGGGCTGACTCGATGGCAAATAACAACAACAACATTAACAAAACTATAGATCTTATTCAACTTTCATCAGTTTTTCCCTAATGTTCCTTTAGTGTTCCATATCCATTCAAAGTTCCCATGTGACATTTAGTTACTGTCTCCTTTGTCTCCTCCAATCTGTTAAGGTCACCCAATCTTTCCTTGTCTTTCATGACATTGATATATTTGATGAAAACTGGTCAGTTCTTTGGCAGAATATCTTATGATTTCTCATAAGAATGAGGTTATGCAGTTTTGACAATGCAAAAATCCCATGGAGTAATTTTACTCTGCACATAAGAGATCATTATAAGTTGGAATGACAACCACCACCACTACCACAGAATGTTTTATTTAATCCGTCACATCAAGTGTGCACGATGTCAGTAAATCTCATTACAGGTGATGTTAACCTTAATCACCTGATTAAGATAATATCTGTTGGGTTTCCCCACTGCAGTTACCATTTCTGTGCCCTTTGCAATAGATACTTGTCTTAGAGGATAAACTTTCAGGCTATGCTAATGTAATTTTTCCCCTCAAATCTTCATCCACTGAGTTTAGCATCCATGTGTGGATCTTACCTGCAGCAATTATTACTGTTGTTGTTGTTATTTGCTGTCGAGTTGGCCCCGACTCATAGCGACCCCTCCTTGGGTTTCCAAGGCAGTATCACTACGGAAGTAGAATTGCCCAACCTTCCTTCCGAGAATTATTACTGTAGTGTTTGAATAATGGTAGTTTTGTATTTCTCTCTTTCCTTCAAAATCTATTACTCAAATAATACAAGCCTTCTACATTTGTTTGCTAACCTGTCCCTGCTATCCCCAGATATTTTCGTAAACATACTATGTTAATTTTTTTACAGTAGTAGGTAAAGACAGTTCTCATAATGCTTACAAAAATACATTGCAAGGGGAGGATGTAGTTGAAAATGTAGAAGGTGGGAGTAAGATATTTGTGTAAAAATACAGTAATTGAGATTCTTCTGTAAGGAGGAGCTGTCCCTTTTCACTCATTCATGAAAACATACATAAACCCCTTGCTGTTGAGTCAATTCCGACATGTAACTAACTACCTTATAGGACAGAGGAGAGCTGCCCCATAGGGTTTCCATGGCTGTAATCTTTACTGAAGCATACTGCCACATGTTGCTCGCATGGAGCAGCTGCCTGGTGGGTACAAACTGCTGATCCTTCAGTTAGTACTTAACCACTGTGCCACGAGGGTGCCTTTATACACCCATACATAATACATACATATCATTAGGGACTCAGAGGCATTTATTTTATTCTACCTATAATTGTTTTTTATTTTTCCTCAATTTGTTCCAATTTTGGCCATTGGGAATGCCTTCAAACAGTTGTCTTCTGTCTCCTTTTGACATGCACTCATCCTTTTTTTGAGAAATTCCTAATTTTCTGGCAGCACAAGATGTTGCAGACTCATACTTTCCTCTCCATGGAATCAATAACTTTTCCAAGGATCCCTAGTTTCTTTCATTGGAAAAGAAATGTATATAGAAACCAAGACCTGAGTGCTATGTATTGTTACGAGAGTGTCATTGCTCCTAGGGCCTCTCAGGGAATATATGTGTATGTATACTAACCCACACATACACACATAGCTATATTTATTTCTCTGTCTATCTAGGTGTGGAGTCAGGAGTGTGTATACACACACACACACACATACATATGTATATATACATCCTCTTTCCATATTTGCAACTTCTTTTCTTTACAGTGTGAAACCTGATTCTCATTATCTGCAATATATTAACTTGTTCATTCCAAGTATATACATAAAGTATTTATAGAATTAGTAATCCATAACTTTGTGAGAAATAGGTTTGCTAACTAAAGTACAGTATTTCTATACAGTTATTTTTGGTTTTAGCATTATAGTATCTAGTCAAGATGTACTTTTTCCAAGTTCCTTAGAAAATCAGTTGCTATGGGGTCAACTCCAACTCATGGAAACCCCATGTGTGTCAGAGTAGGGTTGTTGTTGTTGTTGTTATGTGCCGTCGAGTCGGACCCAACTCATAGCAACCCTTCCTTGGGTTTCTGAGGCAGTATCACTAGGGAAGTAGATTGCTCCATCTTCCTTCCGAGGAGTTCAAACCCACCAGCCTTCCAGTTAGCAGTCAAGTGCCTTAGGCACTATGCTACCAGAGCTCCCTGTAGGGTACAAACCCTTAAAAAATGACTGGGTTTTCAGAAGTAAATCTCGAGGCCTCTGGGTAGATTCGAACCGCCAACATTTTGGTTAGCAGCTGAGCATATTAATGGTTTGCACCACCCATGGACTCCTCAAAGTTACTTAGATTAGTAATTTTCCCTGTCCCCTTCAGAATGGTTATGTTATTCATTTATAATGTGTTTGTTATAATGTATATGTTTCATACACTTTGGTCATGTTGTCAGAAGGGACAAGTCCCTGGAGAAGGATATCATGTTGGGTGAAGCAGAGGACCAGAGAAAAAGGGGAATATTCTCAATGAGATGGATCGACACAGTAGCTGTGATAATGGGCTCAAACACAGCAATGATTGTGAGAATGGTGCAGGACATGACAGTGTTCCGTTCTGTTTTCCAGAGGGTTGCTATGAGTTCAACTGACTTGATGGCACCTAAGAACAACAACAACATTCTGTTATATGTTATTATATTGATATACCATATTTCATGTATCCACCCACCAGTTGATATAAATGTGGGTTGTTTCTACTTTCTGGCTATTATGAATAATGCTGCCAGACCATTCACATGTTAAGTCTTTGTATGGGTATATTTTCATTTGTCTTGGGTTGATATCTAGAAGTGGAATTGCTGGGTCATATGGGAGCTCTGGTAGCATAGTGGCTAAGGCACTTGACTGCTAACCAGACGGCTGGCGGTTCAAACCCACTAGCCACTCCTCGGAAGGAAGGTTGGGCAATCCTACTTCCGTAGTGATACTGCCTCGGAAACCCAAGGAGGGGTCGCTATGAGTCA
>NW_006921601.1:5682175-5683494 GCF_000298275.1 Orycteropus afer afer | reverse complement strand
AGTTCAAACCCACCAGCCACTCCTCAGAAGGAAGATGGGGCAATCTACTTCCATAGTGATACTGCCTCGGAAACCCAAGGAGGGGTCGCTATGAGTCGGTCTGACTCAATGGCACACAACAACAACAACAACTATAATCAATGAAGGAGCTCTGGTAGCATAGTGCTTAAGGCGCTTGACTGCTAAGTAGAAGGCTGGTGGTTCAAATCCACCAGCTACTCCTTACAAGGAAGATTGGGCAATCTACTTCTGTAGTGATACTGCCTTGGAAACCCTAGGAGGGGTTGCTGTGAGTAGGGTCTGACTCGATGGCACATAACAACAACAATAATCAATGATGTCAAGCATCTTTTCATGTGCTTCTTAGTCATTCATATATTGTTTTTGGTGATGTCTACTCATATCTTTTGCCCATTTTAAAATGGATTTGTTTGTCTTCTTCTTATTGGGTTATAAGAGTTCATTGTATAGTATGGAAAGAAGTCCTTTATAAGATGTGTGATTTGCAAATATTTTCTCCCAACCTGTAGCTGGTCTTCATTTTTTTAATGGCATCATTTGCAGTGAAATTTTTAAAAATCTTGATGAAGTCAAAATTTTTTTTTTCTTTTAGGGATTGTGTTTCTGGTGTTGTATCTAAGAAATCTTTAACTCAAAATCTCAAAGATTTTATCATGTGTTTGTTTTAAAAGTGTTACAGTTTAACTTTCACATTTAGGTCTCTGATCCATTTTGAGTTAAATTTTGTATGTTGTATGAACTAAAGGTCTAAATTCATATTTCCCAGCATGTTTGTTGAAAAGAATATCTTTTTCCCCAATGAATTTCCTTAGCACATTTGATGAAAATCAAGTGACTATAAATATAAGGGTTTATTTCTGGACTCTCAGTCTGTTCCATTGATTGATCCTTGTATCTATATCACATGTCTTGATAACTGAAGCTTTATAATAAGTTTTGAAATTTTGAAATAAAAGACCTTTACATTTGTTGTTTTACAAAATTGTTTAAGCTCTTCTAGGTCTTTTGAATTTCCATATATATTTTAGGATAAGCTTGCCAATTTCTGCAAAAAAGCTTGTTGGAATTTCATTTTTTTTTTTTTTTTTTTATCCTCTTCTTAAGTGAAAGGTAGCATACTGTTTCACATTTTGCTTTTTTTCCATTTAACAGTATGTCCTGGAAATCCCTTCAAATCAGTTCTTATATATATGTTGTTGTTGTTGTTTGCTGTCGAGTTGGCCCCGACTCATAGTGACCCCTCCTTGGGTTTCCGAGGCAGTATCACTACGGAAGTAGGATTGCCCAACCTTCCTTCC
>NW_006921601.1:5606872-5682060 GCF_000298275.1 Orycteropus afer afer | reverse complement strand
TTTTTTTTTTTTCATTCATTTTCACAGTTTCATAGTACTTCATTAAGTAGACGGAATAGATGTTCATTCTACCACTTTCCTATGTTGGAGTATTTAAGTTGTTTCCAGTATTTTACAATTATAAGTAATGTGGTGAATAATCTTGTTGCATATGTGTTTTTCTGTTTTGGAGATTTATCTTCCAAGTAGATTCCTAGAAGTGGGATGGCTGGTTAAAAGGTAAATACATATGTAATTTTGTTAGATGTTACCAAATTTCTCTCTAGAAGTGTTGTACCAATTTGTGTGCCCAGTACCTGTTTCCCCAAGCCTTGACAGAAGAAGGCTTTGTCATGCTTTTTAATTTTTGCTGGTCTGGTAAGTATCACAATATTGTTTTAAATTGCATTTCTCTGATTAAAAACATGTTTCATCCTTTTTTTTTTTTTTAATGTTTAAGGGCCTCTTTTATTTTACTATTTTAAATTATCTGTTTCTGTCTTTTCCCCATTATTTTCTGTAAACAGCTGTATTTCTTATTTCTCTTTCATGAGAACTGAAACTTACTTGGTGGAAATGATCTGTTTTATTTGGGAGAATTATTGCAGCATGTGATTTGCGTAACCTGAAACCTAGCTTTAAGAGTGGAATTTCTGGGAGCTTTGCTCTACAGAAAAATTCAACAAGTGAGATGTTGGAGAAGTGAATGTCAAATATAATGCCAATTCAGGAGTACCCCTGGTGACCTTATCTCCGTATCAAAGATTGGGCACTTGTCTGATTACTTCTGTTTTTTTCCTCAGACGTTGATGAATGTGAAAATGAACTCAACGGAGGGTGTGTCCATGACTGTTTGAATATTCCAGGCAACTATCGCTGCACTTGTTTTGATGGCTTCATGTTGGCTCATGATGGTCACAATTGTCTTGGTAAGGAAAACGTTTGGAAATGGTGGTTCTCCTTTACACATCTTCCAGTGTCTCACCCTTTTCTCTCCTTGGATGAAAACAGACTCATTAAGACAGAATGGAGAATAGGGATTTGTGTTTTCTCCTCCCCAAGAAATCAGACTCCTGATAGAAAATCAGAAAAAATGTTTTTAGTTTTTATGTGATGAGTCATAATATAAATCCTCCATTTGTCTAAGGAGATGGATATATAGAGTCATTATTATTTATTGATTTTCTAGCATTGATTTGTCACTTTTAAGAATATTGGTTTTATATTAAAAAGATCCTTACTTGTAACCATTTTTTTTTTTTTTTAAGTTCTGTAAGCATCCCTATTCTAGAATTAGGTAGAGCTCCTTGTCCTGAAAGATTCCAAATGTGTGGTTGGGTTTCAGCCAGGTAGACCTCATCTTCTTTTTAGTTTGGTTTAAAGAGAGAGAAAAGACAAACAGGAACTTTCCATTAATATCTTTCTGTTGTTGTTGTTGTTATGTGCCGTCGAGTTGGCCCCGACTCATAGCAACCCCTCCTTGGGTTTCTGAGGCAGTATCACTACGGAAGTAGGATTGCCCAACCTTCCTTCCGAGGAGTGGCTGGTGGGTTTGAACCACCAGCCTTCTGGTTAGCAGTCAAGTGCTTTAGCCACTATGCTACCAGAGCTCCTAATATCTTTCTAGTATTCCACAAAATAGAAACATCTGCTGGCATTTCACTTACTGAGTTAAGGACAGCAAAATTTGTTCTTTACATTGGTTCTTTGTGCCAGGAATAAAACAGAACTTAGAAATAGTGAGCAATTTGGATGGCATTGAATGTTGAATGGTGTTAGAGGATGCAGCACACTTGGCAGGCAGGTCTGTTTACATCCCAGTGCTGCTTATGTTGGTTGTATAAGAAGACCACATGGGAGAAACCTGGCCTCCCATGTCAGAGGATACTGATGACCCTTCCTGCAGTTGATCTGCTGATATCCACGTAGCAGACATAGGAGCAACTTGGGCCATGCTCTGGCTCTGTGCGGATAGTTATTCAGATGTCCCCTTAGGGTGCATAGAAATAACCACTTGATCAAATGCTTGGAGATCAGCATAAAAGGCACTGTATATGTCCAGGCAGAACTTGGTGTTTTGGGTGATGAGGCAGTACTGTCATATCCCAAGCAGGGAGTATTTCCTTTTGAACTGTACCCGTATATAACCTTTATCCCAGATGGAATACCATCTGGGTGTAGACTCTGTCCCTTCCTGCTCTGTGTGAGAAGTCAGTCTTTGGGTGCATAGACCACTTGGCCTTCCAAGCCTGCAGCTGAGTCAGTAAGATCTGATTGAGAGCTTGGAGTTCAATGACCCCCCTGTAGACTTCCTAAGCAGTCAGTACCACCAAGAGACACATTGGAGAAGAATTTTGAGAACAGGAAACAAATTAAGATTCATTTAAAACTCAGAAAAATGAAAGCACTTTCAGTGTCTGGTTTGTTGGGAGGCATACAGTATGTTTTTACCATCTTCAGAGGAAATCTCCCCTTCCCCTTTTATGTGCCAACAGTGGTATTTTGAGGATTTGTGTCTGAGGGCAGACCAGCCACTGCTCCTGTGCTCTAATCCACAGCCTGGTGAGAGGACCATAGCCCTGGGAGAGAAACTGTGAGCTTCCTAAGAGCAGGAGCTGAACCATCTAGGGGTTAAGAAGGACCTGGGCTAAGGCTGAGTAGGGTGGCTCTGGGTCAAAGCCTGCTCAGAAATCCTGAGGCCAGAATAACACAGATACTTCAGCAGAGTATCTCTATTCCCCTCCTTGGGGCTCCTTTGTGGACTTTGTACCTAAGGATCCCTGAGCCTTCTTCCCTGCCTCATAGAGAGAACCTGAGCATCTACTGAATATGTCTGAAAAGGAAAGCATGAGAAAATAAAGTGGTACATTGAGAAGTTCAGGACCAGCACACGTAGTCTTCTCTGCCATTCAGATGTGCAAGGGCTGCAGCATTTTGTGACAAGAAAGGAACTCTGAGCCAAACACTCCTCAGGAGTGGCATTTCCTGTGTTCTCTGAGATGACCCTTAGCTTCTCTCTGGCCCCCTAACCACCCACTAGCCAGAATATACAGAGTACAAACACCATTTGGCTCTGGCCCTAAACCCAGAGTGCACTGAGATCCTGACTGCCTATGATCCTGAAAAACCAAATGCAACTCTTCCATGCAGCTTATCCCACCTGAATGCAGTGTCTATGTATTGAGTGTCTGGGAGTGCATCACAGTTATTCGGCTTTACAGTGGAGTCTTCAACCCTGGCCACGTTCTGGAATCATCTGTGAAGGAGCAGCTTAGGCCATGAAGTTTTAAAAATATACCATTACCTAGGTCTCATCCAAGACTGGTTTTGTCAGTATCTCTGAAGGTGGGGTTAGACAACAGGATTCTAAGGTGGAACCAGGGTTGAGAATCACTGTTTCATAGTCTGGAGAAACTCATCCAGCCTAAACCCAAACCCATTCCAACTCATAGCCACCCTATCGGACAGAGTAGAACTGCCTCATGGTATCTTCAAGGCTGGAAATCTTTATGGAACCAGACTGCCTCATCTTTTTTCCCACAGAGCAGCTGGTGGGTTCAAACCGCTGATCTTTTGGTTAGCAGCCAAATGCTTTAACCACTTCACCACCAGAGCTCCTTTCATCTAGCCTAGTGAACTATATTTGTGCATGTAAACACACACATACCACACTTGTTTTTATTTATCCAATCATGGTGTACCACCCAGCTTTATGACATGTTTCTGATTCTTTGGAGAAAAGGGATGGGGGGTGAGATAGGGAGTGGAGGTATGTCAGCTCAGAGGGGACCATGCCTTTACTCAAAACCAGTCCAGACTGGTGTTCCGGAAGCAGACCTCTCCTGTCCTCACTGTGGAACACCTAGGCCCGGTGTGCTCCAGCCTGGCTCATGCTTAGGAATGTGCTTCCTTTACCCCTTGGCACAGAGAAGGGCAAGTTTGTTAGACTTCAGGGCATGGCTTGAGTCCCATCAGTTTAGTTAGGCATCTGCTTGGTAGTGTGGGAGGACAGATGACTGTAAGATCTGAAGCTTGAAACCAGATAACAGATATTTAAATGTGCATATGTTTGTTCCAGATGTGCCCAGGGCTAGTGATAGGAGCATGAGAAATTAGCCTGGAGAAAATAACTTGCTTTCCTTGCAGCCTTCTCCTTGAGCCCTTGCCATATCTGAGACTTTACTGGAAGTTTCCTCTTCTTTGGCTCTAGTGATGCCATGTTCTCCTGCTTCCTTGTTCCTTCATTTAGTGAGCAGCTGCTATGTGCCAGGACTGGGCTAAATAAAACAAAAGTCTGACCTCAAGGAGTTTGCAATCTAGTGGAGATGGATAAGATTTTGAGAATGCAATGAGGTAAGTGTGCACAGGTATTATAGGACACAGTGGAAGGTATCCTAAGCTAGCCTTGGAGTCATAGTAGGAGGCAGGTCAGGGAAAGTTTCCTCCCTCCTTGCTTTTCTGACAGCTCCTCCTCTGAGGCTTCAGCTCCTGGGGCATAGGCATTTCCAGAATGCTACCTCTGGGTGTCTGTCTCCTCCCTGTTCCCTTTCTCCACCTTTCCATATTCCTGTCTTTGGCTATCTCATCTACATCTACCACTTTATCAGACAACTATAAGTCAGTTATTTTCAAAGCTGTACTCACAAGATCAGATTCTCTTCCAGCCAACTGCCTCAGATCTCCTGCTGCCCCTGGAATATCAGCTTCCTTTCCTGTTGGGGCCAACCATGTCTCCACCCCGCTTCCGTACCTAGTGCCACTCTCCCTTCTGTTTCTCAGCCAGAAGTTTTCAGTGTCAGCTTCCGGTGCTCTACAATGCCCCACCTCGCAGCTCACAAGGCTTCATGCCCTGTAGACACGATACCACCATGCCTTTTCTATCTTGTCTCTCATGGGCAATCCCACTACTACCAGGCTCCAATCCCATTACCAGGCCCTGGGCCAGGCCTCCATCAGCTCCAGCTTTAGCTATTTCAGGCACCTGTGTGAATCGGGACTCCCAGGTTTTTGATTTCTTCCCTTTCCTTATTTCCTACCCTCAGTTGCCACCTTATTTTCCCCAAAGCGAAAGTCTGAGCATATCCTCTTCTGCTCTGGTGGTTTCCAACTGCCTTCCAAATTAAGTAGAAACTTCTTTGCCTGGTATTCAAGGTCTTCTGCAGTGTGACCCTAATCTATCTTCCCAACTTTATCTCCTATTATTTCCCTACATGTACCTTGTGCTCCAGCCAAATTGAATGACTCACTGTTATCTGAATATACAGCCTCTGTGCTTCCCAGCTCACACTGTGTCTTCTGCCTGGAATCCTTTCTCCTGATTTATAATTGAAGAAATCCTGGAGAGCCTGTCTTTCACCAGCTTTTCCATAAAACCCATCCTGATACCCCACAACCAGATGTGACCTGTTTCTTTTGTGCCACCTTTTCTCTTATCTCATAATTATTTGTATATTTGTCTCTCCCTCTACTGAAGGGCATGGTCCTAGAAGGAAGGAATTTTATCTTACTCATCTGTATTTCACTGTCTCCTCTTGCACAGTGTTTTGGCAGGAGAAGGTGTTCAGTAAATATTAACTGAGCTGGTCCTCTTGTATGTGTGTGGAGTGCCTAGCTAAGTGAGCCCCAGTCCCATGAAGGCTGCATTCATCTTCTGCGGGCCTAATGGGCTGGGACTCTGAGAGCTTCTGTGATGCAAAGGCCAGAAGAGGGGACCTCATCTCTGCTTAGAAGGAGCCCCGCCCCCCAGCCCTCCTAGCTATCGAGCTGGGTGAGGTGTTTAAATTGTCACAAGAGCAAAGTCTGATCCTTTTCCCCCCTCAGATGTGGACGAGTGCCTGGAGAACAATGGTGGCTGCCAGCACACCTGTGTCAACGTCATGGGGAGCTACGAGTGCCGCTGCAAGGAGGGGTTTTTCCTGAGTGACAACCAGCACACGTGCATTCACCGTTCAGAAGGTACCTCAGCCCTGCTGTGGGCAGGGACAGGGCGACATCTCAGACCTCCTCCCCGCCCCCAACAGCAAACTTAGGGGGAAGCTTGGGATATAGAAAGTTCTGGAGGCTTGAGGACTAGTTCAAACTCTGCTACTGGGTAACTCTAGGTGAGATATTTTTGCTTCAACTTCTCCACCTGGAAAATCAGTCGGGTTGGATTGGTGAGCTCTGAGGTCCCTTCAAATTTCACTTTCTTTGATTCTAATCTTTAAATAGAGAACATTTCAAACATGAATAGATGTCTCAGGAGAAATACAAGAGTGGCGTGCCAAATTTTCCAAAAAGGTGCTGGAACCACAGCACCAGTATGAGCCTGCTCCTTGCTCTGTGTGGGTAGGGAGGGGGCTGGATCCTCCCTAAAGACACTTGAAATTGCTTTGTTTTTAACCCCATGCTAGATCTGGCCCTTCCCTGTGCTTTGCATTTTACAGCTCAGAGCCTTTAGGGTCTGTGGGGCTGATGGACTCCCTCCTTGGACTTGGGCTGTCTTTACTGTGGCTTCCTTCACCCCAAGTCATCATTTAATCATTCCTCCATATATTTGCTGAAAACTCTTCTGCTGGCCTCCCTTTCATTCTTTTCCTGCTTTGAGCTTAGACTTCTATTCCTCTAATATTTTAATGGCTTCTTGGGAAGGTGAGACACTAAGTACATGTGACCAAGCATCCATTTTTAACTGAATGTCTTCCTTTTAATTCTTCTCTGCTCTTGTTAAGCCAAGGAACCACATTTTGGTGTCTGCGTTTCTCCCGAGGTTGCATCTACCTGGTTTTAGGGGAAGTGTCTTAAATCCAAGAATATTAATTCCTTTTGGTTTGTGTTACTTGTTCATTTTCATAACTTAACAATGAAATGATTTTAAGTTCTTCTGGTTTTTAATCATGAATTTGTAGATGTATTGTTTTAATTATGGTTTTAGTATTTTTGCAAGTGTTTCTTCATGGAAGAGATTTTTTTCTCCTTTATTGCCAGAATAAGGAGCTCTGGTGGTGCAGTAGGCATTTGACGGCTAACCAAGAAGGTTGGTGGTTCAAACCCACCAGCCACTCTGAGGAAGGAAAATGAGGAAATCTGCTTCTGTGGATTTACCGCCTCGGAAAACCAATGGGGGTCACTATGAATCAGAATTGACTAGATGGCAGTGGGTTCAGTTTGGTTTGGTATTCCCAGAATGGTGGTTTATACCTTACACTTTGCCCAGAATACCTGTTTGGGTACTAAGAAGCATTACCAGAGAAAACACCAGGGGCCAGTGGGTTTGATGCTTCATATCACCTGTGAGTCTGTTCGTTCTTAGTGTTTGGGGCAGGAGAGTCCTACACACTGGCTCTAATCGGGCGATTTTTTATCTCATGCCTGGCATGGCTTTTGATAGAGCAAATAGCAGTTGAGTTTCATTTTCCCGCCAGGTTCTGTAGATTCTAGTCTTGCCCGGAGCAGGCAGAACTCACCGTGGGAATGAAATTAAGATGCCATCAGTTCAGAGGGGATCTGAGTCACACACAGGTTATCTCCTGTTTTGGTGGCTCACAGCTGCTTCCTGAGAAATCACTCTGACTTTCTCTTTAGGTGGCTGGGGAAGAAGGTGGGAGCTCACAGCTAAAGCCACTGCTTGAACACCCCCAGAATTGATTCCACCAGCTCCCAAAGCAGCTTGTAGTGCATATGATCATCTATTATCCCTGCACTTCTCCCCTCCTGCAAGCCCCCTGGACTGAGTACAGCGACAGACCATAAGACTCCCATCACAGAAGTAAATAGAAAAGCAGTTCCTTTCTGCAAACTGTTTTCTACAATTCAGACATTCTTGGATCCCCTGAAGGGTATTTACAATGAATGTATTTGTCTGGAACTAAGACCAGAATCCAAGAATCCGAGTTGTGGTCTGGAAGTGCTCTCTGATTTTCTGTTGCATTTCAGTCTGATTGCTTGGTAAATCCATAGTGGCCAGTCAACAGATTATAGCTGCTTGTAACTGAGACCTTCCAGTCTAGAGTTTCAACTCTTCAAAGAGAACAACCTGTAGGTACTGTTCCGCTAGGATTTCTGCCTTGATTTGCATATTAAAACCTTAGAAATTGTATTAAAATAGACTTTAAAACCCATGATTAATTCCCTAAAAATGTTTCAAAGATGGAATAGTGTGTTCTAGTGTTGCTGTTGTTGTTTTTAATAATTACTTACTAAATGTTCTTCAGTCTAAAGAATTGTGATCGCTGATTCTGAGGGAGAGCAAAGGCTATTGACTTTTCTTTCTTGGGTCCTTAGAGATCCCAAAGCTCTGATAAAGAGACTGTGTGTTTTCACCCATATAATGGGGTAGGCTGGGGAGAGACACATCACCCCCAGCCTGCCTTTGTTCCTATTCATGGGTGCTCAGGCTCTCAAAATGAGCATTCCTCTCTTGTTTTGTCTGCTCTGAGAATATTTTTGGATGGTTGTGCTGCTGCCTTTTCAGAGTAGTGAGGAAGGTGTCAGGGTAGTGAGGAAGGGGCTGTCTTTCAGCAGGCCCTTTTTACACTTCATGGAATGTTTCTTGACCTGTTCTCAGGCACATTTTAATTTGGCTTCAGAAATGTTCTTCAGTGGATCCCTGAGCGTGCGGAGCACCACAATGGGGTGTTTCACATGTTCCCAAACTCTTTCCCTCTTGGTCAACTAACTACCCTAAATGTGATTGCCAGGCCAAGCTCTGGGGACATCTAGGACCACTGCTGGGCGTCCAGGTTTGGACCAGATCATCTGTCTCCTCTAGCAGTGGCTTTGCTCAAGTCAGAGTACTCTGAAAAGCTTCAGAGTCACCTCTTGAAAAAGCATCTGCATTTCTGAAGCCATGTAAGCCTTCTGGTAATTTTATGTCTAGCTTGATGTGATGTGACTTCAAGGGGCAACGTCTTTTGTATCTCCACAGCATCTGGCACAGGGTCAGTTCTGAGGAAATATTTCTTCTGTCAGTGAATTGCTCTGAGGCAATAAAGGTCACTTTTCAAATGTCTTAACAGACATGTAAACAGAGTAGAGAAAAAAGAAAAAACTGAAAAAGTTGGGGAGTGTGGTTTCCGGTCACTGTCCCGCCTTTTCTTGGACACTCTTAAATTTACCCCTGGGTGCTCCCCAGACCTGTTATTTCAAGTACTCTGCTGACCCAAGGGCAAACACAGTGCTTGCTGGGCCTTCTCAGGAGGACAGGACCCTGCTTCTGGATGCAGCTTCCACCTCCTCGTGCCATCCTGGTCCTGGAGAGCAAATAAAGTTTTCAGGATAACCAGTCAGGGCAAAGGGAGAACTTTCCATCAATTCAATGGACGCCTCATTCTGTGTTAATTGGCAGCAGCCCTTGGCAAGGTTGAATGGATCCCAGAAACATCCAGCAGATTGAGAGCTGATGTGCAAACTGTCAAATAAAAAACAAGATGGGTTTAAGGAGACTTAAGAGCATGAACTGTATTATCTATCTTTTCAAATACGGGTGTTGTATTGGTTACCTTTGCATTACTCTAACAGAAAATACCACAGGTGGGATGGCTTTAACAAACAGGAGTTTATTCTCTTATAGTTTGGAGGCTTGCTTTAAGTTGGAGTTCAAAGTGCCAGGCTCTAGGGGCTGTGTGAAAGCCCCTCAACCTTGGACTTCAGCTTTGCCTCCTCGCAGCCCACTGGGAAAAAAAATAAAAACTCACTGCTGTTGAGTCAGATCTGACTCATAGTGACCTCTCCTTGGGTTTCTGAGGCGGTACACTACGGAAGTAGGTTACCCAACCTTCCTTCCGAGGAACAGCTGGTGGGTTTGAACTGTCAGCTTTCTGATTAGCAATCAAGTACCTTAGGCACTATGCCACCAGAGCTCCCAGTCCACTGAAGCTGGAGGCTTTTCTTTACTCAAACAGCTGCCGGCTGCTGAGGCTGACAAACTCAAGGTCGACAAGTAACAAGGCACAGTCCTGATATTACCAAACAACACAGCAAGCCACTAATTCAAGTCCATTGAAAGTTCCAAGATCAGCAGAGCATGGCAGGCTGCTGAGCAATGACTTGACTACATGCAGGGTTCAAATGTGCTATAAGCTGGATACCAGTCCCAAAGCTGCTGCTTATATATGAGAAGCAGACCACATACCCAAAGCAGCTACTCAGCTGCTTGTGGTAGATCCCACCATGGAGATGATTGCTAGTCTCATCATGGGGAATAACTATTACCAGCTGCCCAGCCACTCAATCAGGCCCAGCCAAGTTGACATGCAACCTTAACTAGTACAGATAGTATCTGCTTGTATTAAAATAATTGTTCCAATTAAGCATAGAGAGGCAGCTCTGTGGTGAGAATTGGAAAGAGGAGACTTTTGACCTGCTTAGCACCTCTTGGCTAAAGTTTCAGGGCACAGTATAGAACAGGGTTGGATTCTAGAGAAGTTGAATGAAAACTTTTTGTACTTCTGTTTAAACCAGGCCTGTATCCATTATTAGAAGGTGTCTTGTTAGTAGAGAGCCAGTGAGAACAGTGCCCCTGCTCTCAGTGATGTTTTAGAGTTGCATTGCACAAATGTGAAGAAGCGACATATGAACAGGTACTTAATAATGCAGAGCAAACCAAGCACAAGTTTTGGGAATACTTTTGGGTGTACTGGCAGGTAGCAAGGTCTCAAAGCATTGGTTTTGAGATGGGCCATGATGCTGGTGAACTGTATAGGTGTTTCCCTTGCTATCTCCCCATCATTTGTTATTGGTACCAGATGCCATCGAGTTGGCTCCGACTCATGGCAACCCCACATGCAGCAGAAGAAAGCATTCCCCAGCCCTTCACTATCTTACTTAACACTATTTTATCATGATCCATAGGATTTTTATTGACTAATTTTCAGAAGTAGATTGCCAGGCCTTTCTTCCCAGTTTGTTTTAGTCCAGGAGCCCCACTGAAACCTGTCCACCATGGGTAAGCCTCCTTTGAAATACTGGTGGCATAGCTTCTAGCATCATGGCAACATTTAAGCCACCACAGTGTGACAAACTGACAGATGGGTAATGGCCTCATCATTTAGCTACATGTTAAACCATCCAGGAAAATAATCTCTCTTCCTGCCACCACTACGACAAAATTAGGACTAATGGAAACTTATACCTAAAAAAAATTATATAGCAGCTGAAAGAAACTACATGTATGAGTCTCTCTTTCTACTCTCTTTGTTGCTTCTACGATGCTGTCTGTCAGAGGCTTATGTCCTGAGCCTGCTGAGGGAGGAGATAAGGGACTGAGGGTGGGTCACATAAAAGAGGTCCCTGGGCAGGTGTCGGTGTGGTAATGTCAACATGGTGTGGTAATGTCAACATGCGGTAGTCACACTCACCTCCAAAGTATGGATCTGGTGGTGGAGAGGAGATTGAAATTTTTGAAAATTGTCTTCAAGGGTATGTGAAAAGTTGGGCATCTTCACCAATCTATCTGCAAGTATTCTTAGGGGGAATTCTCCTTTGCCCCTTGCGTTCTTGATCAGCTAATGGGTAATAACATGGCAGAGATGACAGGCTGAGCACTGCTTTCTGGGCTTGGCAGATTTTGATCCCTCACTCAACAGAGGGTTCCTGGGGGGAGCTTTCTTTTCAATTTATTGGGCAGGTTCCCACCTCTTTAGGAGAGTGGAGACATCGTATCTCGTGGATGACATAAGAAATTTTTCAATCTTCTGTTAAATGATCAGCTCTAATATGATTTTAATGACATATTCTTATTTTCTTAAAAAAAAAATCTCAAATCAGTCCATCAATCTAATCGTACTGTAATAAAATATATATGACAAAAATTTGCTGTTTTAACCACTATCCATTTCCAAAAGTTCTTTATCTCTCCAAACAGAAGCTTAGTACTCCTTAAGCAGTAATGCCCCATTCCTCTCTCCCCCAGCCTCTTATAACCACTAATACATGTTTATCTCTATGTATTTGCCCAATTTCACATAAGTTAATAACATGTCCTTTTAGAAGGTGGGGTTGATGGAGACCCAGACAGGCTGGTCTGTGTCCCACCCCCTGGCCCCTTGCAGCTCCCCTTGGCTCAGGATTCTGACCACAGTTGGTCACCTGCCACATGCTGCTGTTTTGCAGAGGGCCTGAGCTGCATGAATAAGGATCATGGCTGTAGTCACATCTGCAAGGAGGCCCCGAGGGGCAGCGTCGCCTGCGAGTGCAGGCCTGGTTTTGAGCTGGCCAAGAACCAGAGAGACTGCATCTGTAAGTATGAACTGGTGCACACCCATGCTGGAGACTGGCATGCCCCACAGCTTGTTTTCTCACAGAGGCATCAGAAACACCGTCACATGGCACAGTGGCATCAGGGAAGGCAGCTAGCAGAGCTGCTGACCTCCACCGGGCACTTAGTTCACTGCAGAACTAGGGGAACACAGGGAAGGGAAATGATGTTCTTTTAAGAAGCCAATCAGAAGGAAATTAAATTAAGGAGTAGTGATAATGGTGGGGGGCAGGCTCTCTATTCCCACAGAATAAAGTCAGATTTCTTGTCTGGTGGCTCTAAGCTATTTGGATCCTGCTTATCTTCTAAGCCTCATCTGACTCCTTTCCTCAAACCCCAATTCCTTGCCTTTTGAAGAACAGCCCATATTCTTTCATGCCTCTAAGCCTTTCCCCAAGCCATTCTTACTTCCTGGCTTGAACTGTTACTGAACCTTCATCATCCTTCTTAAATTCCAATGATAGCAGGATATAAGTTATCATTTTTTGGAGTATTTGTTATGTGCAAAGGTTTGTCTCCAGCATGTGCCTTATCCCATTGAATCCTCACAACCACCACCCTATGAGCTAACTTATTACTATTTTCACTTCTCAGTTGAGAAATTGTAGAGAAGTTAAAACAACAAGGTCACACAAGGAATAATTGGCAAATTAAGATTCAAAGCTAGGTCACCTGACTCTAAAGCATGTACTCTTAATCCCTTGCTCTACTACTTCAGAAGCCTTCCCAGATGGCCTCAGACAGGGCAGCCATTTAGTATTTTGCTCTCACATCACTTTGTTCATTCCTCAATTATAGTGTATGACAGTCTGGGTTACATTTGTGTTTATGTGTCTGACTCTCCACCATGAGCAACTCCAAGTCAGAGACTGGTCTTATTTTTACCTGTCAGTCTCTTGGTGTCTACCATAGCACATGCCCAATCAATTTGTTTAATGAATGGGTGACTAAATGGTATACAAAGTGCCTGCACAGCCAACATAGAATGTAGTAGGAAACAACTGGCAATGAAAGGTATTTCTAAATCACTATTTGTGCCAGAGAAAACACTAAGAATTTCTCTTTAGAAACTCTTCCCAAAGCTACAGGCAGAAGACTGCTGCAGTTTGCTAGGGAGTAGACCTTACAGGTTAAGAGATGAGGAGACAGTTTCCCCAGTGTGACTTCTCTCCACTGCCTCCATCACAAAGCAGAGTGCAGCCTGGAAGCCTGCCAATCAGGGCTGGTGCACAACCACACTCAAATGACAGGCAGGCTCTGACAAGCTCTTGTTTTTAGCTGCTGTTGATTCATTCCCTGGATCGTGGTGAACCCATGCACAATGGGGTTGGCCTGTTGTAATCCACAGGGTTTTCAATGGTTGATTTTCCTTTCTTCCTAGTTCATCTTAGTCTGGAAGCTCTGCTGAAACCTGTTCAGCATGAAAGCAACATGTGAGCCTCTGCTGACAGAAGGGGGGTAGTTGAGTATGAAGCCCATTGGCCAGGAATATAACCTGGGTCTCTCTCATGAAAAGAGAGAATTCTGAACTACCCCTGTCTCCAGAACAAGATTTTAAACAAAACAAAACAAAAAAACCAAACTCACTGCCGTTGAGTCAGATCTGACTCATGGCGACCCCTCCTTGGGTTTCCAAGGCCACCAACCACTCCTCGGAAGGAAGGTTGGGCAATCTACTTCCGTAGTGATATGGCCTCAGAAACCCAAGGAGGGGTCGCTATGAGTTGGGTCTGACTCAAAGGCACATAACAACAACAGCAACAACATCACTACGGAAGTAGATTGCCCAATCTTCCTTCCAAGGAGTGGCTGGTGGTTTTGAACCGCCAGCCTTCTGGTTAGAAGTCAGATGCCTTAGGCACTACGCCACCCGAGCAAGATCTTAGGGCCCCTGAAAGAGAGTCTCTCTGGGAGGACTCCCCGTGGGCTGAGCAGAGTGGAGGCCACTTCTGCGAGAGGCACAAAATTTCCTCGAAGAGGAGGGACTGGGTCCTCCAAAGCCTCAGCTATGAGTCAGCATTTTATAGTTTTTCAGGGGTCAGTTGTGGAGGTAGAACACATGAAGGTTTATTTTTTTACAAATTTAAATGTTTTCAAGATGTCCCTGCTCAAATACTATTATAACGACATTTAAAGAAGAAAAAACAAAACAAATTCAGAATCCCACCACATAACCAAGTGTTTTGACTTTTTTCATCTTTCTATTTAGTTGTTCATATGCATAAACAATTTATACATAACTGTAATCACAGAACATTTTTGTTGCATCACAAATGTTTTTAGTTTTTTTAAAATGAGAAAAATTACACATGCTTACGTAAGAATGCACACAATCCAGACGTATATAGAGAAAACATGTAGTCTTCTGCTTGCTCTTGCCTTTGCCTGAGGTAACCGCTGCTAACAGTTTGATGAGGAGACAGATTGGTAGGGTTTTTTTTGTATTATTATTTATTTATTTTGCCTGTCTCAGTGTATTCATACATAGTCTTTATAATTATTGATTAAAATGGCATCAATTATATACAAAGAGTCATCATTTCTTCTGCTTACCCTCCCTTCAAACTAATTCATATGGAGCTCAATGAGAGAAATCCTAACATATGTGGACAAATTAAGGAGCCCTTGGTGGTGCAGTGGTTAAGCACTTGGCTGCTAACCAAAAGGTTCAATCCACAGGGAAAGACGTGGCAGTCTGTATCTGTAGATTACTGCCTTTGAAACTCTATGGTGCAGTGCTACTCTGTCCTACAGGGTCGCTATGAGTCCGAATAGACATGACAGCAACGGTGATGGGTTATGTACAAATTCAATATTGTCTGTTTAAAGTGCTACTGCATTCCCCAAAGTCCCAGTAGAGCTGTATTAATATGCAAACTTCTCTAAAAGAGTAAAACACTAGTCCAGAGTCTCTTGATATAATTTCCCTCAAGTAGTGAAAATCTCCCTTAACCCTCCCACCTCCATCTTCCTATATGACTTGTTCAGACTCATGTTTCTACATTTCTACAACATGTATTGTGACTATCTGTTTACATGAATGTTTTCCACATAGGATGGTGGCTGAGTTGGGCTTCTCTCTTTTATGCACAGTGCCTGGCACATAGAAGGTGCTCAAATGCTTGCTGAAAGCAAATCTGAGTTCTTGAGCAAATACAGCCCTACTTTTGGAAATCTCAGTGCTTTATGTACCAATTCATTTTCCTCTCAGTGACCTGTAACCATGGAAATGGCGGGTGCCAGCACTCCTGTGAAGACACGGCTGCAGGCCCAGAGTGTAGCTGCCATCCACACTACAAGATGCACACAGATGGGCGGAGCTGCCTTGGTGAGTGGTGATCCACACACTGGGTGAGATTCTGCCCCAGCCTGTCCACTCCCTGAATGCAGGCACCCTCAGTGGTGTTAATACCAGATGCAGGGGCTTTCTGGAGCATTTGACCCCAGACAGACCCCATACTACTTCACGTGTTGCAATGGGAGTGGCCTAAGCCTGGGATGGGGGTGAGGGACTGAGATTGAGACCTACTCTGTCCCTCTATCCCTGTGCAACCTTGAAAAGCCCTTCCTCCTCTCTGGAACCAGACTGCTCCTGACACTCATGTTCCGGAGACTAGGACAGCACAACCCACGGGGGAAGGGCTCCATGAAGCTAGAGCTAGCTGTTTGGGATGACACAGCAACCTTTACAGTCAGCAGGGACTAGGATGGCATATCTCTTGCAATCCATTTTAGAGGTTTCCAGGCCCAAAGGTTTTTTCCTGTCCTGCACTAATGGAACTGGAATGAATCTGAAGCTTACATTCCCTAGTGTCTTTTTGATCTTTTCGATACTTAAAATATCTTTTCTGTATTTAATCTTTACTAAGGATACGTGGCCAGTTAGCATGCTGTGTTTCCCTCTGAGCCTAATTACAACACATTTTCGTTGAGTAAGCAGAGTCAGTCCCCTATCTTAAATTGTTCCTGTGTCTGGGATTTCAGAAGACATGTTGTGCAGAAATGAATCATTTGACTCATTCCGTCTGAGAACTGTGCTCGTTTGCTTCTTGTAGAGCAAGAGGACACTGCTCTGGAGGTGATGGAGAGCAACACCACGTTAGTGGCAGATGGGGATAAACGGGTGAAACGAAGGCTACTCATGGGTAGGCGCTTCACCTCCCTGCCCTGGCCACTGACATTGTCCCCTTCCCTCCCCAATTCATGGCATCAGCCCTGAGCTTGTGGGCCATCTACTCTGAAACCAGATAGACCAGGATGAACAGCTGCTGACAAACCAGATCATCTGTTCTTCACGCCGTGCCGGGGTTCAGTCACCATCCAAGACCCATGGCATTGCAGAAGTCATACTGACTGAGCCATCAGTATGACTGGGCTAGCCTCCAGCACTGCTCTGACTAGCTGTGAGACCTTGGGTAAACTGCCCTGAGCCTCCATCTCCTGGTCTGTAAAATGGATATAATGAAACCTACCTCTTCAGGCTGCCCGGAAACTCAATTAAGATAACAATATGCAAAAATACCCAGAGCCCAGTGCCTGCAACTTAGTGCCAGCCAGTGAATGTCAGTTCCTTCTGAGTAACCATAACGTGAAAGGCACTTTGGGCAGCCTCTAGCTTAGTGTGGCAATTTGTCTTTCTTTCTTTTTTTTTTTCTAAACTCAGCCAAAGTTAATGGTAGAAGAAATGAATGGAGAAGGATGACATTTGTCTCTGGGATGTGGAAGGTCTGCCAGTAGGTCTAATTGCCAACTGGAGTAGTAGTGATGGTGGGTGCAAAAAGGACAAGGAGGCCACATATTCTGACCTCCTAGAACCCCACAAGAGGAAGGCAGAATCACCATCAATAGCTCAAGGCCTATTACTGCCAGGCCAGACATGCTGCCTCCCTCCAGCCCTTTCACCAACCGTTTTTCCAAAGCACCCACCACCTCTTTCCTGGGTTCGATAATTTGCTGCAGTGGCCACACAGAGCTCACAGATTATGGGGTTTATTAGGGAAGCACCACAGGCTACAATTCAAGTTCAGGAAAAATGCTCAGTCTCTCTCTCAGCCCACCGTCTCTCAGCCAAGTCTCTCCCCCAGCAGTGCATGTCCCTCGGTGTCTTACTCAGCAACGCGTATCTCTTGCGTCTCTTTCCCAGCAGCACATGTCTCTTTCAGTAGTGTGTGTCTCTTTCAGCAGCATGTCTTCCTCAGCCAGCAGTCAGAGAGAGTTCTGCCTCTAGGAGGCCTCCTTTTGAGCTTGGCAGAGTGGCCAAACCAACCAATCATAACAACAGAATTCTAAGCACCTGAGAGTGAACCTCCCCTAACATTGCATTGTGCCTCACCCAACAGAAATAACCCAGGTGGATAACATTTACAATCAGGAGCTCCTCAGTTGCTCATTCCACCACTGAGTTTACAATGACTTATGGGTAGAAAAGCCATACTAAGTAATTTACTACACTGCGGTGGGTTGGCATCAAATAGGTCTTCTGGCACATTATTCCTCTGGAGAAAGTATAGCTTGACCTAAACAAAAAGGATCTTTTGACAGCTGCTGGGTTTAATAATCAGGTGAGAATATTAATTGGTAATGTGATAGTTAAGGTTGTGTATCAACTTGGCTGGGCCTGGTTTTGAGTGACTGGGGAGCTGGATGCAATTATTCCCCATGATGAGACTGGAATCAACTCTGTGGTAAAATCTGCTGTGAGCAGCTAATCAGTTGCTTTCAGGGAATGGCCTGCATCCAGAATATATGGAGAAGCTTTGAGGAAAGTTTTGGTGTTTTGGCATGTCTGAGTCCTGCATTTGGCCAAGTCTTCATCCAGTGCCCTGCCATGTTGCCCGCTGATCTTGGGATTTTTCTTGGACTTGAACCTGCTGTAGTGCCTGCTGATCTTGGGACTGTGCCATTTTACCTGCCAACCTTGAGTTCGTCAGCCTCAGAAGCCAGCAGCTGCCTGAGTTAAAAGACACCTTCAGCTCCAGTGGGCCTGGAATAAGAGGCAGAGCTGAAGCCCAAGGCTGAGGGGCCTTTACCCAGCCCCTAGAGCTGGCACTCTGAATTTGGACTTCTAGCCTCCTACACTGTAAGAGAATAAATTCCTGTTTGTTAAAGCCAGCCACTTGTGATATTTCTGTTATTTTAGCACTAGAGAACCAAGAAGGAGCTCTGGTAGCATAGTGCCTAAGGCACTTGACTGCTAATCAGAAGGCTGGTGGTTCAAACCCACCAGCCACTCCTCGGAAGGAAGATGGGGCAATCTACTTCTGTAGTGATACTGCCTTGGAAACCCAAGGAGGGGTTGCTATGAGTCGGGTCCGACTCGACGGCACATAACAACAACAGAGAACCAAGACAGTAACCAGTCAGGTGACAGCTCTAAGATCTTTTCTGGCTTATAAAAATTATTATTTTTAATTGCCTTAAATTAAAATGCTATTGGGCAATCTACTTCCATAGTGATACTGCCTTGGAAACCCAAGGAGGGGTCTCTATGAGTTAGATCCGACTCAATGGCAATGTGTTTGGTTTGGGTTTGGTGAGCTAAGCTGACAATAAAATACATCATCTCCTTGCCTCCTTCCTTCTTATCCCAACATCCCATTTGCCAGAGGCAACAATTTTCATCTCTACTGGTTGTTTCCATTTCTGACCTCCCTCCATATTTCAGGAAAATGAAGTATACACAGGTATTTCTTTCTCTTTCTGGAATATTTTATTTTGGTTTAGGTGAAAGTTTACAAAAAAATTAGTTTCTCATTCAACAATGTATACATAGATCATTTCATGACATTGGATGCAATCCCCTCAATGTGGCAGCACTCTCTCCACTTCTGCCCAGGCTTCCCTGTTTCCACTCGCTTAGCTTTCCTGTCAGTCTTACCTTCGGAATTTTTCTTTTGGGCAAATATAGCCTTTTTGGTCTTGTAGAATTGAACGTTCTGAGGAGTACATTCCTATGGATGTTATTATTCACTTTATCATGCCTATTGTTTGGCTGTACAGTGGTCTCCAGGAGTGGGTTCAGTTCTAAGTTTGAAATGTGTCCCATAGTCTGAGGAGTTCCTTCAGTCTCTATCAGACCAATAAGTCTGTCTTTTTTTTTTTTTTAATGAATTTGAATTTTGTATTACATTTTTTTCTCACTTTATCCGGGGCTTTCTATTGTGATCCTGGTCAGGGCTCTTGGTAGTGGTAGCTAGGCACCATCTAATTCTTGTGGGCTAAGGGTTGCAGAGGTTGTGGTTTGCATGGTCTGTAGTCCTTTGGGCTAATTGTTTCCTTGACCCTTTGGTTTTCTTCACTCTTATTTGCTCTAGAGAGGAAGAGACAAATAGTTGTATCTTAGATGGCCACTCACAAGCTTTTAACTACTGACCAAAGTAGGATGTAGAACATTGTCTTTATAGAGATTGACTTGGATGTCCAATTGACTTAGATGTCTCCTGAGACTATGGTCCCTAGCCTTCAAGCCCAGAAACTCAATTCCATGAGGTGTTTGGTTATGGCTAAGAAGTTTTCCTGATGGTGGCCCCTGTGTATTCTAATATATATATATATATATTTGTGGCATATACCAATATGTACATTGAAATATCCACTGCCAAACCTTTATATGCACATGGTTGTACTTCCATATACCATCTCACACCTGTTCAGTTTACATAGCTACCTATGTATCCACTCAGATTGTTATTACTGTTCTTACAGGATTATATCTGTAATTGTATTTACCATTGTTGCCTTTTATTTTGCTTACTTCTCAGTGTCTTCATTTGCCTTGGTCATCCTGTGCTGACCTCCCCCATTTTGTGTATTGTCTTCCCTTCACTAAAGTTAACAAGTGTCAGTCATCTAGTTAGTAATTTTCCCTCCCTTCTCTTCCCTTTCCTGGTTACCATCAAAGAATGTTTTTCTGTGTGAAAACCTTTTCTTGGCTTTTTATAATAGTGGTTTCATATAACATTTGTCCTTTTGTGACTGACTTATTTCACTCAGCATAGTGTCCTCCAGGTTCATCCATGTTGTGAGATGTTTCACGGATTCTTTGTTATTCTTTAATGTTGTGTAGTATTCCATTGTGTGTATACACTCAGTTTGTTTATCCATTCATCCATTGATGGGCATTTAGGTTGTTTCCATATTTTTGCTATTGTGAATGATGCTGTAATGAACATGGGTGTGCATATGTCTATTCATGTCATGTCCTAGGAGTGGGATTGCTGGATCATATGGCATTTCTATTTCCAATTTTTTAAGGATGCTCCATACCTTGCATATGTTTTCCACAGTGGTTTTACCATTTTACATTCCCACCAGCAGTGTATGAGAGTTCCAATCTCCCCACAACCTCACCAGGATTTGTTGTTTTCTGTTTCTTGTAATCAGTGCTGTAATTGCTGGGGTGAGAATGGCATCTCATTGTAGTTATTTGATTTACATCTCTGTAGTGGCTAATGATCATGAGTGTTTCTTCATGTATTTGTTGGCTGCCTGAATGTCTTCTTTGATGAAGTGTCTGTTCATGTCCTTTGCCCATTTTTAATTGGGTTGTTTATCTTTTTGTTGTTGAGGTCCAAACTAAACCAAACTCACTGCCATCAAGTTGGCCCCGACTCATAGCGACCCCTCCTTGGGTTTCTGAGGCAGTATCGCTATAGAAGTAGATTTCCCAAACTTCCTTTCAAGTAATGGCTAGTGGGTTTGAACCACTAGCCTTCTGGTTAGCAGTTAAGTGCCTTAGGTATTTCTTCATGTGTCAGTTTTAGATGTTAGCTTTTGACTTCCTATTATGGAATATTAGGATTTAGCTCTCTTTCCCACTCCCTCATATACATACTCTCCCCTATACTCTTAATATATTTTTTTACCACAATTTACACCAGTGTTCTGTGTTTCTGTTATTGTGACTAAAAAAAAAAAAAAAAACTTACTGCCGTCAAATCAATTCCAAATCATAGCGACCCCTCCTTGGGTTTCTGAAGCAGTGTCTCTATGGAAGTAGATTGCCCAGTCTCCTTATAGTATCAAAATATGATTTGCCCCTGAGTCATGTAATATGTTATGATTATATTTTCTTTAGTTTTCTAGGTACCTATTACCAATTTAGAGTTCTGACAGAACTCTAAACCTTTTTAAGTATGTTCAAGTACAGTATGTAACTTGTCAATTCATTTTTCTTCTTAAAAAGTCTCTTCTGAGACTTTTTCTCTCCCACAATGGTAGAGCTTGAGTCTTTTGGCTGGTTCTTCATCTCTCATATGCTTTACCATCAGCTTTGGGATTCCCTGTACTACCTCCCTGTTTTGGTGGATTCCATGTTTTCTCTTTTGTTAGTTTATGTCCTTGTTGTATCAAAGCATATCCTGCAGTGTCTTCTTGAGAAAAGGTGCATGGTATGTAGATTAAAAATAATAATAATAATTCCATACTTGAAGTGACTATATTCTACCTTTGCCCTTTTTTGAGAATTTTGGAATTTTGCTCAGTATAGAACTCAGAGTTGGAATAACATTCCATCAGAGTTTTGATATTATTGCTCCATTGTTTTCAAGCATTCAATGTTGCTTCAAGAAGTCTAAAGTCATTTTGATTCTTAATCCTTTGCATGAAACCTATTAAAGCTTCTCTCTGGAAGCTTTGAGGATCCTCTCCTTGTCTCTAGTGATCTGAAATTTCACAATAATGTTTCTTAGTTTTCACTTTCCCGTCTGTTGTGCTAAGCATTCAGGAGGCCTTTTGTGTATGGACAGTCATATCCTTCAGTTCTGAGAGAAATTTTCTTATATTTTTTCTTTGATAATTTTCTTTTCTCCATCTTTTCTCTCTGGAATTCCCCTTACTGTTGTAACTCTTGGATTGAGCCTCTAATTTTCTTATCTTTTCTTTATATTTTCTTCTTTCTAGGAAGTTTCTTCAATTTTGTCTCCTAATCCTCCAATAAGGAGCTCTGGTGGTATAGTGGCTAAAGCATTTGGCTGCTAACCAGAAGGTCAGTGGTTTGGGCCCACCACTTGCTCCACAGAAGAAAGATGGGGCAGTCTGCTTCCATAAAGATTCACAGCCTTGGAAAACCAGTGAGGGGTAGCTGTGAGTCAAAATTGAATGAGTTTGGTTAATACTCCAGAAGGATTTCTATTAAAATTCTGCTTTGATATTTTAAATTTTTAAGAATTTTATTTTGTTCTCTGATTATTTTTTTGTTCTAGAAACCTGTTCTTATTTCATGGGTATTATTTGCATAATTTTGAGGAACTTAATTGTAAGGATCTTTAAAACAAAAAGCTTCTTTTGTTCTCTATATTGTCTTCATTTCCTCAAAGTTCCTTTCTTCCTATTTGTTTGATTAGTGTGTTTATTTCATATTAGAGGCTTTCTCAAAATGTCTGTTAATTCTTGAATGACGTTTCATATTTAAAGTGAAATACTAAAAAGCCATTTGGGTAGGAGAAGAGGGAAGGGACTAATTAGCTAGGTAAGAGACACATAATGATTTGGGTGAAGGGAAAGGCATAATACCAAAAATGAGTGACCAATGCAGTATCAGTAAGGAAAAGGAAGACACAGAGAGGTGCACAAGAGGTATAAAAAAAGAAAGACGCAGGGAAAAGGCAACCACATGGAGGAAGTGGGAAGAGAGTTGTTACACTGTGGGGATTTCAATTAATGTCGCAATACAAAATGTGTATGAACTATTGAATGGAAAATGAATTTGCTCTGTAAATTTCCACCCAAATCACAATAAAAAGTTGGGGTGTCGGGGAAGCAAAAAAAGCCAGTTGGATACTCTGTTGACTGGTGGGCTTCATGCTTAGGTGATTAGGCAGTGAGTTAGCCATTTCATTTAGAGATGCTCTTTTGCCAATATCTATAAGCCTTTTCACTTGTGCAGGTCAATTTTCTGGAGCAGAGTCCTTCAGTCTTCTGCCTAGAGGATGGAGGCTTGGCTACCAGTATTCTAGGAGCTGAGGAGATGATGAGGGTTTGAGATCTCTCTTTTCAGAGTATTGACTTTCACCAGACAGTGCCTCACCCTTACCCTCTGCTATTCCTTGTGACCTTGAGTCTGCTGCAACTTCTCCGGAGGATAAACTTCTCTACTTTTGTTAGAAAAGAAAGGGTTAGTTACCTGGCTGTGCAGAGTTAAGGAGGAACTCTGGGGGCTTCTCTATTTCCTATACAGACTTTCAAACAACACTCCTGTTTTTATCTCCATCCTTATCTCTGTCTCTGGAATAACCTGATACCTCCAATTCCTGGGCATTTATAGAGTTCTGTGGCTTACATGAGCCTGCCACTTGTTGGTACCCCCTCTGCAGACCAATAGGGCTCAGCTTTCTGCTATGCCAGTTCCTGCTTATCCATTGACATGCCACTTCCAGAAAATTTAACATTTTTCACTAACTTCTCTCAAGCTTTCTTCATCCTTATGCATTTATACCTTTTTATTCTATTTATTCTCATTTTAATGACCTTTTAAGAGAAAACAGATATACGTGCATGTTCTGCCATACTTAATTAGAACTAAGTTTCCCCCACACCTAAGCTTTAAAATGACGTGATTGTGGAAGTAAAATCAGGTTTCTGGCTGCCAAGGTGCTAGTGAATGGATGCTGCATAGCACCTACCTATTACTTAGAATTACTGTAGGAAATGCAGGACTGGAAGGCCATTTGCTTATTGTTTCTCATCTCTATAGTGATTTAAAACCTGTGTTTGCTTTCTCATGTGGCTATGACAGGTCTTTCTCCTTTCAGGGTAAGTTAAACTTGCAGTGTGTTTATTAGCAGTTGCAAGAATGAAATCATTAGTCTGCAACAAAGGAATGGGCGATGCTTACTCTCTCTTACTTTGCCCATTATTCATCTCGAAGGAAGGGTGTTCAGGGTTAAGCAAGGAGCTTTTGCCCCATTTTGCACCCATACCTAGCCTTCCAGAAGTGGTCATATTTAGAAAGTTACTGACTGTGGATCAGCAGGAACTTTTTGTGGCAAATCTGCCAGTTGAGGGGAAATGTTCTTCAGGGTGGGAGAGACATCTTTACCCTGTCAGGCTTCCTTGGGAGAAATAAGTCACTTAGATGGATGGGATGAGCTCTACTTGCTCCCCCTCTAGCTCACTTGCAGATGGCAGATATTTTGGATGTGTCTGTGAGTATTCTGTTAGGCTTCTTGACCTCCATGAGCTTTGTCAAGTATTAACACTGTAACAGTATCTCCTTCTGATACCTGTTTCAGTCCTTCTTCAGGAAGCTAATGTCTTTTTTCTTTTCTTCTTCTTCTTCTTCTTTTTTTTTTTTTTTTAAATTGTGATTTGGGTGAAAGTTTACAGAGCAAATTCGCTTTCCATACAGCAGTTCACATAAACTTTGTCTCATGACATTGACTACAATTTACCACAATGCGTCAGCTCCCCTTCCACTTCCTCCCTACAGTTACCTCTTCCCTGTGTCCTTCCCTGCCATGAATTCCTGCCCCCTGAGCTGTCTCCCTGTGCATACACAGCCCTTCTTTCTCCCATGATTGATCTCTCCAAGGAGTGTATCTACCTAATGTAAATATTCACCTCATATGCCTGTCTTTTGTTTAGCTGGAAGCCACAGGTGTGGGTTCAATTCCAGCCTGAAGGGCAGCTAGGGACCACAGTCTCTGTGGTTCTATCAGACCAACAAACCTGATCCCTTTTTTTTCCCCAAAATGATTTTGAGTTTTGTTCCACATTGTTCTTCTTATGGTCTTTTTCTTACCTCCTTGTCAGAAACGTGTGCTGTCAACAATGGAGGTTGCGACCGCACCTGTAAGGATACTTCAACAGGTGTTCACTGCAGTTGTCCTGTTGGATTTACACTCCAGTTGGATGGGAAGACCTGTAAAGGTAGCCTGTGTCTCTCCACGGATGCTGGGTCCACTTGTTTGGAGGGAAGCCTCAAGCTGTTAATGGCAGCTCTTCCCCTTCATACCCACCTCTGAGTGACTCCAGATTTGCTTATGATTAATATTGATGGAAGCATTTTCTTCCTTGGGCTAGTGGAATGTTATAATTGAGTAAGCTTAATTGCAACCAATTTAATTGCACTAACTGTTGAGAAGATCAGTCTCTACAAGCATTAAATAATCTATTTCAGGCAGTGGCCTTATTAGAAAAAGGCAGTTCAAAGAAACTTTCATCAGCATATCATAAATAACAGCCTAGAGATTATCATGTAAATAACAGCCAAGATTATTATCCGGAGTCCTTAATGAATAACTGTACAATTAACTTTTACTGATGAAGAGAGACCCCAATGACCTGCTAGTATTTCTCAGGCAGGAGTACAAAGGATTAGTTCTTTAGCATGATAGAAAGTAGATAGCCAGTTACCAGATGAAACCGAGAAAAGATAAGATTAATCTGAGTATCAGGAATCATTTAAAAGGCTATTTGATCGTTGTACAGCTTGCCAAAACAAATGTTCTAGTCCCTTATTGCTTTAATCATTAAACTGGAATAGAAAGACCATTAAAGGGACCGCTCTTCTCTTGAGAAAGCAATGCAAGGATGAGAATATAACAGGATGTCATCATTCTTTCCCTTAGTTTGTTTCCTTAATGCTAGTCAAGGGCAGTGTTAAGTCAGAGTTCTCAAGAGGCAAGAAAATGTGTGTAAAATTGAAAATATCAACAAACATCCTTAAGTGGGTTTATGGATCTGTTCTTCTTTCAGAGAATAATGAAGCACACACAATAGCACTTCAGGGATTTGCGGACAATGAGGCAAGTATTGCTGTCTGATTTGCCGATGCTTGCTTGTTACAGATATTGATGAGTGCCAGACCCGCAATGGAGGTTGTGATCATTTCTGCAAAAACACCGTGGGCAGTTTTGACTGCAGCTGCAGAAAAGGATTTAAGTTATTAACAGATGAGAAGTCTTGCCAAGGTATGTGCTGACCATGTAGCTCTGCTATGAAGTGGTCTATTGGTTGGAGCAGAGGAGATAGAACCCCACCCTGGTAGAGACTGACTCACTAGTATTCTAGTGAATCTGGAAGAATCACTAACCCAGCCTCCAACCTGTGCTTCACTTATTTCCTCTGTTAAACAGAATTAAAAACACCATATAGCTGTCAGGTATATTATTGAAAGTATGCTGTTAATGGTTAGAGAACAGCTCAAATAACCCATCTGGTCTTACAGCTAAGCTCACTGCTAGAAATGAATGGGATGCAGAATGCAAAAAGGGTTGTATTGGGGTGTTGAGATTAGGAACAATTTTCCTTTTATAAAATTTCTTTTAATGTTATTGATTTTATAAGAAAACTTAATAGCAATAATATGTAGATTTAGTTAAAATACCCTTTCTAGAGAAAAGTTGGGTCAACCCATCATCTGGATCATGTACCAGTTTTCTTCCTTACAGCCCTTGTTTTGAAGCCTTTGGTGCTTAGAGAGAGGGTGACAGAAAAGGAAGGAAGGAAAGTGTATAGAGGAGATGCTGGTTGGTCCTCAGGTATCATCTCAGATTCCTCAATAGCATCTGCTCCTCCCCAACAAGGGTTGCGGCAAGGAGACTCTGGGTATTGTTGTTGTTAGGTGCCGTTGAGTCGTCTCTAACTTGTAGCAACCCTATGCACAGCAAAACAAAACACTGCCCAGTCCTGTGCCAGCCTCACGATCCTTTCTATACCTGAGCCCATCGTTGGAGCCACTGTGTCAATCCATTTCACTGAGGGCCTTCCCCTTCTTCATTGACCCTCCACTATACCAAGCATGATATCTTCTTCAGGGAATGGTCCCTTCTGACAACATGACCAAAGTAGATGAGACGAAGTCTGGCCATTCTCACTTCCAAGGAGCATTCCGGCTGCACTTCTTCCAGGACAGATCTGTTAGTTCTTTTAGCAGTCCATGGTACTCTTAGCTTTCTTCTCCAGCACCATGACTCAAAAGCATCAACTCTTCTTCGTCTCCCTTATTCATTGTCTGGCTGTCACATGCATAAGAGCGATTGAAAATACCATGGCTTGGGTTAGGTGCACCCTAGTGTTTGGGGCCATTGGCAATGATGTTAGTAACTAGTTTGGGTGAGCAGGATGTAGTTTTGGGTGGTGGACATCAGTTATATTTTTAGGTGAGCACCTTTCATGCTTTACTGAAATGCAGGAAGAAGGTCTCAGGAAAAAAATATGCTGTCGTTTACTCTCGCCCCATTTGTGGGAATAAGAGCTGCTTCGCTTATTTTATTAAAAATACTAGTGTTGAATTGCTCTACATAATATCTAATTTCACTTCAGATAATAAAGATGTAACATCATCTTTTTAAAAAACATTATCACGTGAATAGGATTTTTCTTCTCTCTTGGTTTGCTCTTCTTAATAGATAACTTTTGTCAAAAAGTTCAAGTGTGTATCTCCTTTAAATTCAGTGAGTGAGTTAATTATAGATGATTCTTGTGTGGATTTCTTCAGTTTGACTTGGAAAGCAAATTTACTGCTCCACATAATGTTTCATAACGTATAGGGCAAGAAATACTGTTTGAGCTATGTAAACACATTAAAAAGGAATTAGAAAAGTGATCTCATTATTTTTGGCAAAGCAAAATCCCATAGTGAGCAGCCAAAGTCAGCTACTGAATGAGTCCACTTTCTGAACAACTGGCTGATATTAATAACAGATTTCATAGAATGGCATCAATTACTGGGGAAGAAACGGACTTTTTCTCATTTCTCACTGATCAGTCTTGGTAGAACAAATATTTACACAGAACAAATTTACTGAAGAAATTGCCATGATTTCTGGGAAAAGCTAGGATGAAGAGATTTTGTAAGAATTCACCCTTTTTCATTCTCCATTTCCTTCCAAATGTTTGTTTTTCATTAATGTTGCTTCTTATGGCACACTCAGTGTTGAAAAAGTGGTCTAGCAAATGGTCTAGTTGGCTTTCACTGACTTCTGAACTGGTCCTGGTTTATCCATTTGGAGGCACAGCTTGTAATTCTGTTCAAATCTAAGAGCTGACGAAGTGAAATACTGAAATTCTAGTCTACGAGAAAGATATGAGAACTAGACCAGGGGGACAAAAGATTAGATAGATAAATGCAGCCTCTTGAGATCAGTTTCCATGACCCCAATTGAAGGCATGCTCTATCCCGAACATGGAAGGTGGAGAACATGTGGGACTAATCCATAGGGAGGAACAAAATCAGGGCATCAGCCAAGAGGATCCAGTTTGGAGCTTAAACAGGAAATTTCAGTGTCTGCAATAGAAAATTACAGGGGATATTAGGGTTAATGGATTTTTCTTTTCTTTTTTTACTGTAAAGGACATTAAAATTGAGGATCAACTGGCCTCTTGGGGCCAGATGACTAACTCTAGGAAGATCAGAGAGAGATACACCAAAAAACCAAACTCACTGCTGTCACGTTGGATCCGACTCATAGCCACCTTCCCTTGGGTTTCCAAGGCGGTATCACTACGGATGTAGATTGCCCAATCTTCCTTCCAAGCAGAGAGAGATGGGGACTAGATTTATTTCCAACCTAAGTGTTTTCTCCTTTCAATTAACTATAGCTAATAAAATTGTTGCTGTTTTAGCAATAGTAACGTAACAATAATACTTACCTAGCACCCTGTAATGTATGAAATTGTTTTTAGGTGTGTTATCTCATTGAGGAGCTCTGGTAGCATAATGCCTAAGGCACTTGACTGCTAACCAGAAGGCTGGCGGTTCAAATCCACCAGCCACTCCTCAGAAGGAAGGTTGGGCAATCCTACTTCTGTAGTGATACTGCCTCAGAAACCCAAGGAGGGGTCGCTATGAGTCGGGGCTGACTCGATGGCAAATAACAACAACAACAGACAACAATCTCATTTGGCTTCACTCTTTTCAATTACTCAGCCCTACAAACAAGCATCTATCAGAGCTTTTAGGCAAGTACAGTTTGCAACAGAATTTGGAAATACATTCCGTGGTTGTGAATACATTTACTGTACTTTTTTTTTTTTTTTTTTACCACAAGTAAGCAAGAAGAATTGATGGATAATTTTTGAGCCATTTGTTGTTGATCAGCAGCTGGTGTTCATTATAAACACACTCTTCACTTCTCCCTCAGAGTTGGTTTCAGCTCCTCTTTCCCTTTAAAATTACAGATGTGGATGAGTGCTCTTTGGATAGGACCTGTGACCACAACTGCATCAACCACCCTGGCACGTTTGCATGTGCTTGCAACAAAGGGTACACTCTCTATGGCTTTACCCACTGTGGAGGTGAGGAGACCGCCCCTCTAGAGTCAGGAGGTGGGGATGAAGCTGGGCCTGGCAGGGAACAGGGCAGGGGCCCAGGTTTCCCCAGATCAAGAGTATTTATTTTCCTACAGTGGAGAATGAAGGGCACATTGCCAGTCCCTGAACTGTAGTAATGAGCTTATTCGTTCAAGGGAAGCATCTGGTGGGGGAAATCTTCCACATTTATCCCCTTAACATGTCCAGTGTGAAGTAGAGCAGAGAGAAGAGTGGAGCTCTTTCAGCTGTGAACTCTTTATTGAAGCAAGTTGTATGCAGAAAATGGGTGGGTCTTTCAGGAGCTGATACCCTATCCTTTGGAACTTCCCAGCAGATAGTAAAGTCACAGTCCTCAAAGAGGCTTGGCAGGGCACCAGCCAATGCCATAGTCCTGCTGTGCATAGGAACTGCCTGAAAAGCCTTAATTAAAGCTTCACAATTAGGTCTTTAAGCTGGAAGTAGGGCCATTTGAGTTTATCTCTCTGCCTTGTACCCATCTTGCAACATGTTCTGATATCAAATAACCTTATGGTCAAGGTTAAGTCTATGGCATAAATCAGATTTGTCACCAATCATCAGATTCACCCAGAAATCTTTAAGAATACAAATTTGCAGATTCTAGTTCAGAATATCTAGAGTTTTCAAGGTGATTTTGAGGACCTGAAGGTATTGGGAATCACTGACCCAAGTACTTACTGTACCTCCTGTTTACTTCCTTGTGCCCTGTGTTTGAGAAGAATGGATACTAGTGATTGCTATGGATAGTATTGTCTCCCTCTTCATTTTCAACTCATTCTTAGCATGGGCTAAACACATACTCTTCCTAGTCCATTAAGAAACCCCAAGGAGGAATTGCAGTCAATGTCATGAGACAAAATATGTATGAACTGCTGTATGGAATTTGCTCTGTAAACTTTCACCCAAATCACAATAAAAATTAGAAAGAAAGAAAGAAACCCCAATGAAATTTATTTTGAATACAGATGTTTATCTAGATTAGTTGGTACCACCTTCTGACCTGAACTCAGTCTTAGGTTGATGGGGATTAGGACAAGTCACTTCTCTTCTCTGTACTTCAACTATATATATATATATATATATATATAGTCAACTATACATATAGTCAAATGAGGAATCCTCATTCTCTATCTCCCTTGGTATGCAGATCAGGAAGATGGTGGGGTTTTAAATTTGGAAGCCTGTGCAATGTCTGAGTTTGGACATCAGAAAGCAGAGTGTGGCCCCTTCAGTGTTCCTAGTGGGGGAATGGGTTAGTTAAGAATGGAACCTGAGACCACCTTGACAAGGCCCATACCAGGAAATGCACTGAGTGGGGAGTGAGGTGTAGGGCCAGCGGGTGCCAAGTGAACATCCTGAAGACAGTGAGTATCTTCCCTTTGCTTAGTCAGTTTCTATCACATGACTGCCCTCCCGCTCCTTCCTCAAGGGAAAGTCAGCGACGGGCCACTGTGACAGGAAAGTGTTTTGTTCCACAGACACAAACGAGTGCAGCGTCAACCACGGAGGCTGTCAGCAGGTCTGTGTGAACACAGTGGGCAGCTACGAATGCCAATGCCACTCTGGGCACAAGCTCCACTGGAATAAAAAGGACTGTGTGGGTAAGGGGCGCTGAGGCGCAGACTCAGTCAGCAGGGCGCCCCCTGGCCCAGAGGTGGTGCGGCTCCATGTATTCTCCCCTGTTGAAAAGGACCCAGAGTGCGGCTGACCATTCCTCCATTTAATTCTTCTCCCTGCAGCTGCAGCAGTCCTTTAAATAGTTCAAAAACAGGAGATACTTTGCAGGCTCTTTGTGTTTCCTTCTGCGCTTCCTTCTGTGTAGGTTGGAACTTACTTCTGTTTTCTTGGTTGCTTTTCTGCATGATAATTAGCAAGGAACTCCTTTAACTTGGTGGGAAATAGTGCCTGGTCTGTGTTCTTGACTGGGTGTCAGCTCTGCCTTCTTTTCCTGATATTGTGGGGCCTTTTGATGATGGGACTTAATTGTCATTGTCACACTTGGAAATTTCCTTCTCTTTCCATAAGTGTCTATATTTTGTCCTGTTTAGAAGTGAAGGGGCTCCTGCCCAACAGGGCACCCCATGTGTCCCTGCACTGCGGTAAGAGTGGTGGAGGAGACAGGTGCTTCCTAAGATGTCACTCTGGCATTCATTTCTCTTCAGGTGAGTGGGTCCCAGTCCCCAGTGCAGGTTCTCATGTCAGACCAGGCCATCCTGGCTTCCAGGTATTAGATGATGTGAAATGATTTCCAGGCTCCAAACCAGATGCTCCCTCACCACCAGATAGAGACTCCATGTGTTGGGTGTTTTCTAAGTGGTCTGTAATGGATTGAATTATATCCCCCAAATATATGTATTGTAAATCTTAAATCTTTTTTTTTGTGTGTGTGTGGAGATTATTTGATGTATTTTATTTTTTATTTTAAGAGTTTGTTTTACATTCAACATTACATGTACATTTAGTTCCATTCCCCATTTACCATCTCCAACCCTAACCCTGTCTCCTCCCCTCCCTGCCCAGTAACACCCCCTCACCCCTGTGCCCCTCATAGTTATGCACTCCTGTGTGTCCTGCATTTCCTCCATGTGAATGTTGCCCCTCTGGTGCCCTGTGGTTGATTGCTCCAAGAGACGCATTTCCATAGAGTATGTGGGTGTGTCACCCTGGGTTGAGCAGTCTCTGCATGCACATTATGTTTACTATTGGGCTGAGAGCCAGCCCCTAGGAGTGAACTTTATTCCAGGCCCAGAATGTATCCCAGGACCATAGTATTGGGGGTCTTACCAGACTCCATCCAACCAGTAATTCTGGTCATTATTGAGTTTTTGGATTTTGTTCCACATTTTTCCTCTCACTCTATCCAGGATCTCCAGATTTGATCCTTCCCTGAGTGGTTGGCATTGGTAGCTGGGCACCATCTAGTTCTTCTGGTCTTGAGGGCCATCGTGTCCTAGGGCTGATTGCTTCCAAATGCCTTTATTTTTTTTTGCACTCTTTTTCGCTTCCGATGATAGAAAATCATTAGTTGCATCTTAGCTGCTTGAAAGCTTTTAAGACCCCGGTAGCTACTCACCAATGTCGGGTAAACCCTAAATCTTTATGCCTGTGGTTATAGTCTCATTTGAGAATGGGTTGTCTTTGTTTTGTTAATGAGGCAGAATTACTATAGAGTATATCATGAGTCAATCTCTTTTGAGATTTAGAAGAGATTAAACAGAGCAGAGATGGGGTAAGATAGACTCTAAAACACACGGAGATCTCCAAGGAACCAGCAAGCAGAAGCTGAAGAAACAAGGACCTTCCTTCAGAGCCAGTAAAGAGAAACCTTTCCCCTAGAACTAGCACCCTTCTGGCCTCCTAAACTGTGAGAAAATAAGTTTGTTTGTTAAAGCCACTCGTGGTATTTCTTTTACAGCAACGGTAGATAATTAAGACAGAATTTGATACTGGAAGAGTACCTACAATATGGGATTGGGTAGTGGGTGGAGGCTGGAAGATTTTTAAGGTGCCTAATAGTAAAAGTCTTGATGGCATCTGACAACAACAATAGTAAAAGCTTAGATTGCCTTGAAGAGACTTTTGGTAGAATTATGGATGTCAAAGGCAATATTGATGAGGGCTCAGAAGGAAGTAAAAAGAGGTATAGAGAAAGTCTCTACCATCTTAAGGAATACATATGGCACCAGCAACAGAATGTTTCTAGAAATGTAGACGTTAAATATGCTTCTGGAGAAGCTTTAAAAGAAAATTACGAACATGTGATTGGACAATGGAGGAAAGGCAATGTCAAAGAACTTGTCCGAATTATATTCAAATATTTGGTGGAAGGTAAAACTTGTAAGTGATGAACTTGAATATCTGGCTGATGAGATTTTGAAGTAAAATCTTAAAGGGGCTGCATGATATCTCCTTGCTATTTACAGTAAAATGAGAGATGAAAGAGATGGATTTTAAAAATGAACTGTACAAACTGAAAACAAAACTTAAAAATTTGGAAAATTCTATTGTACCAACTATAGACACAAGTCCTAGAATTTTCACCAAGGACATGGCTATGTAAAATGTTGTTAAAGAAATTAAGCCTGTGACTATTGGATCTAACCAACTACCACAGCAGAAAACCCATCAGCTTAGAGTGAAGGGCACAGAGAATGAACAAAAGGAGAAAATGCTTTCTGACTCTTGGAATTCTACAGACAGGAAACAGGCCAAAGACTACATAAATGGTTCTCTAAGAAAAGAAAAGAATCATTCCTGGAACAGCTCAGAGATCAGCAGAACTGTTGGAAGGAGCATGGGAAGCTGGGACTTCTTGGTTTCAAAGGGTGGGGCCACAGCCTCTTGGATTTCAAAGGGTAGATTTCAAAGGTTTCAAAGAGCTGGATATTGGCCAACACTCTTCTAGAATGTGGGGCTGCCAGGAGATAGGGCTGCTGCCTAAAGCTGAGAAGGGTGAGGCTGCCATGCCCACAGGACAGATGAATGGGGCCTGCCAGGGGCAAGGGGGAGGGTTGTCACTCAGATGGACTGGGAGAATGGGGCCGCCCAAAGCTGAGGGAACCAAGTTGCCATCTCAGTGGGCCTGGAAGGCAGAGCTGAAGCCCAGGGCTTAGGGGTCTCCACCCAGAATCCAGAGGGCTTGGCCAACACCTAGAGTCTAGAAGGTGGAAAACAGAGGATTATTTTCAAGCCTTGAGAACTATGTGATTTGTTCTGCTGCATTGTTTAGTGCCTGTTATCTCTTCTTTCCCTCCAATTTCTCCCATTTGTAATGGAAATCTCTACCTTGTGTCTGTTCCACCATTGTACTTTGGAAGAAGATAATTCGTACTCTAGATTTCACAGGCTCACAGGTGAAGAATTTTGCCCCAGGATGAAATACGCCTTATGTCTCTCTCGTATTTGCTTTAGATGATTCAGAAGATGAGTTTTTAGACTTGGAATTGACTTAAGACTTTTGGGATGATGTGATGAGGTGAATGTGTTTGGAAAGGGCATGACTTTTTAGTGGCAAAGGGGTGGAATCTTATGGATTGAATTATGTCCCCTAAAAATATGTGTAGGAGCTCTGGTAGCATAGTGGCTAAAGCACTTGACTGCTAACCAGAAGGCTGGCGGTTCAAACCCACCAGCCACTCCTCGGAAGGAAGGTTGGGCAATCCTACTTCCGTAGTGATACTGCCTCGGAAACCCAAGGAGGGGTCGCTATGAAATATGTGTTGTAAATCCCAACCTCTATGCTTGTAATTATACTCTCCTTTGGAAATGGGCTGTCTTTGTTTTGTTAATGAGGCAGAATTAGTGTAGGGTGTATCTTAAATCAATCTCTTTTGAGATATAAAAAGAGATTAAACAATCAATCTAGAAGCAGAGATGGAGGAAGCTAGATGCCAAGACACACAGAGATCTCCAAGGAACTGGGAAGCAGAAGCTGAAGAGACAAGGACTGTCCTCCAGGGCCCACAGAAAGAGAAAGCCTTCCCTAGAGCCAGTGCTCTGTATTCAGACTTCTAGCCTCCTAAACCGTGAGAAAATAAATTTCTGTTTGTTAAAGCCATCTTCTTGTGGTATTTCTCTTTAGTAACACTAGATAACTAAGACATGGTCCATGTGGAGTTGGGGTGGAGGGTGATTTGAGCTGCTCCCAGGATAGACTGTAATCTTGCTTACATGTTTGACAATCCACATTCTGTCTGTCAGGACTGCAAGAGGCCTTCTCTGTCACCTGTGGCGCTTCCTCTTCTCTCAGGAGCAAACAGCAAAAAGCAAATGACTCTGCTTTTGGGGGTAATTACCAAATCTGCGTGTTCCCTCCAGGGCTCTCTGTATTCCATGGGTTTCCTTCATGGGGCACTATTATTAGGGTACTGCTTTTGGGTGTTGGCTCTCCTCTTCCCCTCTTAATTGCTTCAATGTTCTGTGTTCATTACAGGGTGTTCTTGTCTGCAGCCCTGATACCTTAAAAACTGACTCATCATGTAACAGATATTTATGGAGTGTCCACTGTGTGCTAGGAGGTGCCATGTTTAGCCTTGGTTGGGTCATCATGTTGGCAGAAGCCCACAGAGCTCTGGTACCTTGAGATATTCTCATTCCATTGATATTGAGTCAATTCTGACTCCTAGTGCCCCTAGAAAACCTCATAGGCCCAGTAAGAAATGTGTGCCTGGGGGCACTTGGAGTTGGAGGAGACTGCCATGGGCAGAACAGGGAGCAAGGAATCTGTCTAGAGAACGGAGTCCAAACCCTTCCTGGTTTGTCAGGAGGCCTTATCCTCACAGATATGGACACCTCTGTGATTGACATGAAAACATCTAAATGAGAAATAACCTTTTTTTTAAATTTTTCAAATTTTTATTGTGATTTGGGTGAAAGTTTACAGAGCAAATTCATTTACAGTACAGTAGTTCATGCACATTTTGTTTCATGACATTGACTACAGTTCCCGCAATGTAACAGGTCTCTTTCCACTTCCTCCCTGGCAAATAACTCTTTATTTATTTATATTTTTATTGTGATTTGGGTGAAAATTTACAGAGCACACTCACTTTCCATACAGTAGTTCACATACACTTTGTCTCATGACATTGACTGCAGTTTCCCACAATGTAACAGCTCCCCTCCCACTTCCTCCCCACAGTTACCTCTTCTCTACGCCCTTCTCTCCCATGCACTCTTGCCCCCTGAGGTGTCTCCTTGTACATACACAGCCTTTCTATTCTCCAATGATTCCTGGGAAATAACTCTTAAAGTTGATTTATGTATGTAAACAAAGCTAGAGACCCAAAACAAGATACTAATGGCTCATATATATTAAGCAGTTAAAATATGCCAGCTAATATAGTACATGTATTAGTTGATTTAATCCACACAATTGATACACCCTCTGAGTCAATTTTACTGTTACTCTCACCAAACAGATAAAGAAACTGAGGCTCAGAGAGGTGAAGTAACTTACCCAAAGTTACTCAGATGAGGAATGGTGGAATAGGGATTTGAACCCAGGCAGTTTGGATCCAAAGAGCTCTGGTAGCTTAGTGCCTAAGGCACTTGACTGCTAACCAGAGGGCTGGCAGTTCAAATCCACCAGCCACTCCTCGGAAGGAAGGTTGGGCAGTCTACTTCTGTAGTAATACTGCCTCAGAAACCCAAGGAGGGTCGCTATGAGTTGGGTCCGACTTGATGGCAAAACAACAACAACAATTTGGATCCAGAGTTTTAGCCATTATCCTTCAGCCACCTCTTTTGCCTTATGTTTGAACCCAGCCAGAACAGACATCATGGTCTATTTCACCAAATCCCTCAGTGATGGTTAGTTAGAGATTTAGGCTACTTCAAGGGTGGCCCAGCAAATAACTAACAGGTATTCAGTTCATATTGTCTACCAGGCAGTAGGAGATATATATATATGTTTTTGCATTATCTTATTTAATCCTCACAACAGCTTGATAGTGTAGGGACTGTAATTATGTCCATTTTACAGATGAGGAACCTGAGGCTCAGGGACATTGAGTAACTTACTCAGCTTCTCACCACAAGTTGAAGAGCTAGAATTTGAACCCAGGTCATTGATTCCAGAGCCTTCACTCTATGGTTAAGACTGATCCTGGGAGGAGAACAGAATTTTGCATATAAGACCCTGAAAGTGGGATCCTTGCTACTTCCCAGACCCTGGGAATCCTGGCATGTTTACTGAGTGGCATCCTTGTATGGAACAGGTGACTCCTTCTGCCCTGGCCTTCTAGACATACTTATTCAGAAGAATCAGCCCTTTGGCACATTCTTCAACAGTCTTGTTCAGATTTGAGCTGGGAGACTCTGCACTTCTTTCTCAGGAAGGCACAAAGATCATTTCATCATTCATCTCACTACTGAAGCTGTTTTCAGCCCTTCCTTTGTTCTATTTGAAAGCTAGATTTCTCTCTCAAGTGGAGGAATAAATATAATTATTAAGAGATTCTTGGTGTTCCCTGTCCCAGGGTAATGGACACTCCACGACCAAAACTTTTCTTGGTCTGAGGGTTAAGAGAAGATCTGAATCAATAAGAAGCTTTGGGATGTGCAGCATGTGGTGGGACCCAGCCAATGGATAGTCTGCCATTATTCCTCTGATATTTCCATTCCTTTGCCTCTGAAGGTAATATTTCTCACTTGTTTCTTTCTGAAGATGTCGCCATCGTCAGGACAAGTGTAACCTTTAAGCTAAATGAAGGCAAGTGTAGTTTGAAAAAGGCTGAGCTGTTTCCTGAGGGTCTGCGACCAGTACTACCAGGTATGGAATCAGATGGCTGGCATACAGAGCGTGCCTGCATGTTGGGAAAGGGCCCTGTGACAAGCAAAGCTGGAAGTCCAAAGAAGGGCTGATGTCTGTCCACTGTCTCTAGCACACTTCAGATAGGATTGAACAGTTCAGATTCTCCAGAGACTCTCTTCGTTGCCTAGGACGCTGGGTAACTGGCATAATGCTTCAGAGCTTCCTTTGTGAAGTACAGTTGGTGAAAGTCTGAGAAAGCCTGTGAGTTTACAGTAATCAGTAAAGCTTAAGATGCATTTGCAGTTTGTGATCATATTGGGTTAAATTCTCTAGATTTTAAAATTTGCTTCAAATATTAGCCAAAGCAAATGAGCAAAAGTTTGGCTCAGAAAGGGTGATCTTTGGTGATTACAAAGATATAATATCCAGTTTTTCTGCTGAGAATAGTTTTTGGAGGCAGTGAATCCATTGGCCTTAGCATAACAAATACCATCCAAGTAGAACTGGCCTTATTGAAAAGAGCAGAGTCCAATACTCTTTTTCTTCCCCAGCTTATATTTCCAGCACTATTGCATAGAATAATTTTAGAGATTATTTTTCTTTTCAAAAGAAAAGGCCACTAAGTTTCTGTTAATGGTGGTGAAATAATTTGGAAAAGGCATGTGTGATGGTTGTACAATGTGATTAATGTAACCAATGTCACTGAGTTGTACATCTAAAACTTGTTGACTTGGCAAATGTTTTGTTATATATATATTTACCACAATAAAAAAATTGAGATTCATATGTTAGGAGGCTTCTTTCCCCAATTCATCTTCAAGTAAATCATTCAAACAAACATAAAGCTCACTCTAGTCATTTTTTACTTCCTATGTAAGTAACTAACCAAAATCAAGTTTGGTACCATCATTTGATAGAATATTATGCAGCCATTAATTATATGTTTTCAAATAATGCTTAATGATATAGGAAAATATTCTTGTTATAATGCCAAAAAGAAATATATGTAATATAACCCAAGTTATGTAAGAAAAAATATGGCTAGGAGAGGGAAAAAAAAAAAAAAGAAAACTCACCCTCATGCTATTATTAATAGTGGTTATATCTGGGTGGCAGGATGATAAAACCAAAAAACCAAACCCACTGCCATCAAGTCAATTCTGACTCACAGAGAACCCCATTGGGTTTCCAAGACAGTAAATCTTTATACAAGTAGATTGCCTCATCTTCCTTCTTCTATGAAGCCAGTAGTGGGTTTGAAGCACCAACCTTCTGGTTAGCAGTCAAATGCCTTAGGCACTGCACCACCAGAGCTCCTTGGGAGGATAATAGGTGACTTTATTTATTTATTTCATTTTCCAAATTCTCTAGATTGAGCATTTGAACTTTTAAATCAGGGGCAAAGGCAATGTTCAAAAATAGATTTAGTCTATAGTTGAGTTAATGATAGTATACCAGTGTTAATTTTTTAGCTTTGATAAATGTACTGAATGTAAGATGCTAATATTAGGTGAAGCTAGGTGAAGGGTCTATGGGAACTCTCTGTACTAGCTTAGAAACTTTTATGGTGGCATAGTCTAAGGCATTTGACTGCTAACCAGAAGGGTAGTGGTTCAAATCCACCAGCCACTCCTTGGAAGGAAGGTTGGGCAATCTACTTCCGTAGTTACAACCGCCTTGGAAACCCAAGGAGGGGTTTCTATGAGTTGGATCCAATTTGACGACGTGAGTTTGTTTTTTGGTTTGGTTTAAAATTATTTCAAAATAAAAAGGTGAAAAAAATATAGGCATGGGAAAATGGACAGAGGAAAAAGTTCAACATGAGCATCTGTCTAGTTTGAGATTTAAAGTAGGGCTTTGGAAAAGGTAATGTCAGAGAAGAATACAATACAGATAATACCTCAGTTCAATAAAGTAAGATTTCAAAAGACAGAAATTAGTTGTGAGGATAGCGTGTGGATCTGCTTTTTGCTTCAGGTTGACCATGATTAGCTAACAGATTCACTAATAGCCATGGAGAATAGGGAAATCTCCAAAGTCAGGGAAAGGGAGGTGCAAAACCCTACCTTACCCAACACTTTCCTTCCCATCCCATAAGCTTTCATGACATTGTTTGGTTCTGTTGATTCTTTGTCCATTAACTGCTCCTGGTTGTTTCAAAATGAGACATCACTGTTGATGTGCTTTCCAGCTTTCCCTTCGAGTTGGAATTGCTCCAAGGTCAATTTGCCTGAAAGCAAGAGTTGGTTTTCTTTCTATTCTTGTGCTCATGCCTTCTTTGAAGCTTCACCTCCTGCTTGATACATAGAAGTCCAGCTTTAAAGAAACCAACTGTGAGAACAAGTGTGCACCTTCGGACCCAGCTGTCAGCAGGAGGGAGGAATGCGAGACAGCCTCTGGTTCTTGTCTTCCACGTATGTGGCTGGTCCGTCAGGAACATGCAGCATGCAAAGAATTTTCAAGAGCTAAATTGTAAAGTTACATAGGAGGCAATCCTAGCTTTTCAAAATTAAAATGTCATCGTGCTCCAAGCTGAGAGCTTGCAACATCTTGGCATCTGGAGTTAATCATTTGGTCCCTTAAGAGTTGTTTTAATGAAATGTTTACTGAGCTCTAGCGAATGTTCAGCTGAGTGCTTTGCCAGGATTTGGCTTCCGATAATTTTGTTTCTTCATACAGAGAAGCACAGTTCAGTAAAAGAGAGCTTCCGCTTCGCAAACCTTACATGCAGCTCCGGCAAGCAAGTTCCGGGAGCCCCTGGCCGACCAAGCACCACTAAGGAAATATTTATCACTGTTGAGTTTGAGCTTGAAACTAACCAAAAGGAGGTGACAGGTTGGTTTCAAAACAGTCTTCGGTGCCAGGCTTCTCACAGCTTGCTCCTTATTTCTTTGCCTTTCACTTGTCTTCTTTCTTGGGGGAAAAGCTAGAACAACAACTACTGAAGTATCTCCTGTTTTTTTTCCCCCCACCCTCAAACTAAACTGAATTATTGGTTTGAAACCTGATGAGTTTATCTTTATAAAAACTCAACAGTACCATTTTGGTCAACAAATTTCTATTTGAATCGAGTGTTGCCCCGCCCAATATGTGCCCACTTCCAGGTCGGTCTCCCCCGTTGCATCCCACATGGAACTCCGGGTGTTAGTGCGTCCTGAAGCCTGTTTGGTCATCCTCACATGCCGCAGCCTGACTTCCTCCCCCACTGCTGTCACTCTTGTTCCTGCAGCTTCTTGTGATCTGAGCTGCATTGTAAAGCGAACAGAGAAGCGACTTCGGAAAGCCATCCGCACACTCCGAAAAGCCGCCAACAGGGAGCAGTTTCACCTCCAGCTATCAGGCATAGACCTTGAAGTGGCTAAAAAGTCTCCCAGAACATCTGAACACCAGGAAGAGTCCTGTGGATTGGGTCAGGGCCACGTGGAAAACCAATGTGGTGAGTGACCTGTTGGCTAGAATGTTCTTGCTAAAGGAACTGCCTTGAGCCCTGTAAACACAAAGGGTAACCCAAAGCAAGTCTGGCCCATGCTCCCTTCTAGGGCTCCCTCCAGGGAACACTATGGACACCATCCTTATTTGGTAAGCTGCATACTAGACTGTAAGCTTCCCAGGGGCCAAGATTGAGTCTCAATCATCTTTATGTTCCCAGCACCTGGAATAGTACCTGGCTTGTGATGGCACTCAATAAATGTTTGTTGAATTGAGGGACAAAAAGGAAGAGATACGGTTGATGAGAAGAGAGAGTGTTACCATTTACGAGTGTTAGGTATGGCGATCTTTACAGCAATGTGATTCCCTACCTGGGGCAAGTCTGCAGGTATAAGACATTCATAAATCTTCATACTCCATGATCACTATTACTCCCTTGTCATCTCCCTCTGGTCACCCACGGTGACCTTTAGCTGTGTGCAGAGGTGAGGTCAGGGGGCCACTCAGCTGCCTCAGGAGATCCCTGCGCTTCATTTGGCCCATGGCACCCACTAGTGTCTGTTCCGTGTTATGAGGGGTGTGTGTGTGTGTGTTTCAGAGTTAAATTTGAGATCTGGCACTTGAACAATATCAATTTTGTTCCTCTGATAAAGCTGGTAAGAAGATCCAGACTGGTCACCTTCAAGACTTGTTTGTCATGAGTCTCAACCTGAAAACTCTTAGAGAAAACTGGGGTCTCATTTTATAGTAACAGTGGCAGTGATTTATTGAGTTCTTATCTTACACAACGCTAAGCACTGTATGTATATGCATTATCACATTTAATTCTAACAGGAATCTTACAAGGTTGTTGTTGTTGTTATGTGCCATCGAGTCAGCCCCGACTAAGGTAGGTATTTATTATCTCTATTAATAGATGAACAAACTTAAGCCCAGACAGGCAAGTTCTCTTTCTCAAGATCACAGTACTGGTTTGACTCCAAAATCTGTGCTCTGGTCCCAAGTAAGGAGAATTTAAACAAACAGTCCCTCTCCAGCATAAACTCATGCCTTTTCTCAAGTGTTACTAGAATCTCAAGTACTGAGAAACAAAGTTTTATCTGAGGAGTAATAAAATCAGTGTTACAGAATGAACAAAACTGAGCCTAGAGTCATTTGTTCTAGAGAATTGTCAGCAATAGCCTCACAGCCCAAATCTGTTGTATGCAAAAACTTAGTAAAAACCAAATGTAACTGTCCACCAGGGTTCCAGATAGTCTAAACTTTTATTCCAACTGACTCTTTTTTTTTTTGCATTTTTTTTTTATTGTGATTTGGGTGAAGATTTACAGAGGAAATTCACTTTCCATACAGCAATTCATGTACACTTTGTCTCATGACATTGACCAGTTTACCACAGTGCAACAGCTCCCCTCCCACTTCCTCCCCATAGTTACCTCTTCCCAGTGTCCATCCCTCCATGCACTCCTGCTCCCTGAACTGTCTCCCTGTGCATAAGCAGCCCTTCTTTCTCCCATGATTGTTCTCTCCAAGGAGTGTATCTACCTGAGGTAAATGTTCAACTCATATGCCTGTCTTTTTTTTTGGCTGGAAACCACAGGGTTCAATTCCAGACCTGAAGGGCAGCTAGGGGCCATAGTCTCAGTGGTTCCACCAGGCTCCATCAGACCAGCAAACCTGCCCCCCCTTTTTTTTCCTCCAAATGATTTTGAGTTTTGTTCCACATTGTTCTTCCTCTCTATCCAGAATCTCCTACACAGATCCCCTTCCAAGTGGATGACAGTGGTAGCCGGGCACCATCTAGTTCTTCTGGTCTCATAGTCATGTAGGCTGCAAATCAGATGGTGTACCAGTTGCTAGGACTAATTGTTTCCATGAATTTTGGTTTTCTTCATTCTTCTTTGCTCTGGATGAGGAGAGACCCATTGTTGCATCTAGATGGCAGCTTGCTCCAGCTGACTCTTTTAAAAAGGGAGGGGAAAAAAAAAAAAAAAAGTATAACCAACCCAGCTGGTTGGTTGGTTCTCATTTACTATTCTAAGTGTTCTAATATTCATTCCAAAGAGGTAGGTGGTGAGGAGAGCTGGCTGTTGCTCTCCTACTTTCTGGGTGAGCAGTGCAGGCAGACTGGGCTTCCTTATGGACATTCAGAGCCAAATTGTGTCCCATTGCCACCCCTCCCCCCATTTACTGATGTGTCAGGGAGAGGCCTTGAAAGCACTTATGGCTGGTTAAGAATTCAGGAAGAACTAGTGTTGAAAGTCCTGTGGACCAACTCCCAGTATTACTAGGAGTCCCAGGCTGGGGCAAAAGGTTATACTGGGCTACTAACTAGAAGGTCGGTTCTTCAAATCCAGCCAGAGGGCCCTTGAAAGAAAGGCCTGGCATCTGCTTCTGAAAGGTCAAAGCCATGAAAATCGTATGGTGTGCATTTCTAGTCTGAAACACATGAGGTCACTGTGAGTCAGAATCAACCCAATGCAACTAGTATAGCTATTGTGGTGCATGAGTGCGTCCCTGAGATACTTGTCATTGCTAGATTAGGTTCAATGTATTTTCTAAGGAAACCGTGGGTCTTGTCTCAAGAGCTCCCTCTAGCACAAGATGAATTTTCTAGCATACATGGGACCAAATAGTTTCTACCCTGCCTGATAGCAAGGATAAAGATTTTACCATGTAGAGAAAACACCACAAGAACTACCAGTGACATCCCTTCTGGTGGGGGGGATGGGGTGTGGTGGTGTAAACAGTCAAATGGCTGAGGCACTACACCACCAGAGCTCCCAACAAAAGGTCAAACATGTTAATTAGAAAAGCATTTACCCAGCAAGCACATGGTTCCATCAAGCCACAGAGTGTGTACTGTGTGAGTCAGTGTGTGTATGTGTCTTATAGTCCTGGTCTGCTTGAGGGAGTTAGAACTTCATAGAGACCTGGATTCTGGTGTTTTCTGATGGCACAGTGTCTAAGGCATTTGACTGCTAACCAGAAGGTTGGTGGTTCAAACCCACCAGCTGCTCTGTGGAAGAAAGATTAGGCAATCTACTTCGGTAAAGATTTACTGCCTTGGAAACCCAATGGGGGTTGCTATGAGTCAGAATTGACTCAATGGCAGTGTTTTGGGGTTTTTTTTGGTAGATGATACATGCAATGGAGACAAGCCTGGGATAGTTCTTTTTGGAAATTATTGATCAGTGCTTGCAGAAAGGAATCAAAAAGAATAGTTTGAGTCACCTGGAAGGAGAGATGTTTTTCTTTCAAAATATTTTTAATTTTAAAAAGTAATATGTTTCAAATAGTATAAAAATGTATGCATGAGGTGATAAACGTTCTCCCTACAACTCTCCAATCCCACTTCCCATAAGTACTCACTGTTAACAGTTTTCTATATATTTTTTCACATCTGTCTTTATGTACATACGAAAATGAAATTTCATTTATTTATTCAATAAATATTTATTGAGCACCTACTATGTGCCAGAGACTGTTCTAGGTGCTAGAAATCCAGCAATCAAAAAGGCAAGCAAAAATTTCAGCCCTCATAGAGTTTACAGTTCTAGAGGAAGAAGACAGATGACAAACCAATAAAGAAACAAATATATTATGAAGCAGGTGGTGAAAAAGGCATGGAGAACAATTAAGCATGGAAGGGGAATAGAAAGTGTTGGGGCTAGGGGAAGGGTGAAGAGATGTGTGCTCTCCCCAAACGTAGACTATGTGAAGTGTCATTTGGGCAGAGACATAAAGGATAGGAGGAAGCAACTATGGAGATATCTAGGGAAGATAATTCCCTGAGGTATTGGAAAAGAGGCCAGAGTGACTAGAACTGAGGAAAAAGATGAGATCCGAAGGGTAGCAGAGGGACAGATTGACCACAACACCAGATTGGTTGTTGTCAAGTCTATTCCAACTCATGATGCCCCATGTGTTAGAGTATAACTGAGCTCTGTAGGGTTTTCGTGGCTACAGTCTTCATGAAGTAGATCCCCAGGCCTTGCTTTCCTTTTGGGGCTGGGTAGATTCAAACCAACAACCTTCAGGTTAGTAGTTGAGCACAAACTGTTTGCACTACCCAGGACCCTTGAAGGACAGATATATGGGGAATTATAAACCATAGCCAGAACTCTAACTTTTAATACGAGTAAGAAAGGAAGTCAACGGAAAGTTTGGACAGAGGAGTAACAGTGCTCTGACTTATGTTTTAAAAGAAAAGCTCTGACAGCTTGAGAATAGACTGTAGGTTTATGTCTGAATAAAGATATATTTTGAAAATTTATCAATATGACATGAATAGTACTATATATTGCTTTTAACTATACAGTAGATCATGGACATCTTTCCATGCTAATAGAACTGATGTATTTTAAAGTTTCCTAGTTTGGTGGCGTAGTGCCTAAGGCATTTGACTGCTAACGAGAAGGCTGGCGATTCAAACCCAGCAGCCACTCCTTGGAAGGAAGGTTGGGCAACCTACTTCCTCAGTGATACTGCCTTGGAAACCCAAGGAGGGGTCACTATGAGTCAGATTTGACTCGATGGCAGTGCGTTGCATTGTTTGCGTTTAGTCTTCATTTGTTTGAAAACACTAGTATGTATTAGCCATACCCCTATTAGTGGGCATTCAGGTTATTCCATGTTTTTCTGTTACAAACAGTGCTTCAGTAATTATCCTTTTTTATGAATGTGGCTAATATTTTTGTAGGATAGACTTGTAGACATATCATCCCTGGGCCAAAGGACACAAATATTTAACACTTTGATAGATACTGCCAAATTGTCCTCCAAAAAGAACATACCAACTCCCTCCAACATTGTATCTGAGTGTTCATTGCTAACATGAGCTATTTATTATAAGTTGTTTTAATTTTTGCAAATCTGACAAGCCAAAAATGATGCCACTTTCATTTGTTTTTCCTTGATTCTTTATTAGTAAGACTGAGAGTGCAATCATATGTCTGTGGGCATTTGTATTTCTTCTCTGAGAATATATTTTTTGTCTATTTCTCCATTGAATTGTTTGTCTTTCCGGTATCTTTTAAAAATAATTTTTAAAACCTCAAATTATATAAAAGAACATAATCACTTCTGATCAATTAAAAGCTTTCTTTCTAATAGTCATTTTTGCCTAGTAAAGTCTCATTAATTTGGCATTTGGGGACTTTGGGGACAGTCTGCTCTGCAAGTGACCTTTGTACCATCTATGATCAAGTTAGCAAGATGGCAAGAAAAAAAAAAAAAAAGAAAAGTGATTATATTCTCCAAGGAACAAATTCCTTAAGCTCCACAGTAATTCATAAAGTCCTTCATTCTAAGGTAACTGTGACATAGATTGCTAGCTATTATACTTTCATAACATCAGCTAAAAAACCAAGCCAAACTCACTGCCATTGAGTCGGATCTGACTCATGGCGACCCCTCCTTTTGTTTCCGAGGCAGAGTTGGGGCCGACTCGATGGCAAACAACAACAACAACAACAACATCACTACGAAAGTAGATTGCCCAACCTTCCTTCCAAGGAGTGGCTGGTGGGTTTGAACGGCCAGCCTTCTGGTTAGCAGTCAAGTGCCTTAGGCACTATGCCACCAGAGCGCCTAACATCAGCTGAAGGATAAATTATTTAAGAAATATACTTGCTTATTTTACACACACACACACACACACATTTATTTGTTTTAAAAAAAATATGCTGGCAATCCAGGAAATTGGCAAAGTGGAAAGTATTTTAGGCCTGGATTGAGACTAGGACAGTACAAATATTCCATTTTTAACAGTAGTAGCTTTCCTCTGCAGGGATTAAGAAAAATTAACTCAGCATTTATTGAGGTCCCACTTTGTGCCAGGCACTATTCTGTGAATATGGACTATGAAGCATGAGTCCATAATGGTCAAGGGCCCTGCTCTCATGAAGCTTCCATTCTAAAGAAGGGAGATGGACAATTTAAAAAAATAAAGAAAAAAGATGCTTGCAGACATTATAAATGCTACCAAGGTAATAAAACAAAGAGGTCTAGAGGAGAGGATGGGTTGCACTTCAGAGGGTGATCAGCAAAGGCTCTCAAAGCAGGGATATTTGAGCTGAGACTTGAGTGAAGAGGAGCCAGCCAGGCAAAGCTTCAGGAGCAAGATCAGCAAGTGCCAAGGGCCTGAGGCAGGAATGAACTGGGCATTTTCTTCTTAATCATTTCAAAATTGAGAAATTACTTGGAATGAATAGGCAGGATATTTTTTTCTGTTTTAAATGAGGAAAAAGATAAAGTCTGTATTAGCAATATAGACCAATATTATGATTTTTGTCACACATACCACATAAGAAATACTTTTAATGTAAAAAATTGTAAGATAAAATTTAGTAAAGCGTTAACATTTATTTAGCACTTACAATGTGACCAGTACTGTCCTAAGCTCTTTGTGTGTATTATCTCATTTAATCCTTTCTTCAAATTTATTTTACATCATACCCTTTTTATAGAAATGGACACAAAGGCATCAAGATGTAAGCAGTTTTCCCAATGTCACCCTGCAACTAAGTGACAGAGCCAGGATTCAAAGCCAAAGCCTATCTTCTTAACTTTCTCATTTTGAATATTCTCACTTGTCCTGTGTACAGCCTGTACCCTGTGACAATCTTACTCTTATGGCACTCATATGGAGAACCCATCCTGGGCTATCTCTATGGTGGGTGCTGAGGAGACCTGGATCAATAAGATACCATCCCTCGAGTTACACTTAACTCTCCTAGGGAAAGGTCAGAAAAGCCTTCCTAAAAGAGAAAAAGCCTAAGCTGAGTTTTGAAGGATGCATACATGATACATGAATGGGACAAGTATTCCAGGCAGAAGAACAGCTTAGGGAAATGAGAAGGAGCAAGTTGTGCATGAGAATAATTGACATTTCAGTATTACTAAGCCTTCAGTGTGGGGGCAGTGGTGGTTCAGTGGTAGAATTCTCACCTTCCATGCAGGAGACCTGGGTTCAATTCCTGGCCAATGCACCTCAAATTCACCCACCACCTGTCTGTCAGTGAAGCTTGTGTGTTGTTATGATGCTGAACAAGTCCCAGCTGAGCTTCCAGACTAAGACAGAGGAGGAAGAAAGGCCTGGCAATCTGCTTCCAAAAAATCAGCACTGAAAGGCTGATTTCATTGGGGCTGACTCAACGACAGCTCACAAGGAGGAGCCTGGAGTGCAAGCTAGGCTGGGGTGAGTGTCTAGGCTAATAGGAAGGGCATGGCCAAGTCATGGAAGACCTTAAATGTGTTGCTAAGGAGTTTCAGCTTTATCTCCTAGGTGACATGGTATCTCTGAGGATTTAATCAGGGAATGTCACCTCATACCGGTATTCTATAATGATCTTTATGACCGAAGTATAGAGAATGAATTAGAGGGAGCAGAATGAGCATTTTGGGGACTTTTGAATGCTTCAGATAAGAGATATTGAAAACATGGACTTGAGAAGAAGTGATGAATTAAAGAAACATTTAGGAGGGAAAATGAGCAGCATTTGGTGGTAAATTAGATTGGGGATAGACAAGAGAAAAGTGTTGGGATGAGCTCAGAAATTTCTGACTTGGCCTCTGACCCCAGCACCTGCTTCCCATATGTCCCTCATCTCACACAGTCCTGTTTCATATGCAAGAGGCACCAACTTGGTTGAATGGTTAGATGAATGTGATCACTGGGAAAGAAATAATCAGAAAAGATTTATAGGAAAAGCAGGGGAAAAATAGGTGCTTGAGAGAGTATGAGGAAAAAAAAAAATGAAAACTCTGATACAGAAAAGTAGGTAAAGACTTAGTAGTGAATCAAACAACACTGAGATAAATCCAAGGAGTCAAGCCAAAGAGGTTTATTAGCTGGAGAATGACATAATTAGAGAAGCACTTTAGAAATGTGGCTTGAAGGGTAAGATGTAACAGAACTGAGGCAGGAGGTAACAGAAGGCAAGGAAAATAGTTGGAAGGCTATTGCAGTAGTCCAGATAAGAGATGGTGAGACAGTGAAGGACACTCGTGTCATGGGGATGAAGAAGGAATGGACAGGTGCAGCACAACTGTTGGATGCTGCAGCTGACTGGTGGGAGGAGAGAAGTCAGAGATAACTACCGTTTGATGCCATAGTGATTGGAAGAGTAGATATTTATACAAAGAGTAAAGCCAGAGGGCTAGGAGGGACTAGGCAGGGAAGGAAAGGGCAGCATTCCCCTTGGGCAACCTGAATTTGAGAACGAACAAGACTTTCAGGCAGAGATGTCCAAGGGCTTCTGGAAGGCTAGCAAAAAGACTTCATCACTGCAGGTATGGATCAACCTTCCCAATCTCCATCTGTCTACACATGGCCTGACTTGCCTTCTGTGAAAATGGATGAACAGCCCAAGTTCTTATTTAGGGCCAGCACCCCTAGCATTGGATACCAATCCCTCTTGCCTTCTCAAGAACGTTGCTCCTGATGTTGTCTCCACCAAACCTCCATCTTGGAGGATCCTCTACTAGATCCACTGTTAGATCATTTCCAAGAGCACACAGACCTATCTTCTATCTTAAAAACAAACCCTTCACTGTCTTCATGCTTCTCTCCAGACACTGCCTCATTTTTTGCTCCCCCCACCCCCGCCAGACCAAAACTCCCTGAAAGAGTTGTCTAAACTCACTATCTTTACTTCCTCACCTCCCATTTTCTCAACTCTTGCCAATCTGCTTTTCATTCCCAGCCTCTCCACCGAAATGGCTTTCTTTTTTTTTAAGCGTTGCCAAATCTAGTTGCCAGTTCTCACTCTTCACTGTAGGCATCCTCTCAGGCACAACTGATCAGTCCTTCCTCCTGGAAACACTTTCTTCCCATGAGTTTCAGACCACCACACTTCTGATGCTCCTTCTACCTCACTGGCTACTACTCCCTCTTCAGCTTCAGTGCTGGTTCCTCCCCTGCTTTCTGATCTCTAAGCTAGATATTCCAGACTCGGTCTCTATCCCCCTCTTCTATCTTCACACTGTCCTAGGTGACCTCATTCAGTCCCATACCTTTAAATACTACCATATGCGGATGACTGCTGAACTATTCTCTCCAGCCCTGACCTCTAATTTCAGTTATGGACTCCTCTATCACAGAAGTGTTGAATGTTTTCACCTAAAGTAACTGTTGTTTACTTAAAGTAAAATATTTTTTTAATTTATGGATGTTTCCTTATAACTTAAATACTTTGTACTATTGTCTCATATTTTATGTACATTCTAAAAAAAGAATAAATATTAAATAAACAAATTTTAAAAATAACTAGCATCTTTAGGTACAATATTTACAATTTAGCAAGGTTCATTGTTAATAGTACTAGTTGTAAATCCATTTTTCAAAAAACCTTCTTGTTAATTGCTAGGGTTTGGGCCAACTCTTGTCAGATCTGATTAAATTGCCACTGTTTCCAGATGATGGTAGGGTTTGACAGAGAACTTGTACTAAGAGTACAAGATGCATCCCCTCTGGCATCTTCCTCTTGTGCATGTCTACTTGCATCACTGGTATTACTTTCTGTCCAAGGTTTTTTACAGGACTCTTTCTAAGCTAGTTTTTATTTTGTGATAGTTTAGTTGCAGCTAGATAATATAATCGGGAAATCTATTTAACCAGTCACAGTGAAACTATATTTCTTCTCTCAATAGGTTGGAAACAAGTGAGTCAGTGTTCTCCTCCCCCCAGGGTTGTAAAATGCCGGTTCTTCTCTTGGGAGACTTGTGTCTTTACATGTGTCCTGTGTCCTGTGACTGATGGAGATGTGTACTGACTAAGAGACCAATCTTATATCACACACTAAACCAGTGAAGTTTTATTTATTTATTTTTAAATAAAAATAAATATACATAGATGTAAATATGTTTTACCCATATCCCATCTTGTATACCCTTGATGTATTCTACCTCTGAGAACCCTTGAGGTAATCTACCTCTGAGACTACCAGTGTAACTAATGCCTACTCAGTATCAACACTTGGATCACCAACAAGTACCTCAAATCAAGATGCCTAAACCACCTTTTTGTTCTCCCCCCTCCTTCCAAAATAAAACCTGCTTCTCCTTCTTAGTAAATTGCACCTCTACTTACTGAGTTACTCAAGTCAAAAATTATGGAATTATCCTTGACTTCTCTTGGTCTATCATATCTGTCATCACTCTGTTAGTAAATGCTGTTGGCTTTGCCTTTAAACCATATCCTGAATCCAATCCAATCCAAGTTTTCTCCTCCTCCATCATCACTACTCTGTTCCAAACCACCACCATCTCTTGCACCATCTACTGCAATAGGCTCTGAATTGTTCTTATTACTCTTGCATGCCCTCAGTCTATTCTCCAAATAGCAGCCAGGAGATCTTTTAAAACCCTCTGTTCAAAACCTCTGACACACTTGAGTAAGGTCTAATTTTCTTACCATGGCTTTAAGAACCTATATGATTTGGTTTTGCTTGCTTTTTAAAATTCATCTATCACCCTGCCTCCTTTCACTATGTTTGTGCTGTACTGGTCTTGCTGCTATTAATCAATATCATTGAAAAGCTGTTTCCCTCATTTCATTCCTATCTGTGCTCAAAGGCTTTCCTCGCTACCGTTCTAAAATAGTGTGCACATGAGCTCTGCCCCTACCACTCTTTGCTCCTTACCCTGGTCTACTTGTCGTCACACTCATCACTACTTGACTTTCCACTATGTATGTTTGTTTGCTCATTTATTGTCTACCTTCTGCACTTGAATGAGAGCTCCACTCGGGCAGGGCCATTTCTGTCTTCTTCCTTGCTGTATCTCCTGTTCCTGGAACATTTCCCAAGGAGCTCTTGTGATGCAGTGGTTAAAGCATTGGGCTGCTAACCAAAAGTTGAGTGGTTCAAACTCATCAGCTGCTCCATGGGAAAAAGATGATGCAGTCTGTTTCCATAAAGATGAACAGCCTTGGAAACTCTATGGGGGCAGTTCTTCTCTGTCCTGTAGGGTTGCTATGAGTGGGAATCAACTCAATGGCAGTAGGTTTTGGGTTAGAACATTTCCCAGTACATAATCCATGTTCAATAGATATTTATTTAATGAACGAGCAAATGAATATTCACAGGGACAACAGATGAAATCCTGAGGGTAGTTGACTTTAAGAGAAAAGAGGGCAAAGGACAAATCTTTGAGAGCATATTGAAATTGAAGGCAAAAGAGACACTCCAAAGGAATTGAAATTTCAGCTCTTGTTAACTAGGCAAGAAGAGAACATGGAGTGCATGTGGGAACTCAGCACAGACTGCTTCAAGTTCTCTGCCCCAACTGTAGGAATGTTTTAAACAGCAAAGCTGAGCACATACCAAAAACCTGGACAGACATAGGAAACCAATATTTCAGCCCAAGGGTGTACTGTCCCCTGTTACCCTGAAGCACTCATTTAAAAGGGGCTCAAACCAGGATCCTGAGGCCTCGGACCACGGCCTCTGAGATAAAGCAGGAGCTCCAGGACTCCTTGGGAATCTGCGTAGGCTGCTTGTGGCTCTTCAGAAGTCAGGGTGTGATTCTTAAGAAAACAGTCAGATGCTGGAGAGTGACCCCTTTTATTAGGTTCACTGTCTTAGCCACAGAGAAACCATAGTGTTTGTCCGTAGCCTGAAATACTCAAAGGCCACAGTGCTGAAAAGAGGGCCGCCTTCAGGCCTCTTTGTCGCCATTAATCCTGGTCCCCGCTGGTCTCACCCTTTTGCATCAAAAAAGCTTTCTAGTATTTTTTTCTTTTTTAAGAGGAGAAAAAAAACAGCTGTGTGGGATTTGAGAATGGGATTTTAATGGTCACTGAAGACACACAAAGCTTTGCAGCGATAGTGAAGCATTCTGGGGGCAATTGACTCCTTTGTCTGGGGCAGCAGAAACGAGCTGGCTGCTCAAGGAGAAAAGAGCACCAACTGGAACGCATGAGTGAGGTCTCTTCAGGCCAAATCTTCAGCATATTTGCAAAGAGCTATTTTCAAGCTCCCTTCATGACATTTCAGAGAGTTGCTTTTTGTGTTTAGCTCACTTTTACTTTGTAAAGGAAACAAAATTATATGGAAGGTGCTTGGCATGAATTATTTCCGTAGGTCTTTCTTGCTGGAAAGAAAAGGGAACATTTGGCTGACAATATGAGTTTGTTTGTGTGAAGCAGGACTTTCCCTGTGAGGATTAAGAACTGGTACCCTGGTAAAGCCGGTCAGCCCAAGAGGCATTTCTCAGCCCTTTGCTCAGTTGAGAAATCCCAACAGAAGTGGGATATTGTGATGACTCTCAAACTGTAGCACTGAGAAAGCTTTGGGAGCTTTGAATTGTTCTAAGGGGAGTGGATATGCCAGCAAGTCATCTCTGACTCATGGTAGCCCCAAGTGGGTCAGAGTAGAACTGGGCTCCATAGGGTTTTCAGTGACTCATCTTTCAGAAGATCACCCGGCCTTTCTTCCAAGGTGCCTCTGTGTGGACTTGAACCTCCACCCTTTGGTTAGCAGCCATGCACATTAACTGTACTTTCCAGGGACTCCAGAGCAGCAAGAGCCCATCCAGTATTCTTTTCAGTGAGAATCAGGTCTGATCTTTTGCACCCTTGGAGGGGATGAGTTTTCTTCCAGAAGAATGAGAGAACAGATCATGCTGCTCTGACTCTTGAGTTGTGATTAATGGGATTCTTGGAATCCATATGGACACTTGCCCTTTAGGTGAATGAGGATTCTGAGAACAGCTGTTTCCAAAATGGAGCTGGTTTGTGCTAGAGGGGCCACTGATAGTCTTGGTTTTATTTACCTTTTGCCAATGTTCATGATGGGTTGGCTCATTAGAGGCTTGAACAGGTTTGTTCTCATTTTCTGGCCTGCTGTAGATACTGGAATAGTGAGGAAGGACAAGAGTAAAAAGTTGTGAATTCCTAGTACATAATTGAGTCCAGCTTCTCATAGGAGATGGGCTGGAACCAGAGTGATTATGGAAACCATTATCCAATAAGGCTGTACTTAAGGGGGAATAAGTCTGGAATCACAGGCTCTGTCTGCTACAGATGGATGCATCATCCTCATAGTAACATTGTTTGCCAAGAAAGCAAGAGTTTGGTTCACTTTTTAAATTTTTTTACAAAACATCATTGTATTATATAAAAATGATATACAAATATTCTAAAAGAAAATCCAAAGAATATTTAAAAAGCATTGAGATTTAGATATTAAACTACAGTGTATCCTTTATTGATGGATTACATTAATTATAGAAATAATATTTGAAATGTGGCATATTTTGGCTTATTATCAAAAAGGCTCAATTTTTTTTTTTTTTTAAGAATATGAAGTGAATAATGAAAGACATTTTTATTACTGGCAAAAGATAACTTTTGTCATGTTTAATCCCAAATGCCTTTATGCAGATTGCATTTGTAGGATGAGATGAAAATAGATAACCCTCCTCACAGACATTCAAGAGACAGAATAGCTAACTTTATCATGAGATGTGTGAATCCCCCCCACCCCATTTCTTGGCAGCTTAGGTGTAAAAGAGAATGTGTGTGCTGCAGTCAAACACCCCTAAAGCCCCATGGAGAATCCTTGGCAAAATCTTGAGTTGTGCTTTAGTCTGCTCTTCTGTTAAATGACTGCACCGCCCCCTGCCCCGACCTCCCTTAATCTCAGAGTTCTTGATCTTAATGTAGGTGTTATTACAGACCAGCTGTGGGCTTTGGCCAAGTTATTTAACCTCTCTAAGTCTCTGTTTCTGTAAAATGGAGCTAATTTTAGTGCCTTGGAAACCCAAGGAGGGGTCGCTATGAGTCAGATCTGACTGAACAGCAGTGAGTTTGGTTTTGGGTTTTGGAACCTCTTAGGAATAAATGAGATAATGTATACAAAGCTTTTGGCAAGGCATCTAGTGTAAGTTCTCAATGTTAACCACTAGAAAAGTATTTTTATAGTTGTGATCATGCTGTTTGAATATTATGGCAGCAAGTTCAATTTAGTACATATTACTTCATGTTCAAACCCTACAAAAGATATAAATCCATATTTCAGTAACACCAGAAATATAATCAGAAGCACAGTTTATGAATTTATTTATTATTTATCATGGAAACATTTTCCAGGGTATACTTTTTATAACCCATTAGTTGTATCACAAATATGAAGCAGGTATTTTGGAGAGCTTGTCTATAAGGCCCTTGAGATCACCCAGGGTGAGCTCAAAACAGCCTCTGATCATACCTCTCTCCTTTCCATGGCTACCTTTTATATGCAAAATAAAATTCAAATAGCTGGCATTCAAGAACTTTCTCAATCTATTACCCAAAACTTTACTTTCTTCCTTCTCCTCCCATATTTCATTCCTGAATATTTACTACCACTTGCCCCTTTCTCAACTGGAAGATCCTATTCATCCTTCAAGGCACAACACAAATGTGGCTTCCTCTAGGAAACCTTCCAGGATGTTGCCAGCTAGCTAGATTTAATAGCACCCTCCTCCTTTTCTCACAGCAGGAGACCTATGTTAATGAATGCTTTTTACCTTAATAATCCTCCCAATGGCCCTATAAAGTAGAGAATACTAGGATTTTTTTCTCTTTTCAACCATCAAGTGCTTGTACTATAAAAATAATTAGGACATCTGTGATTCTGGCCTTCAAGGAGCTCAGGGTCTAGGAGTGACAGGCCTATAAATGCCTCTGTTGTTAGGTGCTGTCAAGTTGGTTGCATCCCTATGTACAACAGAACAAAATGCTGCCTGGCCTTGCACCATCCTTATGATCATTGCTATGTTTGAACCTATTGTTGCAGCCACTGTGTCAATCCATCATGTTGAGGGTCTTCCTTTTTTTCTTTTTTCCAACTCTGTCTTTGGTCTAGGGTGATTCCAATTTACCTGCCCCTGTCTGATCTTCTCACCTGTCTATACATTTATCTGTAGCGTGATGTTTGATGTTAGTGGCAATGCAATACGGTCTTCCTCTTTTTCACTGAACTTCTACTTTATCAAGGATGATGTCCTTCTAGAGAAAATAGTCTCTCCCGATAACAGGTCCAATGTAAGATGAAGTCTCATCATCCTTCCTTCCAAGGAACATTCTAACTGTATTTCTTCCAAGACAGACTTGTTTGTTCTTCTGGCAGTCCATGGTATACAGCCATACCTCATTTTATTGTACTTTGCTTTATTGCATTTCACAGATATTGTATTTTCTACAAATAGAAGGTTTGTGGCAACCCTGCATTGAGCAAGTTCATAGGTGCAATTTTTATAACAGCATGTGCTCACTCCAAGTCTCTGTAGCATTTGGTAATTCTCACAATATTTCAAACTTTTCATAATGCTATTGCTTACTTGACTACTTGTTGTTGTTGTTGTTTGCCGTCGAGTCGGACCCGACTATAGCGACCCCTCCTTGGGTTTCTGAGACAGTATCTCTACCGAAGTAGATTGCTCAACTTCCTTCTGAGGAGTGGCTGGTGGGTTTGAACTGCCAGCCTTCTGGTTAGCAGTCAAGTGCCTTAGGCACTAATGTAAACATAATTTTTATATGTACCAGGAAACCAAAATATTTGGGTTATTCACTTTATTGTGATATTTGCTTTATTGTGGTAGTCTGGTACCAAACTCCAAGGTTTGTCTCTATTCAATATTCTTTCTCAACACTATAATTCAAAAGCATCAATTCTTCGGTCTTCCTTATTCATTGTCAAGCTCTCACATGCATATGAGGTGACTGAAAGTACTATGGCTTAGGTCAGGCATACCTTAGTCCTCAAAGTGACATCTTTGCTTTTCAATACTTTAAAGAGATCTTTTGCAGCTAATTTGCCCAATGTAATATGTCATTTGATTTCTTGACTGCTACTTCCATGGGTATGGATTGGTGAATCTAAGTAAAATTAAATCCTTGACAACTTAAATCTTTTCTCTATTTATCATGATGTTGCTTATTGGTTCAATTGTGAGGACTTGTTCTCTTTATGTTGAGGTGTAATCCATACTGAAGGCTGTAGTCTGATCTTCATAAGCAAATGCTTCATGTTCTTTTTACTTTCAGCAAGCAAGGTTGTGTCATCTGCATATCACAGGTTGTTTATAAGTCTTCCTCCAATCATGATGCTTCATTCTTCTTCATATAGTCCAGCTTCTCAGATTATTTGCTTAGCATACAGATTGAATAAGTATGGTGAAAAGATACAACCCTGATGCACACCTATCTAGATTTTAAACCATGCAGTATCCTTTTGTTCTGTTCAAACAACTGCTTCTTGGTCTGTGTATAGGTTCCTACTGAGTACAGTAAAGTGTTCTGGGATTCCCATAGACTCAGGAAAAGATTTATGGCAAGAAACATGGAGATCTCCAAAGGACACTAGGTCCACAGATGTTGAAAGGAGATAAGGGCCTTTCCCCAGAACCAAAAGAGAGAGAAAGCCCTTCTCTAGAGCTGTCACCTTGAATTTGGAGTTTAGCCTCCTAAACTGTGAGAGAATAAATTTCTGTTTGTTAAAGTCACCTATTATGGTATTTCTGTTATAGCAGCACTAGATAACTAAGACTGACTTTGGCACCAGAAGTGGGATGCTGTTCTAACAGATACCATGGAAGTGGTTTTGAAATTGAGTAATGAGTAGAGGCTGGAAAAATTTTAAGGTGCTTAATAGTAAAAATCTACATTCCCTTGAAGAGAGTCTTGGAGGAATTTTGGACATGAAAAGCAATTCTGGTGAGAACTCAGAAGGAAGTGAGGAGAGTTATAATACCAGAGACGGCAGAGATGATGAAAAGCAACAGCAGAGAAATGGTGGCAGCAGAATCGGGAGATCAGCACATGATGGCATAGGAGCCAACCCACGGAGCAAGAGAGCTGAGTGCCTTCAGGCTGAGCCTTCCTGGCAAAATGGGAAATCTGGGCACTTATCAGTAGAGCGAAAGAGCTTTGTAACAGTTGCCTGAGGAAGGCAGAGTCTAGGAGCACCCAAGAGGCCAGAGGGGTGAGGGGTTGAGAGGTCAAGAAACCAGGAAGCAGAATGCTAAGAGACAAGGAGCACAAGAAGCAGAACTGCCTTAGTCTCAAGAGAAAGATCATGACCTCTGGGGTCTTAGAGTGTGGAACCATGGCCTGCTGGGTCTCAAAGGGTGGGCTACAGCCTCCTAGGATCTAAGGAGTCAAATATTCATCAACTTGGCTCTGGAGTATGGGGCTACATTCACAAGTGCCAGGGGTTAAGATGAAGTCACTGCCCAAAGCTGAGGCGGGGGTGGAGGGGGAACTGCTATGCCCAAGAGCATAAGAATGGGGCCTGACAAGGCCGAGGTTGTAGGGTCATCACTCAATTGGACTAGGAAAATGGGTCCACCCAAATACGAAGGAACAGTTGCTGTCCCAGTAGGCCTGCAAGGTGAAGCTGAAGCCCAGGGCTGAGGGGCCTCCAGCCAGAATCCAGAGAGCATGGCTAACACTCAGAGTCTGAAGGGCAGGGCCATTGCCCAGATGGTCTCAGAGAACAAAGGATTATTTTCAAGCTTTGAGAACTAATGTAAATTGTTCTGCTGGGTTTTGGACTTGCTTGGTACTCTTATTCCCTCTTTCCTTCCAGTTTCTTCCATTTGTAATGGAAATGTCTACCTTGTGCCTGTTCCGCCATTGGTCTTTAGAAGCAGATAACTTGTATTCTAGATTTCATAGGTTCATAGATGAAGAGAAATTTTGCCCCAGGCTGGCATTTGGACTTGGAATTGATTTAAGACTTTTAGGATGATATGGTGGGATGAAAATGTTTTACATGTGGCAAAGACATGAATTTGGGGGGACAAAAGGGTGGAATGTCATAAATTGAAATGTGTCTCCCCAAGATATGTATCAATTTAGCTAACCTATGATTCCCAGTATTGTGTGATTGTCTTCCATTTTGTTATCTGATGTAATTGTCCTTCCTATGTGTTATAAACCCTAATCTCTGCCTGTGGTTAATGAAGCAAGATTAAGTTATGTTAAAGAAGATTAGGTTATGTTCCTTATGTTAATGAGGCAGAATTAGGGTACAGTGCAACACCCTTACTCAAATTACAACTCTGATCTGATGTAAGGAGAATTTCCCAGGGGTGTGGCCTGCATCACCTTTTCTCTTACAAGAGATAAAAGGAGAGAGAATGGAGCAGAGAAGGAGGGACCTGACTACCACCAAAACAGAAGAGCCAGGAGTGGGGTGCATCCTTTGGACCTGGGGTTCCTGCACTGAGAACCTCCTAGACCCAGGGGAAGATTGATGCCAAGATACACAGAGATCTCCAAGGGATATTAGGCACACAGATGTTGAAAGGAGTTAAGGACTTTCCCCCAGAGCCAACAGAAAGAGAAAGCCTTCCCCTAGAACTGGTGCCCTGAATTTGGACTTCCAGCATCCTAAACTGTGAGAGTATAAAGTTCTGTTTGTTACAACCACCCATTTATTGTATTTTCTGTTATAGCAGCGCTAGATAACCTAAGACACTATTCTTCTCAATGTTATCCATTATTTGTTATGATCCACAGAGTCAAATGCCTTTGCATAGTCAATAAAACAGGTAAACATTTTTCCAGTATTCTCTGCTTTCAGCCAAGATCCATCTGATACCTACAATTATATCCTTCTTTCAACATCTTCTTCTGAATCCAGTTTGAATTTCTGGCAGTTCCCTGTCAGTGTATTGCTGCAACTGTTTTTGAATTATCTTCAGCGGAATTTTACTTGCATGTGATATCAATGATATTGTTTGATAATTTCTGCATTCTGTTGTATCACTTTCCTTTGGAATGGGCCCAGATATGGATCTCTTCTAGTCAGTTGGCCAGGTAGCTGTCTTCCAAATTTTTCTGGCATAGACAAGTGAGCAGTTTCAGCATTGCATCCATTTGTTGAAACATCTCAATTGGTGCCAGTGCTTTCAGTGCCAGTGCTTTAATTCCTGGTGCTTGGACTTCTTCCTTCATTATCATCAGTTCTTGATCATATGCTACCTCCTGGAATTGTTGAATATTGACCAATTCCTTTTGGTACAGTGATTTGTGCATTCCTTCTATCTTCTTTTGATGCTAATTGCATTCAATATCTTGCCCATGGAATCCTTCAGTATTGCAACTTGAGGCTTGAATTTTTCTTCAGTTGTTTCAGCCTGAGAAATGCCAAGTATGTTCTTCCCTTTTGGTTTTCAAACTCCAAGCCTTAGTCCATTTTAATATTTTACTTTGTCTTCTCAAGCCACCCTTTGAAATCTTCTGTTCTTTCCATTCTCATTAGCTGCTCTACATTTAAAAGCAAGTTGCAGAGTCTCTTCTGACATCCATTTTGGTCTCTTCTTTATTACCTGTCTTTTTAATGACCTTTTGTTTTCTTCATGTATGATGTCTTTGATATTATCCTACAACTTGTCTGGTCTTTGGTCATTAGTGTTCAGTGCTCCAAACTATTCTTCAGATGGTTTCTAAATCCAGGTGGGATATTCTCAAGGTCATATTTTGGCTCTTGTGGACTTGTTTTAATTTTCCTTAGCTTCAACCTTAACTTGCATATGAACAATTGATGGTTTGTTCAGCAGTTGACCTTGGCCTTAATCTGACTGATGATATTCAGCTGCTTCATCATCTCTTACCATTGGTGTAGTCAATCTGATTCCTGTGTTTTCCATTCTGATGAAGTCCACAGGCACAATCACCATTCAATAATATTGAAAAACATGCATTTGCAATGAATAAGTTATGGGTCTTGAAAAATTCTATCATGCATTCCTTCTATCACACGACCTCCTGTATTGCTTCTGTCACCAAGGCCACATTTCCTAATTACCAGTCCTTCTTCTTCATTTCCAACTTTTGCATTCCAACCACACATTGTTATCAATGCATTTTGATTGTGTGTCTGGTCACTTTCAGACTGCAGAAGTTGGTAAGAATTTTTCTTTTCTTCATTTTTGTCATTAATGGTTGGTGTGTTCATTTGAATAATAATAGTTGTATTGACTAGTCTTCCTTATAGAAGTATGCATTTATCTTACTTACTATACTGTACTTCAGGATAGATTTTGAAATGTTCCTTTTGACAATGAATGTGACACTGCTCCTCTTTAATTTGTCGTTCCTAGCATAGTAGACCATATAATTGTCCAACTCAGAAAGGCCAATACCAGTCAATTTCAGCTCACAAATGCCTAGGATATCTATCTTCAAGCAATCCATTGCACTCTTGACAGCTCCAATTTTCCTAGATTCACACATTGTACATTCCACATTGTGATTAGTAATGGATATTTACAGATGTTTCTTTTCATTTCGAGTCATGCCACAACAGCAAATGAAGGTCCTGAAAGCTTTACTCCATCCACATCATTAAGGTCGACTCTACTTTGAGGAGGCAGCCCTCTCCCAATCGTATTTTGAGTGTCATCCAACCAGAGAAGGAGCTCCAGTGTTGCAGTGGTGAAAGCATTTGGCTGCTAACCAAAAGATTGGCAGTTTGAACCCACTAGCCACTCTGCAGGAGAAAGATGAGGCAGTCTGCTTCCAAAAAGATTTACAGCCTTAAAAACTCTATTGGGAAGTTCTACCCTGTCCTATAGGATCACTATGAGTTGGAATTGACTCAATAGTGGTAGATTTGGCTTGTGTTTCCCAACCTGACAGCCTAATCTTCTGGCTACATCAGACAGTGTTCTGCTGCTATTCATAAGGTTTTCACTGGCCATTTTTTCAGAAGTAGATCACAGGTCCTTCTTCCTAGTCTGTCTTAGTCTGGAAGCTCTGCTGAAGCATGTCCACCATGAGTGACCCTGCTGGTATTTGAAATACCTATAACATAGCATATGAACATTCCAGCATCTCAGCAACATGCAAGCCAACACAACGTGGCAAACTGACAGATGAATGGTGGACAAATTGACAAACTAGGAGTGGACAATGGGGACCATGGCAGAGGGGTGTGTATAGGGAATCCAGAAGCAGTGCACGTGCTGTCATTCAGGGGGTTTGCATGGGGAATATGAGGGTCCCATCTCTAGCATACACATTCCCCTTCCTTGACCTCTGTCCTTGCATTGACCAGACTGTTTCCCTCTTTGACTAGTCAGTTGCAGGGCTGGGACATATTATGATGGAATACAAGAACGCTGCATTTTATGTCCAAATGGAACATTCCAAAATGAGGAAGGACAAATCACATGTGAACCATGCCCAAGACCAGAAAATCCTGGGGCCCTGAAGATCCCAGAAGCTTGGAATGTGTCTGAATGTGGAGGTAAGAATGTCATCTGTCCCTTCTTACTCCTTCAGTCTCCAATATCATTGTTTAGACAGGAGCCCTATGTGGCATCTTGAGAACTCCAGCTGACAAACACTTCACCATGGGCTTCCTAGGAGCTGGGATCATATTGGGTTACTTTTGGCTCTCCAGTGCCTAGCACTTGCTTGATCAAATAAGCAAAGATGTGCTACAACACATTAGTGGTGTGTGTGTGAGTGTGCGTGTGTGGGAATGAGATCACTGCATGTGTTATTTACTGTAAATAACACTCTGAAACCTGAGTGATCTCCCAATGTGTAGGGACTCTTTGCATGTGTTGAAATGGGGAAGGTGGGTCTAATTTTTTTTTTTTTTTAAAAAAAAAGCTTTGATCTCAAATTCAGAAGTTGTTCATTAAAAAAATAATATCCATCTGGTTATTAAAACTGGGACCTCCTCTGAAGTTTCTATTCATCTGTTACAAAATATTAACTCTGAAGCCAAGTTAGGTTCTGTGAGTTTCTTTCCTTTTTTTTTTTTTAATTAATTGTCTCTTTATTAAATGGAAAAAAATCAAGTGTATTGATGCTCTGTGGGCTCAAATGGAAGGTGTAGAAATTTGTACAAGATGGACATGGCAGAGTGCACCGAAACCCCCACCGCCCCCTCCTTTCTCCTTCGAGGATTCTTAGGCCCAGCTTTAGTTCCTACCTAAATGACTCCAAACTCAGCTGCAGGACTATTTCTGGTTAATAAAATCAGACCCTCAGATTGAGAGCATGAATCCTGTAATATCTTTGTCCTGCTGTGAAACTCCAGAATTAACTGCAGGTTGATAAGAGGGAAATTTTTTATACCTATTCACCCTTGGATATAATATTAGTAAAAATAATAATTGCTAATATTTATTGAATGCTTACCTGTGCCAAGCATCATGATAAGTATATTACATGAATTATTCATTTAATCACATCACTACAACAACTTTAGGAGGTTAAGTGACTCATTCAAGGTCACACAGTGAAAAGGTGTCAGACCCAGTTCTGACAGGCTCCAGAGTCCTCCCTTGAGTGTGTGTTCTTTAAATGCCATTATATCTATGACTTTTGGGTAGAAGACCATTAAAATAATAGAGAAGAGAGGATTAAGAGCACAAAAGACAACAGATTTTTATAGCACCTTGCAACGACAAGCCAACTCCTGAGGAACGTGTGCTTTGAATAACCTCTTTTACTATTTATGGCTATGCTTCTTGTCCAAAACTTTTTTTTATTTTAGGATTTGGGTGAAGATTTACAGAGTAAATTCACTTTTCATACAGCAGTTCACTTATACTTTGTCTCATGTCATTGACCAAAATTTACAATGCAGCAGCTCCCCTCCCACTTCCTCCCCATAGTTACCTCCTCCCAGTGTCCATCCCCTCATACTCTTCTGCACCCTGAGCTATCTCCCTGTGCATAAGCAGCCCTTCCTTCTCCCATGATTGTTCTCTCCAGGGCATGTGTCTACTTGAGGTAAATGTTTAACTCACATGCCTGTACTTTGTTTGGCTGGAAACCACAGTTGTGGGTTCAATCCCAGACCTGAAGGGCAGCTAGGGGCCATAGTCTCAGTGACTACACCAGGCTCTATTGGACCAGCAAACCTGGTCCCCACCTTCTTTTTTTTTTTTTTTTTGCCTCCAAATGATTTTGAGTTTTGTTCCACATTGTTCTCCCTCTTTATGCAGGATCTCCTACATCCCTTCCAGGTGGATGGCAGTGGTAGCTGGGCACCATCTATTTCTTCTGGTCTCATAGTTGTATAGGTTGCAGATCGGATGGTGTACCAGTCACTAGGACTGATTGTTTCCATTAATTTTGGTTTTCTTCTTTCTTCTTGACGAGGAGAGACCCGTTGTTGCATCTAGATGGCAGCTTCCAAGCTTTTAAGGTCCCAGTCGCTACTCGCCAAAGTAGTAGGTAGAACAATGTTTTGTATAGTATGTTATGCCAATTGAGCTTGATGTCCCCTGTGACTATGGTCCCAAGCCCGCAGGATCAACTACTCGGTCCCTCTGGGTAGCTGGCTGTGACCAAGCAATGACCATAACCTTGCCCCTTGTCAGCTCTACTATACACCTGGGAATTCTGATCATTCACATGAACTTACAGGCCCATTGTCTGCCAACCCTATATATGATCTTGGATACACTCTCCATTTAGACATACCTAATTGTTTAGCTTGTTCACCTATCTATCCGTCCCTATACCCATGTTTGCTTTCACTGACAACTCAGTACTGTATATGCAAAAGGGTTCATATTTGTTGTCTGTACTGCCCATGTAACTCTCTATGTCTTTCTCATCCTCAATGCTGCCATATTGGTCACTCACATTTGGTACATTGCCCTGCTCTTCACCCAAATCAATATTTATCTCTATCTATCTAACAGCATTCCCTCCCCTCCCCTCCCACCCCTGGTAACCAACAAAGAAAATGTCCTCCAATATATAAACCTTTCCTTAACTTTTACAATAATGGACTAATACAATATTTGTCCTTTTGTGACTGACTTATTTCACTCAGCATAATGTCCTCCAAGTTCATCCACGTTATGCGGTGTTTTGCAGATTCTACATTATTCTTTAGCGTTGCATAGTATTCCATTGTGTGAATGTACCAAAGTTTGGTTATCCATTCCTCAGTTGTTGGACATCTAGGTTGTTTCCAAGTTTTGGCTATTGTAAATAGTGCTGCGATGAACATCGGCGTGTTGTCCTAAACTTAAAAAAAAAAAAAAAATCACTTAAATGCCACTGGGTCCTTCTGTCAATACAGATTGGATTGGTTGGATTTAGCAGACTAATTGAGGTAGTCCAGGACACATCTCAGTGTAAGGAGGTGTAACTTAGTACATATAATTGGTAAAACAGAGGAGACTCTTCCAGTCACCCTTTATAGCCCTAGGATGTAATCAGAGAGATGGGGGTGTGTAAAATTGGTTGATGACCAAATTGACACCAGAGCGGAGAACTCTCTCTCTAGGGGTTCCTGCATTGCAGACGGCAGTGTATAGACCTAAGCCTGAACATACCCAGTTCTACCCCATATTTTAGAGGGGCTGACAGTTAACTCCTTGGTTTCCATCTTTGCACTGTGCTTTGTGCCTTGTGTGTAAGCATCAGGCCCTCACATGCCATCTACTCAGAGTCAGTGACAGGGCAGGGCTGACTGTTGGTGTGCTTCTCTCACTGAGATAAGAACTACGATCAGCACAAGGTGACAGGGCCTGACCACAGTCTGATCTCATCTGCAGAGAGGTGGGAAAGGGTCTGCTTGGAAGAGCTTGCTCACCTAGGGCCATTTGTCTCCCCAGGTCTTTGCCAACCTGGTGAATATTCCACAGATGGCTTTGCCCCCTGCCAACTCTGTCCCCTGGGCACATTCCAGCCTGAAGTGGGCCGTACTTCCTGCTTTCCCTGTGGAGGAGGCCTTCCCACCAAACAGCTGGGAGCCACTTCCTTCCAGGACTGTGAGACCAGAGGTGAGGACTTGGTAGCTTGCCTTTTTCTAGAACTGAATTTCCCTTCTTAGCACCATGGAATCTGGTAGAGCTCCAATTAGGCTAGGCCAGAGATGTTCTGTGAGGTGCCTCGGAGGTTGGGAGATCATGTCCCCAGCTCCATCCAGCCCTGCAGGGAAGTCTCTGAACATGGCATCCCTCTAGCCACCTGGGCTCCTCCATCTAGACAAGGCTGACTGGAGGGACAATTAGGGATAGATGAGCAGGTTTTGTACACAGGATCCCTCAGCTCTTTGTTTCAAGCCTTTCTCTACCCCAGTGCCCTTAGCTAGAACTTCCCCATCTGCTATAGGCCCTATCCCTCCTCCAGAACACCATTCCTAGTTGCCTCTTCCCAGAGAGACAAACAAATCACCAATAAGTCAATTCTGACTCATGTCAACCCCATGTATGTCAGAGTAGAACTGTGATCCACAGAGTTTTCAGTGACTGATTTTTCAGAAGTAGATCTCTTTCTTCTTTCTGAGGAGCCTCTGGATGGACTTGAACCTCTGACCTTTCAGTTATTAGCTGAGCACATTAACCATCTACACCACCCAGAGACTCCAAGGAGCCCATTTCTGAGCCGAATATCAGTTCTGCATCCCTTCAGTGATCACAAATATGCTTGGCATGATGCCTCGAGCTGCGCTCACTGATGCCATTCTCTGTGTGAGCCATAAACCCTGTAAGATCCATACATACCTTGTTCCCTTTGTGTTTTTCTCAGTGTCATGAGTCACAAGTTCCATCACCCTCCCAACCAGGCTATTTATGGAATTAAGTGTTAATTAGCCCCAGATTTGTAGGAAAGCACTGCTTCATTTGGATATAAAATTTATTTAATGAGCTGTAAAATGCTTTTGTATTGCATTTGTGTTGGTAAAAATGTCTTTCCTCCCCCCTTCCCCATTCTCTCCACCCTCCCCTACCCCTACAGTTCAATGTTCCCCTGGACATTTCTATAACACCACGACTCACCGATGTATCCGTTGCCCAGCAGGAACATACCAGCCTGAATTTGGAAAAAATAATTGTGTTTCCTGTCCAGGAAATACAACGACTGATTTTGATGGATCCACGAACATAACCCAGTGTAAAAGTAGGTCTCTTTATCTCTAAGGCTTTTCACAGTCCAGATTAAGAGAGCAAGTGCCTGGGACCATCTCTGGGCAAGAGGTCCAAGTTTCACTCGGAACTAGGTAGAAAACGCTGAAGGGGAGCAAATTGATCTACAGGCCCTCAACTTCATTGAGCCTGGCTTTTTCACCAAATACAATTGTCTTAATTTTTTCCCTGTGGCATCATTTCACATCAGCCCTGTTCAGCAAGAATTGTTTGAGGACCTTTTATGTGCCAGGCACTATGCTGGGTCCTTGATTGATGCCAAACCAGGCACAGACTATGAGGACTGCAAAGGAAGGAGCAATTAACCATCTGGAGAGATGCCAGAAGGCTTCTAGAGGGCATGAGAAGGCTTTGATAGGGAAGGGTGGAGGGGAGAGAGTGGGAGAAAGGGCTTTGTGCTTGAGAGAGCAGCTGGGGGGAAGCACTGATTCAGGAAAGTGAAAGGTGTTTCTAGAGACCCCTGGACCTGAGCAAAGAATGTACTGAAGGGAGCCCGAGGCAGACCAAGAGGGGAAGCCTTGAATGCCATGCTAAGGAGTTTGATGTGCTTTTTACAGGAATGTAGGAGCAAATCATTTAAAGACTTTCTGTGTTTGTTTTTACCATTGTGTGCAACTCTCTAGTAAAAGCCAGAAGTAAATTTCAGCTAATTTAGTAGCATTAAGCCAGCAGTCAAAGGAGAGCAAGGAGGCTTCCCTAAGCTAGAGAAGTCTGGGACTGAAAGGAACAGCGAATCATTTGAATTTTATTGGAAGGTTTATCTTGGGCAGTTGGAAGGTTATTAGAAGATTGTCTAGTTTTCTCTCTATTCCAGTGAAGCCAGTTTTTTTTTTTTTTAATTAATTTTTTTTAACAACATCCTTTCTAGTCTCCTGTTGAACACCTACTGTGATAAGCAGCTCACTACCTCTCATGATACCCTTGTCTGTTGGTAGATTAGACTTTGGGGATGCTCACAATGTTAGAAAATTCTTCCCCAATTCAAGCTCCATGGCTCTCCTCTCTCCCTTTTCTCTTCCAAGAAGAAACGCCTATCTTTTTTTTTTTTTTTTTTTCCTACTTCTTGTTCTTCTGTGCTGTCTAGTCAATTCCAACTCACAGCAACTGTATTGGACAGAGCAGGGTTTCAAAGGGTGTAATCTATGGAAGCAGATTGCCATATCTTCTCTCGTGAGCAGCTGGTGAGTTCAAACTGCTATCTTTCAGTTAGCAGCCAAGAGCTTAACCACTGTACCACCACAAACAAACAAAACAAACCTGTTGCCTTTGACTCAGTTCCAACGCATGGTGACCTCATGTGTTGCAGTGTGGAATTGCTCCATAAGGTTTTCAAGGCTCTGACCTTTTGTAAGCAGCAGACCACCAGGACTTTTCTTTCAACATGCCTCTGAGGGATATTGAACTGACAATCTTTCAGTTAGTAGCTAAGCGCTTAACTGTTGGTACCACACAGGGACTCCATTTAATAAAAATTCCAAACTAATATTGAGAGGAAAAAGAATTCCTTCAGTGTCTTCTCTTACACAGATTTACTTGACAGTTTTAGACAATAAGGTCTTTAAGAGTAAGGACTGGATGTTTCTCATTCTAGAACTGCAGAGCATTTGTTAACTGTTAGGTAAGTGGGGAGTCGATGAATGAAGACATGACTGAGGTCGGATGTATGGGGCATGTGAGTGCACTCTTTGCCTTTGGTACCAAATATGAGTACCCAGCATGCTCTGTACTAACTGAGAGTGAACTGGATTTCTCTTCCCCACTGAAAAAAATATATATGGTGTTCGTTAGAGACAAGAAGTAGAAGAATATGGCTGTCATTTTCTTTATCAAGAATCTCAAATCAAATATTTAAAAAAATCAAAAAGGTTTTTGTGGTAGTTCAGTTTGTGTGTCAACTTGGCTGGGCTGGTTGAATGGCTGGGCAGCTGGATGTAGTATTCCCCATGAAGAGACTGGTAATCAACTCCATGGTGAAATCTATTGTGAGCAGCTGAGTAGCTACCTTAGGGAACATGCTCTGCTTCCTTTATATAAGCAGAAGCCTTGGGGAATGGTCTCTAGCTTATGGTACACTTAGACCCTCCATGTAGCCATGTCATTGTTCAGCAGCCTGCTGTGCTCTGCCAACCTTGGGACTTACAATGGACTTTAATTAATGACCTGCCATGTGGTTTGGTAACATTGGGACTGTGCCATTTTATTTGTCGTCCTTGGGCTTGCTAGCCTCAGCAGCCAGTAACTGCCTGAGTGAAGAAAAGCCTCTAGTGTCAGTGGGCCGGGAGCAAGAGGCAGAGCTGAAGCCCAAAGTCAAGGGGCTTTCACACAGCCCCTAGAATCTGGCACTTTGAACTTGGACTTCTAGCCTCCGGAACTGTAAGAGAATAAACTTTGTTAAGACTGTCCCATTTGTGGTATACTCTTCGACTCGACGGCAAACAACAACAACAACAACTTGACACAGTGGCACTGGGTAACCAGAGCAATCTTTATCCAATATTCTCAAGTGAACAGTGAGCTCTGTTATCCCTATTTTGACAGACCTAGGAAGTTCCCCCTAGAACTTGGACTTTGTAAGCAAAATGTTGAAAGCTCATGGTGTCCTTCTGTTTCACATACACCTGCCCCTGACCTTGTGTGCCTTCAAACTAATGAGAAACAGAGAGTTGAACTCTGTGTGGGAAGTTGATATAGTTTGGCTTTCACAGGAGGCCCTGGACATGGTTGGATTCATCCCTGGGATGGTGTCATTTGAATGTCCCATTCCTCCATGGAGACAGGGATGCTGAGGTTCTCCTCAGCCAAGCTGGTGGTGGCCGTGACAGAGGGACAACAGTGCTGTACCTTTATAACTCATGGCATTTCCTCTTTCAGACAGAAGATGTGGAGGGGAGCTGGGAGATTTCACTGGGTACATTGAATCCCCAAACTACCCAGGCAATTACCCAGCCAACACTGAGTGTACGTGGACCATCAACCCACCTCCTAAGCGCCGCATCTTGATTGTGGTCCCTGAGATCTTCCTGCCCATAGAGGACGACTGTGGAGACTACCTGGTGATGCGGAAAACCTGTGCGTTTCAACCTTGTGCTCCTTTTCCCTCTAAGGCCAGCTGGGAAGCCCCCTTTTCCTGATGATCTGCTCCCCAGGCTTTAAATGTGAGGAGACCTAGAATGTCATCTCTGTATTAGAACTGAGATGGAATATAAGTTTATAGTTTGCCAAAAAACACACTTTAGACTAAAGCCACATGGTCAGCCTTCTGCTGAACTCCTGATGTAGTAGTCCTGCAGGTCAGGACTGTGTGCTCAGTAGAGTGAGGTGGACTTTCTTCCATGAGGACACAGAAAGTGAATGAAACTCATGGAGTGTTAGACCAGACACTTGCCTTATCCTGGGCAGCAACTTGTGGCTTGGGGACTAAGGTCAAGGGCATGGTCCAATGAAGAGGGGGCCCTTCATTCCATCCTGACCCATGGCTCAGTGTCCTTAAAGGGACACTGCCACCAAAACAGTTCAGAAGTAGTATGGTGAGTGGGCTCTGCGCCAGATTGTCTGGATCTGATTCCCAGCTCCACTAGAAGTTCCATGATCTTGAGCAAACAGTCTTTCTGTTTCTGTGCCTTAGTTTCCTCATCTGGTAATATGGGAAAACTAAAACAGCTACCTCATAGGGCTGTTATGAGGATTAAATGAGTTCAGATTTTCAAAACAGAATAATAATGGTACATGGAGCCACAATAGGTGTAAAGGTTTACTCTTCTTATTAGTATGGTCTCTGGGTAATGCAAATGGTTAACATGCTTGGCTGCTAACCAAAAGGTCGGCAGTTTGAGTCTATCCAGAGGTGCCTTGGAAGAAAGGCCTGGCAATATGCTTCTGAAAAATGAGCCATTGAAAATCCCATGGAGCACACTCTACTCTGATGTATGTGGGGTTGACATGAATTGAAGTTGACATGATGACAACTTGTTTTTTTTTTTTTTTTTTAATTCTTATTAGTGGCAAAAATGTAGGCTTAAAGCCTGACCTTACTACATACTGGCTGTGTGACCCTGGGCAATTATTTTTATAAAAGAGGTAATAATTTTACCAAATTCCTGGGGTTGTTGAAGGATTAAATGAGATGAAGTCCATAAGGTGCTTAATACACTGCCCCCGCTGCTTAGGAAGCATGCAGTAAATGGTGGCGATTACAATGAGATTACAGTAGGTCAGCTCTGGAATTTGAGGGTCCTCTGCCCAGCTCCTACAGTGAGTGGGCTGCTGCTTTTTGCCTGACCACCAGTCTGTAGGCTTAGCTTTCCCTCGGGGCCCACAATCACCAGCTGTATCCACTCTGTTTCCAGAACTTTTGACCATTTTGATGGTTCATCTGGGCCTGATGAACCCTTGAACAGGACATGTTTTACAGTCGGAGTGTTTGAAAGATGAGCGTTATTGCCTGCCTGGTCGTGACGAATCTTAAACCTTTCCTCTCCCAACTTCCCTTGGCAGCTTCCTCCAATTCTGTGACAACATATGAAACCTGCCAGACCTATGAGCGCCCCATTGCCTTCACCTCCAGGTCAAAGAAGCTGTGGATTCAATTCAAGTCCAACGAAGGGAACAGTGCCAGAGGGTTCCAGGTGCCGTATGTGACATACGATGGTAAGTGCTGTGAAGCTTGTGGAAGGAGTATCTCTGCTTTGATCAGAACTAGCTTCTGAGCCAGCTGGTGGATTGCTGACAACACACTAGCTCAGAGAAGCAGGCGGGATGAGGGGAAAGGACATTGCTGACTCACAAGTGACAAATTTTAAACAGGCATTTGGGGACACTGACTACAGGGATGAAAAGATGTTTTATAAAATAAATAAAAGTGAGCATAGTGGATAATAGCATGGATGTCGGAGTCAGGCAGGCTTGGGAGTAATCTCTTCTGTGACTTTGTGTATATTACTCACTATTTCCAAGCCCCATTTTCCTCAATTATAAATAAGGATAATCATTAGACTTAAAATGTGAATTCAGTGGGACAATCCACATGAAGACTTGGTACAGTGCCTGGCACATAGTAATCCCTCAGTAAATAGAAATATACTATAATTATGACTTTTATTTTATGGACTCCTAAGGTAGGGCAGACTAAGTGCTGGTCCTGGCTTTGCCACTAGCTAGCTCACTGGGTGAGGCTGGGCAAGTCAGATGATTTCTCTGCTTTCATTTTCCTTATGCTAAATGAGAGGGTGGCCCATCTGAGCCCTGGGGCCCTATCTAGCTCTGAAATTTGGTTGACAAACATTTACTACCACAAAATTAGCTAGACCTTGCCCTTGAGGACCTCACTGTCTAGTGAGGGAATAGTCAGTCTGTTCATTCATGAATTTATTCATTCATCCCTCCATATTTAATGAGCATGCACTGTTCCAGGCATTAGGCTAGGTGCTGGAGACAATGTGATGAATGGCAGAGACACAAACATGTATGTTGTCGTAGACGCTTTAGTGGAGTATGCACCAAGCACTGTGTGAGTATAGAAGAGAGCAATGGTTAACTTTACATGGATTTTTAGGAGTAGAACTAAGTCTCAAAAGCTTTTAGGTCTTGAAGAAAAAAATATTAATGTTTTCTGGGCAGAAACGAGGGGAAGAGCATTCAGCAAGAGGCATAGGCCAAAGGATGGAAGCTTGGGAAGAATTGGTATGTATGGGGACTGATGAATAGTTTGTTTGGCTGGTGCACAGGGGGAGTAGAGGTCAGGAGTGAGAGATAGGACTCCAAGGGGGCGGGGTTAGGCCATAAACAACTTTGAATGCCAAGCTCAGAAGGGTAGACTTAATCTTACAGGAAGCTACTTGTTTTGGTTCTTTGGTGCTGTTCAGACAGACAGACAAATGTATGGCTTTAACAAATGGGTCTATTCTCTTACAGTTTTGGAGGCTAGAAGTCTGAGTTTAAAGTGCCAGCTCTAGGGGCTGGGTGAAAGCCCCTCAACCTTGGGCTTTGGCTCTGCCTCTTGCTCCCGGCGCACTGCAGCTGGAGGCCTCTCCTTAGCTCAGGCAGCTGCTGAGGCTGATAAGTCCAATGTTGACAAGGAAAATGGCATAGTCCAAAGATTACCAAGCAACATGGCAGGCCACTAGTTCAAGTCCAGAAACAGTCACAATATTGGCAGATAACATGGCAGGCCACTTGCTGACAACTCAACCAAATGGAATCCAGAAGCTAGAGACATTTCTTAAAGCTTCTTATTACATAGTAGAAGCAGACCACATCCCTAAGGTAGCTACTCAGCTGCTCACAGTATATTCCACCATGGAGTTGATTACATCTTATCACGGGAATAACTACATCCAGCTGCCCAGCCACTCAAACCCAGGCCCAGCCAAGCTGAAACACAACCTTAACCACCCCACCACTGAAAGCTTTTAGAAAGACAAGTGCCAGAATTAGATGTGTTTTGCGAAGAAAACATTCCATGGCTTTCCTAAAAACATTCCACATAGTCTATTTTCAACATATGACATCATCATCCCTGTCTGACAGTTGCCTGAAATTATGCCAAACACCCAAGACAAAGGATCTTAGTATCAGACTCCTGGGTCAGACACATATGCCTCCCACAGGGCTCTGCTCAGATAGGCAGAGGGTCTCATCCACCTGAAAGCAGCCAACAGGCAATCACCCTTATGGGGAATTAGGAACAAAGCAAAAAAGACCCTGAAACTCCAGAATAAATGTCACCAAAGCTCACGTACTTTAGTCTGGCTCTTCTCAACTCTGCCTTTGTGATACATAATTTTTTTAAAATTCAATAAAAGAGTTGTAGCTTGAACCAGAGGAAGTTACCTGTAACCCTGCATGGGCCCATGAAGAGTGTCTCTCATGTGTTACAGCAGGAAATAGTTGAAAACTGCTGCTTTGGCCACACAGAAGCCCCTTAGGTCTTCATTCAGAGCCTATTTAATCTTTTACTTATTTATTTTAAAAATATATATTTGAAATAAATTTTATATCTTGTTTCCAAGCCCAGAAGAATAGAAATCACAATTAGAAGGGTCAGGGGAGGCCGCTACAGAGTGGCCTAATGGCCACTGGAGAATGATGAGAATGGAAGCTGTGGCTAATGCTTATTGAGCATTATTGTGTACGAGAAGCATGCTAAGAACTTTTGATATTGCACATTCCTCACAATCACCCAGTGACATAGACATGGTTATTTTCTCATTTTATAGATGAGGCCACGCAGCTTTAGAGATTTAAGAAACTGACCTAAGGTCATACCATGACAAAGCTGCAGAGCTAGGATTAGCCCAGGTCTTTGGGACTCCAAAGCCTGAGTTCTTAACTATAACACTTTACTGCTTTTATAAGGAGTCAATAGTTCTTAAAAGCAAAGGAAATATTTTAAAAGAGAGTGGTCTGCAAGCATTTGGTGTAGTGACAAGTAGTCCTACAGTTCTCTACTACAGCAGAATACAGCACAGCAACTGACATTTCTAATGGTAAACTGATGTTCCATCTTTAAAAGGAGTGAATTCCCTGTGTAGAGACAGGAGCAGGAGGATTCAAGATTAAAAAAAGAAAAAACTTGTACTCTTACTTATATTTTATATCTAGTAAACTAATCTGGTAGTTTAGTGCCTAAGGCACTTGACTACTAACCAGAAGGCTGGCGGTTCAAACCTACCAGCCACTTCTTGGAAGGAAGGTTGGGCAATCTACTTCTGTAGTGATACTGCCTTTGGAAACCCAAGGAGGGGTCACTATGAGTCGGGTCCAACTTGATGGCACATAACAACAAACTAAAAGCACAAGAAGAATGATACCACTCTATAATAATAGAATACCAGTGATATTATATACTTTACCTACAAAATCAATAATTGTTATACTATTAATTCCATTTACCATCTCTTGATTGAAAGAAACTTTTCAAGATCCCCTCTTTTTGTGACTGAAACCTTCCCTTTTGTGAATGGGAACCAGACAAGGATGCCCTCTATCACCACTTCTATTCAACATTGTATTGGAAGTCCTAGCCAGGGCAATAAGGCAAGAAAGGGAAATCAAAGGCATCCAAATTAGTAAAAAAGAAGTAAAACTATCCCAATTTGCTGATGATATGATCCTATG
>NW_006921601.1:5604232-5605667 GCF_000298275.1 Orycteropus afer afer | reverse complement strand
AAACCTAAAAGTATAAATTTCCTCAAGGAAAAATAGGGGCATATTTAGGGGCCCTAATTTATGGCATAAATAGACTGTCGAGCATAACCTAAAATGCACAAACAACTGAAGACAAACTAGATGATTGGGGTCTTCTGAAAAATTCTTATGTGCTTCAAAAGACTTCTCCAAAAGAGTAAAAAGAGAACCTACAGATTGGGAAAAAATATTCAGCAATGATATATCTGACAAGGGACTTCTCTATAGAATTTATAGAAAACTCCAACACCTCAACAGCAAAAAGACAAATAATCCAATTTAAAAATGGGCAGAAGACATGAATAGACACTTCACCAAAGAGGATATTTAGGTGGCCAGCAAATACATGAAGAAATGTTCATGACCATTAGCCATCAGAGAGATGCAAATCAAAACAATAAGATATCATCTCACCCCAGCACCTATAGCAAAGTTCAAGACAGAAAATAACAAATGCTGGCGAGGATGTGGGAAGATTGAGTCTCTCATACACTGCTGGTAGAACTGAAAAATGATACAACCACTGTGGAAATGAGTATGGCGATTCCTTAAAAAGTTGGAATTGGAAATACCATTTGATCCAGTACTCCCATTGCTGGGTATATATCCTAAAGAAGTGAGAGCCAGGACAAGAACAGATATATGCACACTGATGTTCATCACAGCACTATACACAATAGCAAAGAGATAGAAACAACCTAAGAGCCCAAAAACTGAATGGATAACCAAACTATGGTACATGACAATAGAATACTATGCAACACTAAAGAATAATGTAGCCTCTGTGAAACATTGCATTACGTGGATGAAGTTAGAGGACATTATGCTGAGTGAAATGAGTCAATCACAAAAGGGCAAATATTGTATTAGTTCACTATTATAAAAAGTCAAGGAAAGGTTTATATATGGAAGGAAACTTTCTTTCTTGGTTACCAGGGAGGGGAGGGAACATTGCTAGATAGGTAGAGACAAGTATTGATTTGGGTGAAGGGAAGGGCAATGTACCAAGAGTGAGTAATCAACATGGTGGCACTGAGGAAGAGGAAGACATGGAGAGGACAGAAAATAAAGATGAACCCCTTTACATGTACAGTACTGTGTTGTCAGTGATGGCAAGTATTGATCTATGGGTAGATAGATGGGTGAACAAGCTGAATAATCAGGTATGCCTAGGCAGGGGGCAGTAGGCCCATGACCTTTTATAGGGTTGGCAGATGATGTGTCTACATGTGTATTTGTATGTTCTGTAAGAATTTCCAGGTATGTAGTGAGCTGACAAGGGGCAAGATTGTGGGCACTGCTTGGTCACAGCCAGATACCCAGAGAGACCAAGTAGTTGAACCTATGGGCTTGGGGCTATAGTCACAGGGGACATCAAGCTCAACTGGCATAACATACTACACAAAAACATTGTTCT
>NW_006921601.1:5588302-5603847 GCF_000298275.1 Orycteropus afer afer | reverse complement strand
AAAAAAAAAAAGACTAGGTTTGCTGGTCTGATAGAGCTTGGTGAGATCCCTGAGACTATGGTCCTTAGTTAATCTTCAGGTCTTGAACTGAACTAACTCCTGTGGCTTCCAGCCAAACAATAGACATATGGGGTGAACATTTACATCAGGTAGATACACTCCTAGGAGCTCTGGTGGCATAGTGCCTAAGATATTTGACTGCTAACCAGAAGGCTGGCAGTTCAAACCCATCAGGCACTCTGCAGAAGGAAGACTGTGCAATCTACTTCTGTAGAGATGCTGCCTCAGAAACCCAAGGAGGGGTCGCTATGAGTCAGGACCAACTTGATGGCAGTGGTTTTGGTATTTTTACTTTAAGTACACTTCTTGGAGCAATCAATCATGGGATAATAGAAGGGCTGTTACATTATGGGGAATTACAGTCAATGTCATGAAATAAAATGTGGATGAACTTCTCTTTGGAAGATAAATCTGCTCTGTAAACTTTCACCCAAGTCACGATAAAAATTTTTTTAAAAAAAGATCCCCCTCTCTCCTCACGCATACAGTTTCAATGATGTCCTTATAATTTGTTTGGCTTTGTTGCACATGACATGCATATGAAGAGACATTTTTCTCTGTCTGAAATTTGGAAAAGACTGTTTTGCATATGTTAGGTTTGAATTATGACTAAGAAATATACTAGATTTTAAAAAGGGAAGTATTTCCATTTGGAGCAGGATTATTGTGTGTATTGCCTATAATGTGCATGACAGTACAAAAATTATTAATGAGAAAGTAAACATAGTTTTCTTCCCTCAACTAGACAAAGAGGATACTAGAGTTACTAACCTGGTTCTCCCCTCTTTCCCGACCCCCATCCAGCCCATTCATAACAAGGAGGGAAGAGTCATGCTTGGTGTAAGAAGCTGATTGTTTTACAGCTTTTCTGCAAGAACAGAAAAAGAGGGGAGATGAGAAAGGGGAGAAAAAGGGAGGAGAGAAAAACCATGAGTCTGGATGAGCTCACTTAGGGAAGGAACAAGGACTGAACCCTGGAATCCTTTCACAATAAGTTGTTGTTGTTTTGTGCCATCGAGTCAGACCCAACTCATAGTGACCCCTCCTTGGGTTTCCGAGGCAGTATCACTATGGAAGTAGATTGCCCAACCTTCCTCCCGAGGACTGACTGGTGGGTTTGAACCGCCAGCCTTCTGGTTAGCAATCAAGTACCTTAGGCACTATGCTACCAGAGCTCCCACTTCACAATAAGAGGGGGAAGGAAAAGCAAAGGAGCCTCAGAGCAGCAACCAGTGAGGTAGGAAAACAAGAGTGTGGTATCCTGGAAGCTGAGTGAAGAGATGTATCAAGGAGGAAGGGTTAAATGACACTGATGGATGAGGAATGAAAGTTGACCATTGGGATTTAGCAAGATGAAGGTCATTGGTGACCTTGACAAGCAGTTTATGAAGAGTGATGAGGACCAAAGCTAATTGGACTGGGCTTAGGAGAGAAAGGAAAGAGGAAGGAGAATTGTAGGCAGTGGGTATTAACAATTATTTCCAGGGGTTTTTCTAAAAAGCAGCAGAGAAGTTTGGCAGCAGCTGAAAGAGGAAATGCTGTCAAGCAGAGGCATTTTTTTTAAGATCAGAGAGATAACAGCATATTTGCATGCTGATGAGAAAGGCCAGTGGAAATTTTTATCACTTAGGAAAGAAAGGGAAGAATTACTGGAACAATGCCCTTGATTTGGTGATAGAAGGTGGATCTGGTGAACAAAGTGGAGGAACTGACCTTGACTAGATGCACAGGGGGTTCATCTAAGGGAACAGGATGGGAAGGTGGGGGCAGATGCTGGTGAGTAGATATGGTGGTGAAGAGGTCTGTGGGAGTTTACACCTAATTGTCTCTCAGAATCAGAGTGATAATTGTTTTGATAATTGCTACAGAGGGGCATTCCTCAGAACCTTATCAAAAATGAAGGAAAGAGTGAGTTTGGAAATAATGAAACTATAAAATTGCAAAATGTTATGTTCTATTTTCCAACAGAGGACTACCAGGAACTCATTGAAGATATTGTTCGAGATGGTAGGCTCTATGCATCTGAGAATCATCAGGAAATACTTAAGGTAAGTGAGTTACTAAGGTGGATAAAGTGGCCACCCAGACCCCCCAGCACTATTGGAGGCAGGTTTCCCTCTTGCTCTGTATTTTCACCTTTCAGACACCAGCCTTCCTGGGCTGAGGTCAGTTGTATACTATCACCAGACTTAATTTTTAAAAAATTTTAAATCCAGTGGTTGTCTTTAGTGTTGTCAAATAAGTTGCTTTAAAAAAAAAAAAAAAGTTCAGAAATTTGTTGGAAAAAACTTGCTTATAAATCCAAGCCAGAGGCAAATAGTATTTTCATACTGATTCCAAACAGTTGAGGATCTTTGGCATTTTATTTATCCTCCGAACCCAAAGTTCACCAAATTTTTAGATATTTATAAGTAATTAGCAATAAATATCTGCCATGTCACTAAAACAAAGTAAACCAAAAAACCCTAGTCATTGTATAATCAATTCTGACTCATGACAACCCCCTCTGTTGCACAGAACTGTGCTCCATGGGGTTTTCAAGGCTGTGACTTTGTGGTAGCAGATCAACAGGGTTTTCTTCCAAGGTGCCAAGGTGGGTTTAAACTACCACCACCCTTTCAGTTAGTTGTTAAGTACTTAACCATCTGCGCCACCCAGAAACTACTGTACCATATCATTAACCCTGTAAATATTTCAAAAATCCCAATGTTACATCTCATCTAGTTGAGAAAAAGAAAACAAGCTTTTTTAATATATTAAATTTTCCTGTATAAAAATAATACATACTGACTTCAGTAAGATGGTGGAATAGGCAGACAACTACACAGACCCTCTTAAACAAAGATAAGAAAAAACAATTGACACAGATACAGAAGACAATCTTGCAGCCCTGGGCTTTGAAAGGAAGGATACAGAGGTGGATTAGACACCAACTAGCAGACGAACCTGAACGAAAACAGTGAATAAGGAGACAAACGGAGCTGCAGACTATCAGCTGTTCTGACAGCATGGACAGCCTGAATTTTACAAGTGGTGTTCGGACCTGAGAAATAATCTAAAAATTGGCCCTGCTCATCAAGGGCTGCATGGACTACTACACATGTAACTGACAACTGAAAAGGGAAACAGCAAAGGAGACAAACTGAGCTGTGGACTTTCGGCTGTCTGGAGGGCACAGCCATTTTGAATGTTTACAAGCAGTGACCATTTTGGATATTTAAAGTGACAGTAGTTTTATTCAGATTCAAGGGACCTAACACTAGGCTCCACTTGCCAAAGACAGCATGGACATACAAGAGGCTGACAACTAGAAAGGAGACAGGTGGTGAGTGCATAAGTGCTGCCAACTAGTGAATAGAGCAACAAAGTACCCTGCTTACTCAGATACATCCAAACAAAACAAAGAAAATGAAAATCTTGGGCAAATCACTCTAACATACAATCACCAATTAAATATAAACACAAAAATGTCATAATGTCTCAGAGAAAGCAGACCACCACAGCCCACACAAAGAAACAAGATAAAGTAGTAGAAACAAGGGACCAGGATACAGAACCAGAACACATCCCTGCTGAAGAAGCGGCATTGGAAATCCCTGATAAGGAATTCAAAAGAACTATAGTAGGTACTTTCAATGTATTGAGAGACAGATGAAGGAAAACTCTGAAAAAATTGAGGAAAACAGAGAAAACCCTAGAGCAATTTTGGAAGACAATACAAGAACAAAATGACAAAATAAATGAAAAATTAGAAATGATACAACATTTACAGATAGAAATCCAGAAGATTAATACTGAATTCTCAGAATAGATAACACATTGAATAGAATTGAGAAAGGAGTAGAACTGAATCAATGGAAGACAGAATTAGTGAATACCTCAATACTTCTTTGGAAAGGGATCAATCAGAAAAAAGAACAAAACAAAATGAAGAAAGCCTAAGGTTCATGTGGGATACCATCAAAAAGAATAACCTACGTGTAACGGGAATTCCAGAACAGGAAGCAACAAATAAAACCACAGAGAAAATTGTCAATGATTTGTTGGAAGAGAATTTCCCTGGTATGATGAAATGAAAGATGAGAATATATCCATTCAAGAATTCCAATGAACCCCAAACAGGATGTTGTTGTTGTTATGTGCCGTCGAGTCTGACCCAATTCATAGTAACCCCTCCTTGGGTTTCCAAGGCAGTATCACTATGGAAGTAGATTGCCCCATCTTTCTTCCAAGGAGTGGCTGGTGGGTTTGAACCTCCAGCCTCTGGTTAGCAGTCAAGTGCCTTAGGCACTATGCTACCAGAGCTCCCCCAAAAACAATCACCAAGACATATCATCATCAAACTCACCAAAACCAAAGACAAAGAATCCTAAAAGCAGCACAGGAAAAAAGAAAAGTTACCTACAAAGGGCAACCAATAAGACTAAGCTCTGATTTCTAGGCAAAAACCATGTAGGTGAGAAGGCAATGGGATGCTATATATAAAACCCTGAAAGAAAAGAATTTCCAACCAAGAATTATATACCCAGCAAAATTGTTCCTCAAATATGATGGTAATATTAGGACATTTCCAGATAAGCAGAAATGAAAGAAACTTGTTAAAACCAGAGCAACCTTGCAAGAGATGCTAAAGGGAGTCCTTTGGACAAAACCAACAAAAGCAAACAACAACTGACCATTATGATGACATAAACCAGAAACCAACCCAGTTATGGAAGTATCCAAAGTAAATAAGCCTACAAGATTGTAAACAGAGAACCAAAGACATCAATTGGCAAATGAGGACAACTACAAACCAGAAAGAAGGAAAATACAGTGTAGTTACAGCACTTCTAAGTGGTGAGGAAGTCAAGAGAGTTGCAAGATAGAATGGACTGTTCTAAACTTGGGAAGAAAATTATAAATCATAGGATAACCTCAAAGAAAAATGATAAACTTTCACATCACAATAAAAAAGAGGACAAGCACAAATATTTAGCAAATACTAAAACAATAGCAATGAGGTAAGTGATAACATGATTCATAAACAAAACAAGTTCAACACAGAAAATTATATGGAGCAAAGAAATCAGTTGTTGTTGCGATGGTAAGAAATCAGTAACACCACAAAAAACACATAACAAAATGACAGCAACGAATTCATACTTGTCAATAATTACACTGAATGTCAGTGGATTAAATGTACCACTCAAAGAGACAGAGAGTGCAGAGTGGATAAGAAAACATAACCCATCAAAATGCTGTCTACAAGAGACACATCTTAGAGAGAAAGACACAAATAAACTAAAGATCAAAGGTTGGGAAAAGATGTATCAAGAAAATGGCAACCAAAAAAGAGCAGGAGTGGTAATATTAATTTCTGATAAAATAGACTTTAAAACAAAAACCACCATAAGAGACAAGGAAGGACATTATATAATGATTAAAAGATTGATTGAACAAGAGGACATAATCATAATAAATTTCTCTGCACCCACTGAAAGAGCCCCAAAATACATAAATCAGACTTTAACAGAGTTGAAAAGACAAATAGATGACTCCACAGTCATAACAGAAGACTTTAATACATCACTTTCAATCAAAGATAGAATCACTGGAAAGACACTCAACGAAGATGCAGAAGAACTAAATAACACAATTCACCAACTTGACCTTATAGACATCTACAGAGCACTTCATCCAGCAACAGCACAATATACATTCTTTTCCAGTGCACATGGAACATTCTCTAGTATAGACCATATGTTAGACCATAAAGCAAGCCTTCATAAATTAAAAACAATGAAATACTACAGATCATCTTCTCAGATCACAATGCTACAAAATTAGAAATCAACAATAGGAAGACCAATGAAAAAAGAGCAAAAACATGGAAACTGAATACCACCCTCCTTGAAAATGACTGAGTAATAGAAGAAATAATCAATGAAATTAAAAAATTCCTTGAATCAAATGAGAATGGAAACACAACATACCAAAATCTTTGGGACACAGCAAAAACAGTGACCAGAGGCCAATTTATAGCAATAAATGCACACATCAAAAAAGAACAAAGAGCCAAAATCCACACCTTAACCCAACATCTCCAACAATTAGTAAAAGAGCAGCAAAAAAAAAAAAAAAAAAAGCCTACAGTCACCAGAAGAAAAGAAATAATAAAGATTCAAACAGAAATAAATGAAACAGAAAATAGAAAGACATTAGAAAAAAAATCAACAAGACTAGAAGTTGTTTTTGAAAAGATTAATAAAATTGACAAACCACTGGCATATTTAACAAAGGAAAAGAGGGAGAGAATACAAATAACACAAATAAGAAACAAGTTGGGTGATATCACAACAAAACCAACAGAAATTAAAAGAATAATATCAGGATACTATGAAGAACTATACTCTAACAAATTTGAAAATCTTGAAGAAATGAACAGATTTCTAGAAACATACTACTTACCTAAACACAGACTAAGGTGGAAAATCTGAACAGACCCATAACAAAAGAAGAAATTGAACAGGTCATAAAAAAATTGCAAACAAAAAGAAGTTGTGATGGTTATGTTTGTATGTCAACTTGGCTAGGCCTGGTTGAGTGGCTGGGCATCTGGATGTAGTATTCCCCATATGAGACTGGTAATCAACTCCATGGTGAAATCTACTGGGAGCAGCTGAGTAGCTGCCTTTAGGTATGTAGTCTGCTTCCTGTATATAAGGAGAAGCTTTGAGAATGGTCTCTAGCCTATGGCACACTTGGATTCTGCATGTAGCTGTGTCATTGCTCAGCAGCCTGCTATGCTCTGCCAAACTTGGGACTTGCAATGGACTTAAGTTAATGGCCTGCCATATGGTTTGGTAACATCGGGACTGTGCCTTTTGACTTGTCAACCTTGAAGCTTCTCAGCCTCAGCAGCCAGCAGCCGTCTGAGTGAAGAAATGCCTCTATCTTCAGTGGGCTAGGAGCAGGAGGCAGAGCTGGACCCCAAGGTTGAGGGGCTTTCACCCAGCCCCTGGAGCTTGGCACTTTGAACTTGGACTTAAAGCCTCCAAATTTTAAGAATAAAATTCTGTTTGTTAAGGCCATCCCATTTGTGGTATATTTCCTGTCAGAGTGGCACTAGTTAACCAGAACAGAATCCTGGCCCAGATGGTTTCACTGGAGAATTCTACCAAATGTTCAGAGAAAAACTGACACCAATGCTACTCAAAATATTCCAGAGCAGAGAAAAGCATGGAATCCTCCAAAATTCATTTTATGAAGCAAGCATAATCTTGATACCAAAACCAGGCAAAGATAGCACTAAAAGGGAAAACTACAGACCAATATCCCTCATAAACATAAATGCAAAAATCTTCAATAAAATCCTAACCAATAAACTCCCACAACATATAAAAAAATAATACGACCAAGTGGGGTTCATATGCAAAGATGGTTCAACATTAGAAAAACAATCAATATCATCCGCCACATAAATAAAATAAAGGAAAAGAACCACATGATCATACCAATTGATGCAGAAAAGGCATTTGATAAAATCCAACACCCATTTCTGATCAAAACTCTCATCAAAATAGAAATAGAAAGGAACTTCCTCAACATAATAAAGGGCACATATGCAAAACCAACATTATTTTCTCAAAGGAGAAGACTGAAACCATTTCCTTTGTGAACAGGAACCAGGCAAGGATGCCCTCAATCACCACTTCTATTCAACATTGTACTGGAAGTCCTAGCCAGGGCAGTAAGGCAAGAAAGAGAAATCAAAGGCATCCAAATTGGTAAGGAAGAAGTAAAACTATCCCAATTTGCTTATGATATGATCTTATGGATAGAAAACCCAAGAAACTCAGCAAGAAAACTACTGGAACTAATTGAGAGATTTAGCATAGTGGCAACATACAAAAATCAGTTGGATTTCCTCTACACCAGCGAAGAGATTGCTGAAAAGGAAATAAGGAAATCAATACCACTTACAATAGCTACCAAAAAAATAAAATACTTGGGAATAAATCTCACTAGGGACACAAAAGACCTGTATAAAGAAAACTACATAACACTACTTCAAGAAACCATAAGAGATCTACATAAATGAAAGAACATACCATGCTCATGGATAGGAAGATTGAACATTGTGAAAATGTCAATACTACTCAAAGCAATCTATACACTCAATGCAATCCCAATCCAGATCCTATCAACATTCTTTAAGGACATGGAAAAACCAATCACAAATTTTATACAGAAAGGAAAGAGACCTTGGATAAGAAAAACATTGTTGAAGAAGAACAACAAAATAGGAGGTCTCACACTCCTGGATCTCAAAACCTACTGTGCAGCCACAGTAGTCAAAACAGGCTGGTGTTGGTACAATGACAGACACACAGACCAGTGGAACAGAATTGAGAACCCAGAAATAGATCCATCAACCTATGGTCAGTTGATCTTTGACAAAGGGATGAAATCTATTACATGGGGAAGAGATGGTTTCTTTAACAAATGGCTCTGGCAAAACTGGATATCCATTTGCAGAAAAATAAGATCCGTACTTCACACCATACACAAAAACTAACTCCAGATGGACGAAAGACTTACATGTGAAACTGAAAACTATAAAGTTCCTCAAGGAAAAAATAGGGGCAAATTTAGAGCCCCTAATTTATGGCATAAATAGACTGTCAAGCATAACCCAAAATGCACAAACAGCAGAAGATAAACTTCTGAAAGTTAAAATTAAATTTTTATGTGCTTCAAAAGACTTCTCCAAAAGTGTAAAAAGAAAACCTACAGATTGGGGAAAAAAATATTTGGCAATGACATATCTGACAAGGGACTTACCTCTATAATTTATAGAAAACGCCAACACCTCAACAGCAAAAAGACAAATAATCCAATTAAAAAAATGTGCAGAAGACATGAATAGACATTTCACCAAAAAGGATATTCAGGTGGCCAGCAAGTACATGAAGAAATATTCACAATCATTAGCCATTGTTGTTGTTGTTGTTGTTGTTGTTTGCCGTCGAGTCGGCCCCGACTCATAGCGACCCCTCCTTGGGTTTCCGAGGCAGTATCATTATGGAGGTAGGATTGCCCAACCTTCCTTCCGAGGAGTGGCTGGTGGGTTTGAGAGATGCAAATCAAAACAATGAGATACCATCTGGCCCCAGCACTTATAGCAAAGTTCAACAAGATAGAAAATAACAAATGCTGGCAAGGAAGTGGAGAGATTGGGACTCTCATGCACTGCTGGTGGGTCTGTCAAATGATACAACCACTGTGGAAAGCAGTATGGCAATTCCTTAAAAAGTTGGAATTAGAAATACCATTTGATCCAGCAAATCCCATTACTATGTATATATATCCTACAGAAGTGAGAGCCAGGACAAGAACAGATATATGCACATCCATGTTCATTGCAGCACTGTTTACAATAGCCAAAAGATGGAAACAACCTAGGTGCCCTTCAACAGAAAAATGGATAACCAAACTGTAGTATATATGCAGAATGGAATACTATGCAACACTAAAGAGTAACGCAGAATCTGCAAAACATTGCATAACGTGGATAAACTTGGAGGACATTATGCTGAGTGAAGTAAGTCAATCACAGAAGGACAAATATTGCATTAGTGCATTATTGTAAAAAGTCAAGGAAAGGTTTATATATGGAAGGAAACTTTCTTTGATGGTTACCAGAGGTGGTAAGGGAGGGGAGGAAACACTGCAAAAAAAAAAAAAAGGCATACATACTTATTGTAGATAATTAGGGGGGAAAAAGTAAAAACTGAAAGAAGATAAAAATCAGAGGACACAATTTTCAAAGTGTTTTTTAGCCAGGGTTTCAAACCAGTTCATTGTGGTTCCACCCTACTGAGAAGTTGCATGTGCAGCCCAGATACATTGAATCAGAATCTATAGTTTAACATCCTTAAGTATTTCTTAAAAAGCCCCAGGTTATTCACAGGTGATTTTATGTATGGGGATGTTGTTAAAATGTAGATTCTGATTCAGTATATCTGGGGTAGAAATGCAAATTCTTAGCAAGGGGTCAAGCTGGAACAAAGCAGTTTGAAGCCTTGTTTACAGCTCCCCAACCTACTGCGTAACACTAGGTCATTATAGCTCCATTGGCAAAATGTCAGAGTGTTTAAATATTTTGGCCCAGTAACAAAAATTCTGTTCTTTTTAGGATAAGAAACTGATCAAGGCTCTGTTTGATGTCCTGGCCCACCCCCAGAACTATTTCAAGTACACAGCCCAAGAGTCCCGAGAGATGTTTCCAAGATCCTTCATCCGATTGCTACGTTCCAAAGTGTCCAGGTTTTTGAGGCCTTACAAATGACTCTGCCACATGCCATTCAGTGCAAATGTTCTGCCTGTGGGCTTGGTGGGATGAGCCGTCTGCCTCTGCATGCCAGCACACAGTTGGATAGCACTGCCTCCAGTATCAGTGACTTGTTAGAGTTCAATTTTTATAGATAATACAGATATTTTGGTAAATTGAAGTTGGTTTTTCTTTCCCAGGTTTGTGGATGTGGACTGAAAATGGCTTTGAGTTGTACCCACTTCTCATTGTGGTGGGCAGATCTCCTGGTTACCTGGCTGAGCTGGACTTGAGTCAGCTGAGGTGAGACTCACCTGTCCTTCATGCTTCTCACCCCTCCTCAAGGAGGCTGTGGTGGAAAGGAGGCCACAGAAGCAGCTGCCTTGTCTGAACTGTGTCATCTGTCTCCAGCCAGGCTCTCCCTAAGGGAGCCCTTCGCACCCATGAGCAAGCTCTGACCAGGCAGAGCAGGAAAGGAGGGAGGGAGGACACCATTTCTCTAGAGCCTTCTCCAGGCTGTTTGATCCTGGGAGATTAAGTTCTGAGCAGCCATCACTAAGTACTTAAAGCAGAAAGCCTTAGAAATAAAAAGATAAAAACAAAGCACTTCTGCAGACATAATAATGTAGACCTATTAACAGCCTTCCTACGTGCCAGCTTCCACTCTATAGCAAATATACAATGATAATTTTATCACTTTCAGCTGTGCCTTCATTAACTGTATTAGAGTTTGGAGAATTAAGGCAGACATGATCTTCTTGGTGGATGAGAATCATCTACTGTTATGAAAAGGAGATGTTACAAACCCTGAGTCAGTGCTGCCAAGGGGCCTGCTTCCAACAGGAGTTTCCCCTCGGGTAGGCTGTGGTGAGGGCAAGCTTGTCAAGATTACTTTCTTCCCTACTTTCCAAGGTCAGAGACTGACACCGCAAGGGTGTTCTTGTCCCTTTAATGAGGACACCATTGCCAGAAGCAGACTGAAAGACCAGGCCGTTAAGTGCCACAGAATCAGCTCATTTTAGCTGGCACAGCTGGGCCTCACCACTATTTTTTCCCATAGGAACTTGAATTTTCAACATTATTGAATTTTTAAAAAATTAAATCCACAGATGAAAAACAAACATTACAGTGAATAAAAAAGGATCCTATAAACAAACTTTCATTTCTCAAGTAAATGGACTGACTACACACAACCATAGTGTTTTGTTGTTTCAATAACAAAAGATTCTATACACACTTCTCTATGTCAAAGTACTAAGAATAGTTCAACAGATATTTTTTAAGAAAACAAAGAACTAATTTTCACCTCATTTTTTTTTAACCTATCAATTATATTAAGTTTTTAAAAGCCCTAATAAAACATTTTCTTCTTTATTTGGGTGAGTCCTAAATACCCATTTGCAGGTTTCTCTTCAAAAGTTTGAACATCTTCCTTTTTAATGATTTTAACAAAATCATTAAAACAAGCACTTGGAATTTGTTATCTGAGAACTTGGATTGTATTTTGGAATCTAACCATAAGATGAAAATTCAAATTTCATAATCTGAGTTAGTGACCTAAATGATGTAGAGGTGTGGCAGGCCGAGCTTGTGCCACCCTGTCCAACCACTTTAGTAACTGTGTGTGCATAACTGAGATTCTGCATCATTGATTTCACAAAAAGACTGAGAATGGGAATACTTCAGGAGTTGGAAGGAGGCTACGTAAACTCTGGAAGCACCCACAGAAGCAGGCCCCTGGACTAGAGCTATGCTCCCAATACAACCATGAGCTACTGAGGCCCTCCTGCAGCTTCTCCTCTGTACTTGTCAACCACCCTAAGGGATGCTACAGTTGGTCATATTAGAAGGCTGGCTGGCTGAGGTTGTTGTTGCTACCTGCTAACTCAATAAATACCTACTGTGTACCAGGCACTGTTCTAGGCACTAGGGATGTACAGTAGAAAGACAGACAAGAGCTCTACTCTCATGAAGTTTACATTTTACAATTACACAATAAATAAACAAACATGAAAAGTATCAGCTAGTGATAAGTGCTATGGTGGAAATTAAAATATGTTAATATAACAGATGGCTACTGTAGGTTCAGGGATTGTGGAGGGCCTCTTTGAGGAAATAACATTCAAACTGAAAACTAAAAGGCAAGAAGGAACCAGCCTTGGGAAAATCATTCCAGATTTTCTTGGGAAGAACATTCCAGATAGTGGTAAACCAAGTACAAAGGCTCTCAGGCAGAAACAAGCATGTAGGGGTCTTATTGAAAAAGGTACAAGATGAAGCTGGAGAAATGGACAGGGGCTAGGTCATGTTGGGCTTTGTAGTCCAGAATTAGGGTTTGGGGTTCAATTCTAAATATGCTGCAATGCCTTTGGAGGGATTTAAGCATAGTTGTGTTTTTGAAAGATAGCCCTGGCTACTGTATGAAGAATGGATTTTAGGAAGCTGACATGGAAACAGTAATTAATAGGCTATTGCTATAGACCAAGCAGTCATCCAGGTGGTAGATAAGGGTCTTGTCTGGGATTAGGGATGTAGTAGTGTTGATGAGAGAAGTAGAAGGATTCTGGGCATGCTTTGGGGGAGAGTCAACAACTTCCTGATGAGGATTGGATATAACGGGTAAGGGAAAGACAGCAATCAAAACTAACTTCTAGTTTCTTGACCAAGATGGAGAAGACTGGAGGAGACACAGATTTGGGATATGAGGAAGTTTTAAAATATGCCCACAAATTCTTTGACACTCTTTTCATGCAAAGTTTGGGTCCATGTCTCCCCCCTTGAGTCTGGGCTCTATGACTGCTCAACCAATATTATACAGCAGAAGTGACAAGTTGCTAGTTCTTAGGCCCAGTTCTTCAGACACTGGCGGTTTCCACTTCTTCTTTCTTGGAATACTCACTCTTGGAACTCAGTCACCATGCCTTCAGGAAATCATAGCAGCCTGAGAGGTCATGAGGAGAGAAATTGATATCCCCCAGGTCCCAGGTCTGGCTGAGTTCCCAAGTGACAGCCAGCAAAATTTGCCAGCTACTTGAGTTAGCCATCTTGGAAATGGATTCTCCAGCCCAAGTCAAGTTGCACTAGCTGATGCTTTGTAGAACAGTCCCATTTCAGCCCTACTCAAATGGAAGGTTTGTGAGCAAAATCAATGACTATTATTGTTTGCAGCCACTAAGTTTTGGGGTGGTTTCTAAAGCAGTAATAAGCAGGAAGAGGGAAGATGATCAAGAGTTCTATTTTGGCCATTCTCAGTTTGAGGTGCCTATTGTAGTACAGTGCCTAAGGCATTTGACTGCTAACCAGAAGGCTGGTGGTTCAAACCCATCAGCCAGCCACTGCTCGGAAGGAAGATTGGGCAATCTACTTCTGTAGAGATATCGCCTCAGAAACCCAAGGAGTGGTCACTATGAGTTGAATTGGCTCGACAGCAGTGAGTTTGTTTGTTTTTTGGTATTAGATATCCAAGTGGAGAGTTCAAGCAGACAACTGGTTATATGAAGCCCCAGGAGAGATCAGGACTGGAATATAAATTTTAGTGTCACAGAATAAAGAAGTGAGACTGGCTGAGGTCACGTGAGGAAAGTATATAGATGAAAAAGACTAAAACCCAAAACCAAACTCACTGCCATCGTGTGGATTCTGACTCATAGTGACCCTGTAGGACAGAATAGAACTGCCCCCATAGGGTTTCCAAGGCTGTAAATCTTTACATACGCAGACTGTCACATCTTTCTCCCATGCAACATCTGGTGGGTGCAAACTGCCGACCTTTAAGTTACCAGCCAAGCGCTTAACCAACAGGTTCCTAAAGATGACTAAGGAGCTCTGAATTCTGGGGTGCCCGATGGGCATTGATAACAGCACTCTGAGGCTCTGCTTACTAAGTAAACAGGAAGGGATCAGAGATGAGCTTCCATGTTCCAAGAGCGCTAGTTCTGTGGGTGAACTCTGAGTGGGAGTGGAATCTATACAAGTCCTTCCTTCCAGCTGTGGGTATTGTTCTTTAGCCATTTAATGAAGTGCTGCATTTGTGGATTTAGCAACATTTCCCTTGAGTTTCCAATGCTAATAAAAGAGTTTTTGCCTTTTCACACTAACAGATGATTATCTTCACTTGGAAGATTTTCTTCCTCTGAATCATTCTCCGAGCTGTTAAATGTGTTATTTGTACTAGGCACTCACTGGATTTAGGTTTGCAGGTGATTTTCAATTGTCATGTGGTAACTTGGAAAAAGTGGTGGCTGCACCGCACAAAGCAAGGACTTGCTTGCTCTCTGGCAGAGCTTTGCAGGAAGATGCATCAGGGCTTTTGCCTGCTGTAATCAACTACAGCTGGCTAGTCTGTACGCTGGGAAGCCCAGGGGCCCATACCAGGCCTAGGTGCTATCTTCGCAACCTAGAAGAAATGCCTCTTACTAGGACTGTCAGCAGTTCTGCTTCCTTCCACCTAGCAGGATGAGTCTTGAGAGGCTAATCCAAGTCTATGCCACTCCTAGCCAGGATTTAGGAGCCAAATGGATTTGGTGAGGCTGGGGAGTAAAACACCTTCTCATCATCAAGGGAGCCTTGTTATCTACAGCCTTTGCACTAGGCAACCCACCAGCTACCTCCCAATCCAGATCCTGGGAGAGGCCAGCAGGATTCCGTCCATAGGAAATTAGAGGCCTCATGAAGTTTCCTTTCTGTGACCATTTTCTACTCCAGGGGCCTGTGAGCTCAGCTCAGGGATGTCCTGAATGTGTGTGGTACCCTGTCTCCTTCCCCAAGACTGCTTCAATGAGCAACCTAAACATAACTACTTAGCAGGGATCACTCTCCAGAGAACATGTAAGGTCAAAGTAGATTTAGACAATGAAACCACTCTAATTCATAGTCAGTTTGCTCTAGTTGAATTAAAAGGATATGAATTAAACCCACTTGCTACAAACAGTGATTACAACTCAGCACTGATTGGTTTTCTAAGACTATAGAATTTAGTTGTTAAAAATTCTTTGTTATACATTTGTTCATTTATGCAACAAATATTTACTGAAGGTGTACTAAGTGCCATGCATTGTAGAAGCTGAGGATACTACAGTGAGCAAAATAAAGTCCCTGTGCTTGTAGAATTTAGATTTCAGTTGCGGGACACCAAAAATAAACAAACAACATTAACATAAAGTTTGTTGTT
>NW_006921601.1:5584163-5588152 GCF_000298275.1 Orycteropus afer afer | reverse complement strand
GGGTTTGAACCGCCAGCCTTCTGGTAAACAGTCAAGTGCCTTAGGCACTATGCTACCAGAGCTCCCACATAAAGTTTAGTGGTGGTAAATGTAAAAGAATGTAAAGAAGGGGTAAGGAGAGAGTGAGGAGGTGGTAGTGGTGCTAGGGTTGCTATTTTAGGTAGGGTGAGCTCATCACTGGACTCATGAATACAGTTCTCTCCCAGGGCACTAGCTCCTCAAGCCAAGCCTGGCAGCACTGACCCTGGCAAGCTGTTTTATTGGCCCAGCAAGAACTTGACATTTCATCTCACACCAGGCTGATCAAAGCTCCAAGCTGTGAACAAAAAGCATTTTGTAATTCCTAGAACAGGCGCCACCTCGTGGTTGTAGAAAATAGGATCAGCCTGTGTTTCAGCTTCTCATCCCACCACTTAAATTCCCATAATTCAAAATAAAATGTTACCAACGCATGTTAGGGACCAGAACACTGGACACTAGTGCGTGTTGGTTGATACAGCCCTTGGAGTGTAACTGTTTAGATAATTTCCCTTCATTCTCCTAGGCCTAATGACTACTGACGAGGTGCCAAGTTGTTGATTTAGGTCATTTCAGGCTATCAGCAATGCTCTGAATCATGTTTCCCCCTTCCCACATACACATACACATACATACACCTCACATTCATTCATTCAGTGCTTGTTATGGTTTAGGCACTCATTTAGGTTGGATGCTGCTGAGAAAGGGGGATAGGGAGTTGAAACAATGATGAGGGAAAAAAATCACCTCAAAATTATATTGTTGTATAATGCTTTATCACATGTAGTTCCAGGAGTTACCACATGCCCCTGACTTGGACTGTCCTCTGATCCTAGACCCTATGACTGAAAGATAACTTTGAGGCACAGTTTGGAGGTTTCTGTCTTTTCTCTACACAGGGCAAAAAGTTGGAATATAAACCCACCTCAAAGAGCTTTGGTGTTGGTTTTGCCTTATTACACATACTAAAGTTGAAAGAAAAAACAACAAAAAAAGTAACAGTTGTTGAGCAGGAAATGGAGCAGATGCCCCAGAGGGAGGACAGAGCCTAACAATGTGTGACGCAGCCACGCCTAGCCTAAGAGCATGGCATTAAAGAGTATGAGTTTGTGGTGAACCCTGCCAGGCCTGCTGTGCTCAGCCCTCTGCTGCTTTGTAGGTAACTTTGCATGCATGACAACAAATTGGTCATCATCATGCAGGGCCATTGCCACTGCACCTGTATGATCCCTGGTCATATGTATAAAACTATGGACAGTGTAGCAAGACGGTCATGGTGACAAAGCAAGAAGTTGTGCCCACCGAGCTTCTGCTAAGGTGATGGAAAAATCTGGAAATGTAGTGGTGATGACTGCACAACATGATGAATGCAATCAATGTCTCAATTGTCCATGTGAGAAATGCTGAAATGGCAAATGTTTGGTTTTAGATATATAAACTTCTTGTTATTTGCTGTTGAGTTGGTTCTGACTTGTGGCAACCCGGTGTGTTACAGACTGGAACTGCTCCATAGAGTTTTCTTCACTGTAGTCTTAACAGAAGCAAATTGCCAGGACTTTTCTGCCATGAGTAGGTTCCTACTGCCAACCTTTAGGTTGGAACCAAACCAAACTCACTGCCATTGAGTCAATTCCAACTCATAGCAACCCCCTTGGGTTTCCAAGGCTGTAAATCTTTACAAAAGCAGACTGCCTCATCTTTCTTCTGTGGATCAGCTGGTGGGTTTGAACCACTGACCTTCTGGTTAGCAGCCAAATGCTTTAACCACTATACTACCAGAGCTCCTCAGTCCACAAACCATTTGTGTGCCACCTAGGGATTATATGTGTGTGTGTGTATGGATACACACACACACATATGCTGACCACAATTAAAAGGAGCCCTGGTGGCAAAACAGTTAATCTCTCAGCTACTAACCAAAAGGTCAGCAGTTTGCATACACCACCTGCTCCTCAAGAGGAAGATGTGGCAGTCTGCCCCTGCAAAGATTTCAGCCCTGGAAACCCTATGAGGCAGTTCTACTCCATCCTACAAGGTCACTTATGAGCCAGAAATGACTCAACAGCATCAGGTTAATGGGACCACAATTTTAAAAAAGAAAAGAAATTGTGCCTCGTACATAGATATTAGATCCAGTAACTTGGCTAGAGAAAGGCAGCTTTTAGCACCCATGTCACATACCTAAGCTGGGTTTCAGGTTATGTGGATACAAGTATGAGAAGCTACCATTCACCCAATATCAGCCATCCCCATATTCCTAGTGTGCCTTTTTGAGAACACATCCTCTCTGTTTAATACAGTGAAAGGTACTTTCTCTAAAATTTATGTTTCATAATGTTTATTTTCTCCAAGACTCCCATTATATCCTTTGTAGCATCTGGATTTGTATCCTAGCTCTGCCACCTACTAGCTGTGTGACGGTGCATAAGTTACTTAACTTCTCTGCGCCTCAGCTCCCTCATATAGTAAATAAAGATAATGATAGTACAGACCAAATTGAGTTGTTGTGAGAATGAAATGAATTCATACCCAGAAAACTCTTGGAACACTGGCTGGCATGTAGTAAGAGCTCAATTAAAGTTTATCATCATCATCATCATCATCATCATCATCATCACCTTCCCCTTTTTGAGACCTGAGAATTCAAGATACACTTTTTAGAGAGTTCATATCTTGCTCGTCATTTCACTAAAACAAAAAAGTCCTTCAGTTATGAGCTTTCTAGTGAGATGTGTTCTAGGAATAGAAACAGAGCTTCAAGTAAGAACAAAAGGCCACAAGGCTTGATTTGAGTTCTTATACAAGTTATTTTAAAAACCCTTAACCTCTTGGGAAGGCAATATACACTCTTCCAATCCCCCGACACTGCTTCTCTCAGTTCAGGAACAGTGCATACATACAATATACGTCCTTTCTGAGTCTACTTCTTTCCAGAACTGTCTACTGCAACTTCAAGGTTTCCATCACGGTAAAGTCCAACCTCTGACTCCAAGAAGGCAGTACTCAGGGTTGTAAATAAACAAGATCAATGAGGAGACTCACTTTGTCAGGTTGTGAACTCAGGGCCCAAAAGGAGACAATAATTTGCATGACTCTGTGTGGTCAGAGATACATAGCCCCTATTTGAGGTATGAGGATACAAGCCTGGCCAAGGTGGGTCTGATTACAGTGCAGAGTGTACCTGGGAGAGCACAGAACTCAAAGTCAAATGTGTTGTTGATGGAGTGTGGACAGTATGAGAAGACAGTTTCAATTTTTAAAAAATCATGAATGGGAGTAATTATACAGTGATCATCCAGTAAAGGGCAATATCTTTACTGGCTGATCAAAATTAGCATCTTCAATAAAAGACAGATGGACACCATGAATCTCCAGATGTGACACCTTGAGAAAGAGAGACACACCTACATGGTAGTCAGGCCAAGCATGTGTAACTTCAATCTAAACACAAGGAAACATCAGACAAATACAAAATATAGAACACATTTTTTCAAAAGGGAAGGGGGGTTGAAAAATAAATTTCTCATCAATGAAATTCAAAACATTTCTACTGCAAAGGACACCATCAAGAAAGTGAGAAGACACACACTTGCATTAATAGCAAAGTTAAAAAGAATGCTGGCAAGGGTATGGAGAGACTATTGTTGTTAGGTGCCATTGAGTCATCTCTGACTCACAGTGACCTCATGTACAGCAGAACGAAACACTACCCAGTCCTGTGCCAGCCCCATGATCCTTGCTATACCTGAGTCCATCGTTGCAGCCACTATGTCAATCCATCTCATTGAGGGCCTTCCCCTTTTTCATTGTCCCTCACTTTGCCAAGCATGATAGCCTTCTCCAGGGAATGGTCCCTTCTTACAACATGACCAAAGTAGATGAGACAAAGTTTGGCCATTCTCGCTTCCAAGGAGCATTCTGGGTACACTTCTTCCAGGACAGATTTGTTAGTTCTTTTAGCAGTCTATGGT
>NW_006921601.1:5572984-5576333 GCF_000298275.1 Orycteropus afer afer | reverse complement strand
TATTACATCTCAATATAAAGAAGAAAAAAATCCTCACAACTGGACCAATAAGTAGCATCACGATAAATGGAGAAAAGATTGAGGTTGTCAAAGAATTCACATTGCTTGGTTCTACAATCGAGGCCAATGGAAGCAGCAGTTGGGGCATTAGACGACATGGTGCACTGGGCAGGTCAGCTGTGAAAGAACTCTTTCAAGTGCTGAGGAGCAAGGATGTCTCCTTGAGGACTAAGGTGCGCCTGACACAAGCCATGATATTTTCAATCACTTTGTATGCATGTGAGAGCTGGAGAATGAATAAGGAAGACTGAAGAAGAGTGGATGCTTTTGAGTTGTGGTGCTGGTGAAGAATGCTGAAGGTACCATGGACTGCCGAAAGAACTAAGGATCTGTCCTGGAGGAAGTACAGCCGAGATGCTCCTTGGAAGCGAGGATGGCCCGACTTTGTCTCACCTACTTTGGTCATATTGTCAAAGCGGACCATTCCCTGGAGAAGAATGTCATGCTTGGTAAGGTGAAGGGTCGATGAAAGAGGGGAAGGCCTTCCACAAGATGGATTGACATGGTGGCTGCGACAATGGGCTCAAGTATAGCAAGAATCATGGAGCTGGCGCGGGATCGGGCGGTGTTTCGTTCTGCTGTGCATGGGGTCACTATGAGTTGGAAATGACTCGACGGCACCTAACAACAACAACATGTGAGTGTGTAAAGAGCTCTTCACCTGGGAGTACACACATGCTCCATAGAAGGCTTCCCTGCTGATATTTGTCCCAGGCCCTATGAGGGCCACTAACTTTTCACCCTCACACCGGAGCAAAATTCCTTGTTCCTCTGTGTGTGTGTGGTGCTGGGGGGAGAAGTGCAGCCCATGACGCTCCTGAGGCAGACAGTGTTGACCAAGTGTGAGCTGCCCTGCAGGCTCCCCCCCACCCCTGACTGGATGTGGCCTAAGGAGGAATGCAGCAGACAGGTCAGACCTAACTTTGGTGAATTCTGAGAAGCTGGAGTACCAGGGTGGTGCAAATCATTAACAAACTGAACAGTTGGAGGTTCAGTTCCACACAGACATGCCTCAGAAGAAAGGCCTGAGGATCTACTTCCAGGAGTTCTACTCTTATACACACAAAGTGGTTATGAGTCAGAATCAGCTCCAAGTTCATTGGTTTTTGACATCATCAGAGTTCTTATTTCCAAAATGCATAATTCTCCACTGGCTGGGGGCGGGGCACTCTATCTATATTAGGGAGAGGTAGGAAAGAGGAACAGAACTCATATTTATTGAGGGCCCACTTTGTATCAGGCTCTGTGCTTTACTTTGTTATCTGATTTAAACCACACAGAGCCCTGCCAAATGGATATATTGAGGTTCAGAGAGATTAAGTAACTTGGTCAAGGTCCCACAGCAAGCAAAGGAAAGAGCCAGAATTCAAAAACAAATCTCAATTCTCTCCCTTCTCCTTACACTAGATACTTTGCATCAGATACTGAGATATTTTTTTCCCCTTTCTCTCCTCTTTTGCTGTCTGATGTAAGGTCATAGCCTGTTCTCATCCCAGGAAATGAAACAAAATCATTGCTGACAGAAATGGATCCAAAAGATGCAGCCAACTTCGGAAAACACCAGCAGGGCTGCCATCAACCCTGTTTTTTAAGGCCATGGTGAAACTGGGAATCACTCTGAAGGAAAAGGACAGAAATATCTCATCTTTGCTTTAACCTGCCAAAAAAGACAGTCTTTAGAGCTGAGTGCCAAGCCATGGGCACTGGGCAGCCAGAGGTCCTGGCACAGTGGCATATTCAGTGGACAGCTGTTTGAAGAACCATCATGCCAGTGTCAGGTGGTGATAAGAACATTGGAGGAGGAAGGAAGCGCTGCAGCTACATGGGGGATGGAAAAAGGGGTCCAGAGTGTGGCCATTCTTTCTTCCAGGGTGTGTCCAAGAGCAAAGTCTGAGACGATATGCATAGGTGGGAAGGGAACGGGGTAGAAAATTTCTTGGCAGTCTGTCCCATCTCCTTGATTCTTACCTTTACTCTCTTGGTCTCTTAGCCCCCTCACTCATCCTGTGTCCCAGTTTCAAAGGTTGTTAACTGAAGACCTAAAGGCGGGGTGCTAGGAGAAGAGATTGTAAACTTGGAGCTGCTGACAGTTATGGTGCCACCAGACAGGAAGAATCTACCTACAGTGGCATCACCTCAGGGGAAAGCAGAGCTAAGGCACAGTGATAATGTCATTTGTGCCGTTGGATCCAGCCATGCCTGAAGCCCTTGCAGGCTTTAATTAAGGGAGGCCAGTTTGCATTTTTGCTTAAGTTTTCAACTGAGTTTTTGTCGCTTATAATAAAAACAATGTGAATAAAATCCTAACTGAAAAAGCATCAGCTTATGTAGTACAATGTTTAACAGCCAGCACGGGATGCAAAGAACTTCACAAACAAGCCATTGGACGTGGTAAAATCAGAATTCTGAGGTCCAAGGGAGAGAAGGAGACCTAACCAACCCTGCTGCAGGAGGCCTCACTTGCAGCATCCAGGGCTCACCCCGTCCTCAGCTCCAGGGAGGAGGGAAGATGTTCTCGGCTGACTTACATAGCCTGAAGCTCCACAGGAAGGCTTAGAGGAAGCATTGGCCGGGGGTCTCTCCGCAAGCACAGCACCCAGAAGGTTTTCCTGACACTGTCCCAGGTAATGATGGTAATTAACTTCCGTTGTGCCCTTACTAACCTGCCAATGTGTTGTGTATATTATGTCATTTAATCTTACAGCAGCCCTGAAAGGTAGCTATGTTACCAGCACCACTTTCTAGAAAAAGAACTGATGCTCACAGTAGTGAAGTACCTTTCTAGTCACATAGCTAAGACGTGATAGAACAGGGACCCAAACCTAATGTGTTGGACTCTGGAGTCCCTGAGTGGTACAAATGGTTAACCAGTGAAAAGGTTGAAGGTTCAAACCCACTCAGATGCATTTCAGAAGAAAGGCCTTGCAAAGCTACTTCTGAAATTTCAGCCATTGAAAAACCTGTGGAACACAATTCTACTCTGACACACATGGAGTCACCACGAATCAGAATTGATCAGATGGGGACTTCCGGTAAGATGGAGGAATAGGCAGAGAAGCAACACAGACCCTCTTCAACAAAGGAAAGAAAAACCAATTTACAGAGATACAGAAGATAATCCTGGAGCCCTGAGCTTTGAAAGGAACTATGCAGAAGTGGATTAGGCACCAACTAGTGGAAAAACCTGAACGAAAACAGTGAGTACAGAGACCGTCGGAGCTGCAGACTGTCTGCTACTCTGACGGGACCAACAATCTGAATATTTCCAAGTGGTGTTGGGACCTGAGAT
>NW_006921601.1:5548922-5572809 GCF_000298275.1 Orycteropus afer afer | reverse complement strand
GCAACCATTTTGGATTTTAAAGTGATAGCATTCTCACTTGGATTCCAGGGACCTAAGAATAGACTCTGTTTGCCAAGGTTGGCAGGGACATATGGGAGGCTGACAACAGGAAAGGAGACAGGTAGTGAGTGCATAAGTGCTGTCAACTAGTGAATAGAGAAGCACAGTACCCTGCTTGCACAGATAACATACAAACAAAACAAAAATCATGGGCAAGTCACTCCAACATACAATCACCAATTAAATATAAACACAAAAATGTCACAATGCCTCAGAGACAACAAAGCATCACAGTCCACACAAAGAACCAAGATATAGCAGGAGAAACAATGGACCAGGATACAGACCCAAAACACATCCCTGAGAAAGATGCAGCATTGGGATTCCCTGATAAGGAATTTAAAAGAATTATATTTAGGTTTCTTCAAAGGATTGAGAGACAAATCAAGGGAAATACAGAGAAAACCCCAGAACAATTTTGAAAGACAACACAAGAACAAAATGACGAAATAAATGAAAAATTAGAAATGATACAAAATCTACACACAGAAATCCAGAAGATTAATACTAAATTTTCAGAAATAGATAAGACATTGAATGGCCAAAGGAGGAGAATTGAATCAATGGAAGACAGAATTAGGGAAATTGATGGCAAATACCTGAACACTTCTTTGGAAAGGGATAAATCAGAAAAAAGATCAAAACAAAATGAAGAAAGCCTAAGGTTCATGTGGGATACCATCAAAAGGAATAAACTACATGTCATTGGAATTCCAGAACAGGAAGAGAAAAATAAAACCACTGGGAAAATTGTCAAAGATTTGTTGGAAGAGAATTTTTCTGGTATGATGAAAGATGAGAATACATCCATTCAGGAATTCCAACGAACCTCAAACAGGATAGATCCCTTGGTGATACAAAATCACCAAGACATATCATCATCAAACTTACCAAAACCAAAGACAAAGAAAGAATCATGAGAGCAGCACGGGAAAAATGAAAAGTTACCTACAAGGGTAACCAATAAGACTAAGTTTGGATTTCTCAGCAGAAACCATGCAGGTGAGGAGACAATGGGTTGGTCTTTATAAAACATGAAAGAGAAAAATTTCCAAAGATTATGTACCCAGCAAAATTATCCCTCACATATGATGGTGAAATTAGGACATTTCCAGATAAGCAGAAATTAAGGGAATTTGTTAAAACCAGACCAACCTTACAAGAGATGTTAAAGGGAGCCCTTTGGACAGAGAAGCAACAACAGCCAAAAACAACTGACCATTAACACACATAATGATATAACCCAGAAACCAACCCAGCTATGGAAGTATCCAAAGTAAATAAGCCTACAAGATTGTAAACAGGGAACCAGAGACATCAATTAACATAAGAGGACAACTACAAACCAAAAAGAGGAAAAAAATTGTGTCGTTACAGAACTTCTAGATGGTAGGGAAGTCAAGACAACTACAAATAGAACAGACTGTTCTAAACTTGGAAAGAAAACTATAAATCACAGGATAACCTCAAAGAAAAATGATAAAACTTCACATCAAAAAAGAGGACCAGCATAAATATTCAGCAAATATTAAAACAATAGCAATGAAGGACGTGATAACACGATTCATAAACAAAATGAGCTCAGCATAGAAAATTATATGGAACAAAGAAAGGACACCATGAAAAAGCACATAACAAAAATGACAGCAACCAATTCATATTTGCTGATAATTACGTATCTGGCAAGGGACTTATCTCTAAGATCTATAGCAGAAGAGTGGATGACCAAACTATGGCACATACACATAATGGAATGCTATGTAGCACTAAAGAATAACATAGAGTCTGCAAAACACCGCATAATATGGATGAACTTGGAGGACTTTATGCTGAGTGAAGTAAGTCAGTCACAGAAAGACAAATATAGTATTAGTTCATTGTTGTGGAGGGTCAAGGAAAGGTTTATATATGGAGGGAAACTCTCTTTGTTGGTTGCCAGGGATGGGAGGGAAGGGAGAGAAGGGAACACTACCAAAAAAAGAAAAAATGACTCATGTCACTTTAGGTTTGTGTATTTCACTATACATAAATTATATTTCAATAAAATGCATTAAAAAAAGAACTGATCAGATGACAACTGGTTTGTGTGTTTATGTGTGTGTTGCATTACAAATTCTGTTGTGGTTTTTAAGTAATATTTTATTGTGTTTTCAGTGACAGTTTATATAGCAAATTAGTTTCCCATTAACAATTACTACACAAATTGTTCAGAGCCATTGGTCAAAGCCTGTGCTTTTAACAACTATATTATATTCTCTCCAAGATGGGTCAATGGTCCAGTGGAGGTTGGCTATACGCGGAACTAATAATGGTACAGCCCTCAACGGTTTACAGTATCACAGTATATGCCATCTCACATCCTCACAACACCCATCTTATAGATATGGAAGCTGAGGCTCAGAGGTAGGAAGTGACTTACTGCAAGTCATTTGGGCAAACTAGATAAACTGCCCGGAGATAAACTGCCTCAAACTGAGCAGGCCAGTCTGTAGTCTGCAGGAATTTATAGTGTGTGTGCATGATTGGGGCTGGGTTCACCACACTGACCCATATTTAAAGGCAATGATAGCATCCACCAGTTTGGCCCCAAAGAAAGTCTCTGACAGGTAAGGGGCACAATTGGTGTTGTGGCCACAGATCCAACTGCAGAACATAAATCCCTCTACTGCAAAGAGCTCTGCATTCATAAACGGATTCTCAGCTCTAGTCAAGGCCCCACTTATTTTTCAGCAACACTTGATATGGCCGAATTCCAGTTCAGCCAGAGAGAGTCAGCTTCCTGGTATTCCCTGGGGGGATGTGGCTATGAAAGGAGCCCCTTTCTTGTGGCAGGGTCATCCTCAACAACAACAGCAAAAAAGGTTACAAGCCTAAGCTAAGCAGCCTGGAGAGTAGACTCCGACTCCTCCACCGAAGCGTCTACCCGCCTGGCTCCCTCCCTGAGGAAAGTAGCTGCTACAGCAGAGCTCCAGAGGCCCTCAGTGTTGGACCTGTCCCGATGCTCTGCCGAGCTCAGAGGCGTCTGTCTTAGAGAGACAAGGCAAGGTTGTCTTTCACTGTTCCCTGGGCTACCCGTGCTTGGAGGAGTGACCAGGCAGAGATCCAGGCAACAGGACAGGGGCCAGGGAAGCCGCTGTTGTTCACTGCTGGAAGCATGCCAGGGGACTGGGAAATGAGCTGCAATCTGGCCCCACTCCATGATCTCCCACCAAGAGAGTCTGTCCTGGGTGTGGGGGAAGGGGAGGAAAGGAAGGGAAGAGGAATCCAGCACTGGGGCTTCCTTGAATCCAGGTAAGCAGCCTTCTGGGTTTATTTTCCCACAAGCAGTGTGTGTCCTCTAAATCTGGGGCAAGTGCTAAAGACAGGAATGGAGGGAAAGAAGCAGGATCATGAAGTGAAACCCAGCTCTCCCAGGCCTGGGAAGTCCAGCTCAAGCTCCCGGGGCAGACGTCTCACACTTGGGCAAGACCTTAACTTCACATTATACTTATACCAGTACTTAGATGGCTTTCTATGCGCTAGAGATTCAATGTTAAGCAAAAATGGACTCAGTCCCTGTCTTGGAGTTTATAATCTAATAGCAAATGCTAATCAAACAAAAATACAATAATAATAATAATAAATTTTAAAAAAACACCTTGAAATACCCGAAGAGAGATGCATAGTATACCTCTCACTGTCATCGAGTGGATCCCACTCACAGGAACCCCCATTGGTTTCTGGAGGCAGTAAATCTTTACCCAGGTAGACTGCCCCATCAGAGCGGCTGGTGGGTTGAACTGGCAACCTTCTGGTTAGCAGTCAAATGCCTTAGGCACTAAGCCACCAGAGCCCCTTACATGTACATAATTAGGGAAAAATTCACCCACTCCAGGAGGTCAGGAGTTCATTTACTAAGGAAATGATATTGGAGCTGAGATGAAGAAAGTGGTAGAGGGCATTCCATGCAAAAGGAAAGGAATGTTCAAAAGCAGCACATTTGGCAAGAATGAGTATGGCTCCTCCTCCTCTCAAGAAGGTACAGAAGTCTGAAGAGTGGAGATGCTGGTGGACCACGCCACAATGCTTTGAGAGCACTAGGAAGCTTTTGAGGCGCTCTAAGGATGGGCAGTTAGGTGATGCCAACCTGTGAAGCTTTCTTGACGACTACCAAAATGCACCCAGGGGGCCCTCTGAAGACAGGCCTGGTGATCTGCTTCCAAAGGAGCACAGCCTTGAAAACCCCGTCGAACAGCTGGGCACATGTGAGTTCGCTATGAGTCAGAATCTTCCTTACTTTCCTTGATGTTGTGACCTGGTGATTCAGGTGGAAACATGGTCTGTACTAAATCAGCGTCGAGGCCAGAACTCAGGATGCTCGAGGCACCATTAGTAGGGCTTGAAAGTATGGAAGATTCACGAAAAATGGGCTTTAATTGGTCCGGGAAGGATGCTGGAGAGACGGGTGAAAGACCCCCTCAACTGTACGCCTAGCGTTAGCCGAGAAAGGTGATTTTCCGCAGGTGCAGTGAAGAGCAAGTGCAGGGCTCGTACTCGCAGGCAGTCCCTGGGAAGCGGGGATCCTCGTCACTCCCCCACCCCACCCCACCCTGCCGACCCGCGGGCTTCCACCCGGTGGTGACTTTCTCCACTTGCAAAGGCAGGTAGGTGCCAGGCTGCGGCCAGAAGGTGCTGGAAGAGGTAGAGTCGCCGAAGGGCCAGCTCCAGCCCGCCGGCAGGGGCTGCCCCCTCCCCAGTCACGTGGCCCGGTGGGTGGGAACCGACCTGAAGTTGGAGAAATCCTGAGCTCTCCCAACTTCGGAACGTGTCTCCGGCTCTCCTGAGTCCCGGCTGCGGGCGCGAAGACTCCGGGAGGGGGCGCGGAGGTGGGGGTGCCATTCCGTGGGAATCTGCAGAGCAGAGCAGCGGCGCGGGCGACCAAACTCGGGGCATGGCCCAGCTGTCGGTGATCCCTGGTTCTGCCACAGCGTGGACAGGTGAGCGGGCACCCGGGGACAGTGGTTGGGGAGGGAGAAGATCCTCGGCATTAGGTCTCACAACCCATCCACCTTTAGAGGTTGCGGGGCACCTGCAACGTGAGGGGACGCCTAGGTGAAGAGACCGCAGTGGATTCTTCGAGCACGGAGTCAGCCCCTCCAGCGCCCCCTATTTCTCGCTTGCTCTTCCGCGGGCGGGACGGCACAGCGTGGGAGCGGGTAACAAATGGGGTGGGGGGAGCAGGGGAGCCGCCCGCCGGGCCAGGACGCTGTGCGGCCCCGCCTCCCGCGCGCGCACAGGCTGCCCCATGACGTCACGCTCGGGTATAAAAACCGCGGCGCGCGGCTCACTGCGCTGGAGGAGCTCGAGGCTGAGAGCGGCTGGGGAGCCGGTAGCCACGGGGACGCTGGGCTGCGAGCGCTTTAGAGATGTTTTACTCAGGTGTGCTCACCGAGGGTGGCCGGAAGGAGACCGACATGCGGGAGGCGGCGTCGTTGCGGCAGCAGCGCCGGATGAAGCAGGCCGTGCAGTTCATCCACAAGGACTCTGCCGACCTGCTGCCCCTAGACGGCCTCAAGAAGCTGGGCTCGTCCAAGGACACGGTGAGCCCTCGCGGTCGCGGCGTCGCCGGCTCGCGCCCGGCCCTCTCTGCCTGTCACCTTAGCACCGTGCAGTCTTCCCTTGGGCCCATTGCCGCTTTCACTGAGTCACCGCCCCAGCCCGCTGCTGTCCGCTGGCTTTTGCTCGGTCACGGATCCCTTTCCATCCCAAATCCCTCTGCTTCAGTTTATCTCAGGACTCCGTCGTGGCTCTTCTAGCTCACGCTCCCTTCTCGCTTGTCTCTTTGCTTCGTGTCTCTGTTCTTTCGAATAGAAGGAAGAGACCCTGCTCTGCCCCCCTTGCGCTCAGGTCGCCTTTCTTTCCCATGGTTAATGCCGTGGGGCTTGAGCCTCACAGAGACGGGAGCTCCCGCTGCCACACAGACTGCTTGGCTGGTCCTATGACCCAGGCAGAGGTGACTCTTCAAGAGTCGAAGGAGAGAAAGAAGTGAAAAGGGACATTAATTGGCACTTTTGTTGAATCCATTTTTTCTATATGAAAAGAATCTTCTTGGGAGAATCAGTTTGATTTTGGTCGTATCTATTTTTGCCCTTCCATCCTGGGTGGGGAGAGAGAAAAAGGGTAGAACTTTAAGGTTTCCTGAACCCCAAATATCTCCTCATTCTTATATCTCTTCCTACTAGCTTCGAGGAGGCTGGTAGGAAGAGGAAGCCGGTCGGCTCTGTCTCACTGACTAGCTAGTATGGGGAGCTGGGGCTGGCGCAGTCTTTTTTGTAACAGGGTTGTACAGAGGGACTCTTCACAGTGAGCAGCAGAAACCCCAGGAATGGAGTTCTGGGCTCAAAGACCAACTGTGTTCTGTCTATAGGATGGGGATGGTTGGTTTATCAGTATAATGAGCTATGTCTGATTCTTACACCTCAGCTACTGTAATGCTGCTGGGCCAGAGTTAGGTTCCACTTGGTGGTTTTGTCTGGAGTATTCTTGTTGTTTGTATCCATGAATTTCATGATCACTTTATTCATCTGGACAGTAATTTATGAAACATTAAATTTGTCTTTACAGTTAAAGTCGGTGCTCTGTGTAATTTTTCTAGTATTTTTTAAATTTTATTTTATTTAGCTTTTAAAATGTTTAATTGGGGGAGTTTTGTCAGCCCTGATTCACTGAAATTTCTATTTTCAGCCCCCCTTTATGGAGGGTAGAACTTGTGCATCTATTTCTTTTATTAAAAAACTCACACAGATAACAATATCAGATTTGCTGCCCCCCCCCCCGTTGTGATAATCATTTTTAGTCATTTATGGGCAGGGGATGTCTACCCCGGTTATCTTGCTCTGTTTTCAAAGTTATTTTTCATGTACAACCCACAAGATAGTCAATCAAACTCATGCTAACCCTGAGTGGTGAGAGACTGAAATGTATTCCTAGAAAAGACGTAAGTCTCTCTCTCTGTCTCTCTGTCTCTCTGTCTCTCTGTCTCTCTCTCTCCCTCTCCCCCTCCCCTCCCCTTTCGCTATAAAGTACTCTAGATTCACTTGGCAAATCAGATCCAAGTCATCTTTTAGACCAAAATAATTCAAATTCCTGGAAGCCTCAGGAACAAATAATAATATGCAGGGAAGTATTAATAGGAGAAGAATTAAAGTGTGGATTTTTTTTCTTCTCTCCACACTGGATTTAAAATATGATGGACATTTGGTTGTCCTTGGAATCTCCTATATCCTCTTTTTCCTTCTTTGTAGGATTTCTTACACTGCTTCATCCTAAGTAGGCAGAATTCCATGTGCTTTTCTGACTCCTGTCTGTCTTAGTTAAGCCACCCAGGAGCTGATAGGATAGAGCACAGAGAGTAGGCTGCAAGGAGGATACATTATCAAGAAACAGGGTATTACGGTGAATGTGACATAACGGCAGTTGACTATGAAGCCCTAAACCACAGTTACCATTTCTCTTGTTACTGTTCACATACCTTTAATGTGCAAGCGATTGCATAGAAGAGCTACAGCAGGTCATGAAGCCGAGGCAGACTGAGAGATGGCTAGGAAGCTGTGAGGCTGGGGTAAGACACCATGCTTAGCTCTCTCGGAGCTGATGTTGCTTCCATAGTACAATCCTAGCAGTAACCTTAGAAGCACACTCTTATCACTTTACTTTTTAGATATATCTAGTAGGATAGACCATTACCCTTTTCTTTCACTAGAAGTGAAATTGGAAGACACCAGCATTGATTGAATAGTTCTTCCTTAAAGTGGGTTATCTCACTGCTGTTGAGTTGGATCCATCTAATAGTGACCCCTCCTTGGGTTTCCGAGGCAGTATCACTACAAAAGTAGATTGTCCAACCTTCCTTCCGAGGAGTGGCTAGTGGGTTTGAACTGCCAGCCTTCTGGTTAGCAGTCAAATGCCTTAGGCATTACGCCACCAGAGCTCCTAAAGTGGGTTATAGTACAAACTCAATAAAAGGGGGACAAGAAATGGAGAAGATGACACCAGAGGAAGATGGGGGACAAAAACCAAATTAATTTTCATTGACTCTGAGATTTGTACTTGTGTGAACATTACAGGTTGTTTTTCCTCATACTAATGACTTATATTCAAATTGTGTAGGTGGGGTTTCTGAATTATCTGTGTGTTACCATGCTGTTTCTGTAGTGTTCAATGTTTAATGACAGGCTGCCAACCGTTTTTGATTGGCAAAGGGCTCCCATGGACAATCAGAATGGTCTTACTCTCTTGGCCCCAGAGAAGTGCTTTTGCTCTATTACTATTTGTGTGGATTTGGCTGCAGAAAGTCTGCTGTGGAAATTTAATCTTATTTCTTATGTCTGGCTCTCTTACTTTGTTTATTCTTTCATTTGTTCTGCTTATTCTATATTAGATTAAGACTTAAACCCAAACATCTCACAATATAGATGAGCCTAGAGGATATTGAGGAGCTCTGGAAGCATAGTGCCTAAGGCACTTGACTGCTCACCAGAAGGCTGGCGGTTCAAACCCACCAGCCACTCCTCGGAAGGAAGGTTGGGCAATCCTACTTCCGTAGTGATACTGCCTCGGAAACCCAAGGAGGGGTCGCTATGAGTTGGGGCCGACTCGACGGCAAACAACAACAACAACAACAACAACAACAGAGGATATTGAATGGAACAAGTCAATTACAAAAGGACAAATATTGTATGAGACCACTATTATAAAAGCAAAAGGTTTACCCACAGAAGAAACATTCTTTGATGGTTACCAGGGAAGGGAGGAGGATGGAGGGAAAATCACTAACTAGGTAGTAGACATGTATTAACTGTGATGAAGGGAACAATAAAGAGAATGTCAGCACAACATGACCAAGGCAAAGGAAGACATTGGCAGGACGCAAGAGTAAAAGGCAACAATGCTAAATATTATTATATGCACAATCCTGCAATAACAGTAATAACAAACAATTTATGAGTGGATACAGTGGTAGATATGTAAGCTGAAAAGGTATGGGATGGCATGGGGAAGTATACCCATGAGCATATATAGGTTTGGCAGGGGATATTTGTATATACTGCAAATATATCCAGGTATATAGTGGAATGTATAGGAGGCAAAGTTATGCAAAGTTCTTAGCTGTAACCAAATACCTTGAGAGACTGAGCCACTGGATTTGAGAGGTTAGGACCATAGTCATGGGGGACATCCAGATCAATTGGCATAACATAGTCCATAAAGACAATGTTCTACATCCTACTTTGGTGAGTAGCCCCTGCAGTCTTAAAAGCTTGTGAACGGCCGTCTACGATACAACTATTGGCTTCTTCCCATCTTGAACAAAGAAGAGTAAAGAAAATCAAAGACATGAGGAAACAATTAGTCCAGTTTGTGTGGATTAATGGACCACACAAACCACTGCTTCCACTAGCCCCTGTGACCAGAAGAACCGTGTGGTGCCTAGCTTCTACTACCAGCAACTCTGATTGTCATCATAATAGAAGGTCCTGAACAAAGTGGAAGAAAAATGTAGAACAAAAAATCATATTCACACACACAAAGATTTACTGGTCTGATAGAGGCTGATGGAACCCCTGAAACTATAGCTCTTGAGACACCCTTTAAACCCGGAACTGAACTCACTCCCAGAGATCACCTTTCAGCCAAATAGATAGGAGCTCTGGTAGCGTAGTGCCTAAGGCACTTGACTGCTCACCAGAAGGCTGGTGGTTCAAACCCACCAGCCACTCCTCGGAAGGAAGATTGGGCAATCCTACTTCCGTAGTGATACTGCCTCGGAAACCCAAGGAGGGGTCACTATGAGTCGGGCCGACTTGACGGCACATAACAACAACAACAACAAAAATGTAAACATCCTCCTCAGAACAATCAGCCATACAAGACCAAAAGGGCAGCATTTCCCCAAAAACAAAGATCGGAAGGCATGAAGGGGCAGAAAAAGATGGGCAAATGGAAATGGAGAACCAGGAGGAGTTGGAAAGAGTGCTGTTATGTTAAGGGAATGGCAACTAATGTCATGAACAAAATGTGTATAAATCGTTGACTAGGAAAACTAATTTTCTCTGTAAACTTTCACCTAAGTTACAATAAAATGTTCAAAACAAAACAAAAAACTAAACCTAGAGGTGTGAGTGAGTAATACTGTATTTGATTTATTATAAAACAACTAGCTGAATCTGCAGGAAAAAAAAAAAAAAACCCTCTGTTCTTGGAGTTTTGCCTATTGTAATTTATTTTAGCTACCACATTCATAAATATTCTTCTCACTGTGCTAAGGACTTTAAAACATTTTCACACTGTCATGTTACATGATAGTATGTGGTCTTTCCTATATGATGACAATGTTGTTGTTGTTGTTATGTGCCGTCGAGTCGGCCCCGACTCATAGTGACCCCTCCTTGGGTTTCCGAGGCAGTATCACTACGGAAGTAGGATTGCCCAACCTTTCTTCCGAGGAGTGGCTGATGGGTTTGAACCGCCAGCCGTCTGGTTAGCAGGCAAGTGTTCTAGCCACTACGCTACCAGAGCTCCCACACCAATATTCATCAGGACATGTCCTTACTTGTCCAGTAGTAGAGAGTTTTGCTTTCCTATCCGTGATTGATTTTCCTTATAACCAAAGGCTGTAGCAAAACTGACTAGAATTAGGAATGAAGCTGAGGAGGAGGAGAGTAGAAAACAACAAAGGCAACTAACCATGAAATGATCAATTTCATTTCACTGGCTCTGTACTCTGAGTGTCTGATATACCTGATCATAATCTTTGTCAATTAGACCAGTCGGTGGTAGTGCCCTATAGATTAGATATCCATAATGCCACAAACCAAAAATCAAACTCACTGCCACCGAGTTGAGTCTGACTCAAAGCAACCTCCATTGGGTTTCCAAGGCGATAAATCTTACAGAAGTAGATTGCCTTAGGCATGGCTCCACCATAATACTGTAGACATCCATAACTCAGCAAGTATTCACATAATGTGTGCTATTGTTACAATGCAGGTAAGGCTCTGGAAATCTTCAATTTGGGCCAGACCCTGATGTTGTATTCATATTTTGTGCTATTTTCTAAGGCTCCAAAGTTCTCTAGTGCAACACCACCAGGTTGTTAAGATGTTACAGTCAGTAAGCACTAGAGGAATTCAGTGGAAGAGGTGATTACTCTGGCCTCGTGTGACAAGAATGGAGACCAACATCTGATTATAGCTGCATCATTCCCTGATGAGCCAGCTGACCATGGTATAGAGAGGAAGTGGCTTCCAGAATGTGCTCTGTAGAATCTGAGAGTAAGAAGTACTTTACAGTTATCTGCTCCAATTCTCCACTCATGTGTGAATCTTTTCTTCCAAAAATGTGGCCTGCCCTGAGCAACTGAAAAATCACCCTCTCAGACCAATCTACAAAGTAGGTAACAATCAGAAATAAGGCTGTTCACTTTGAAATGACATGTCTGATAGGTCACGAGGCAAAGGAGAAGAGAACATAGAAGGCCTGTGGCAATGTGACAGTCTGCCTTAGGTAGATTCCCATATGTTTTTGAGCAACTGCAAGCCCAAGGACAATCTGTGTTCCCATGAGATAGAATGGGTCACATGTTGTATATTCAGCTAGCAAGCAAAGAGAAGGCACAGATGTTAGTGCTCTTTTATATTTCCAAGGCCAGAGGTAGAGACATGTATGTTGTTGTTGTTATATGCTGTCAAGTCGGACCTAACTCATAGTGACCTCTCCTTGGGTTTCTGAGGCATTATCACTAGATTGCCCAAGTAGATTGCCCAACCTTCCTTCCAAGGAATGGCTGGTGGGTTTGAACCGTCAGTCTCTGGTTAGCAGTCAAGTGCCTTAGGCACAACGCTACCAGAGCTACTAGAGACATGTATACTGGGCTTGAAATGTGAGTCAATCAGGAATCTATATTTCTCCACAGACAATGTATGAGGACTAAAGTAGAGTAAAATGAGTTTAGGGTCTTCTAAGGAAACAAAAGTAAATGTCATCAAGTTTCCATTTTAAGCTATGCATGAGAATTTAAAATACATATGCATATGTTGTTGTTCTTGCGCATTGCATTCGCACACTGCCATCGAGTAAGATCCAACTCATAGCAACCCCTCCTTGGGTTTCTGAGGTGGTATCACTATGGAAGTACATTGCCCAACCTTCCTTCTGAGGAGTGGCTGGTGGGTTTGAACTGCCAGCCTTCTGGTTAGAAGTCAAATGCCTTAGGCACTACACCACCAGAGCTGTTAAGTTGGTTTCAATTCACAGAAACCCTTTGTACAACAGATTGAAACACTGCCTGTCCTGCAGCATCCTCACAATTGTTATGCTTGAGCCCATCGTCGTAGCCACTGTGTCAGTCTATCTCGTTGGGGGTCTTCCCCTTTTCTGCTGACTTTCTACTTAGCATATCCTTCTCCAGGGACTGATCCCTTCTGACAACACAACTGAAGTACGAGGTCTGACCATTCTTGCTTCTAAGGAGCATTCCAGCTCCATGTCCTCTAGGACAGATTTGTTCATTCTTCTAGCAGTACATGTTACATTCAATATTCTTTATTAACACCATAATTCAAAAGTATCAATTCTTCTGTGGTCTTTCTTATTCATTGTCCAGTTCTCACATGCATATGAGACTATTGAAAATACCATGGCTTGAGTCAGGTGCATCTTAGTCTTCAAACTGACATCTTTGCTCTTAAACACTTTAAAGAGGTATTTTGTAGCAGGTTTGCCCAATGAAATACGTCATTTGGTTGATGTGGTTGTGAAAATTTTTGTTTTTTGTTGAAGTGTAATCCATACTGAAAGCTGTAGTCTTTGATCGTCATCAGTAAGTGCTTCAAGTCCTCTTCACTTTCAGCAAGCAAGGTTGTGTAATCTGCATATCACAGGTTAATGAGTCTTCCTCCAAACCTGTTGACATGTTCTTCTAAATAAAGTTCAACTTCTTGAATAAGTATAGTGAAGGGATTCAACCCTGATGTATACCTTTCCTGATTTTAAACCCCACAGTATCTCCTTGTTTTGTTAAAAGACTGCCTCAGTCTATGTACAAGTTCCTCATGAGCACAATTTCCTCAGTTCTTTCAGCTTGAGAAATGCCAAGTGTGTTCTTCCCCTTCGATTTTCCAACTCTAGGCCTTTACTTTGTCCTCTTGAGCCGCCCTTTGAAATCTATTCAGCTCTTTTACTTCATCATTTCTTTCATTCACTTTAGCTACTCTCCATTCAAGAGCAAGTTTCAGAGTCTGTTCTGACATTCAGTTTGGTCTTCTCTTCCTTTGTTCCTTTGCTGCCTTTTTATTTACTTTTTGCTTTTATCGTGTATGATGGATGTCCTTGATGTCATTCCGTAACTGGTCTGGTCTTTGGTCACTGGTGTTCAATGCGTCAAATCTATTCTTCAGATGATCTCTAAATTCAGATGGGATATACTCAAAGTCATAATTTGGCTCTGGTGGACTTGTTTTTTTCTCTGCTTCAACTTAAACTTGAATATGAGCAATTGATGGTCTGTTCCACAGTCAGCCCATGGTCTTGTTCTGACTGATGATATCGAACTTCTCCATCGTCTCTTTGTTTCACAGATACAGTACATTTGATTCCAGTGCTTTCCATCTGGTGAGGTCCATTATGTTGTTTAAAAAATGTATTTGCAATGAAAAGTTATTGGTTGTGCAAAATTCTATGTTATCGTTGACATCATTTCTATCACCAAGGCCATATTTTCCAACTACTGATGCTTCTTCTTTGTTTGCAACTTTCACATTTGAATCACCAATAATTATCAATACATCTTAATTGCATGTTTGGTCAATTTCAGACTGCAAAAATTGGTAAAAATCTTCAGTTTCTTCATCTTTGGCTTTAATGGTTGGTGTGTTAATTTGAATAATAGTAGTATTAAGTGGTCTTCCTTGTAGGCGTATGGATATTATCTTATTACTGACAGCATTATACCTCAGGATAGATCTTGAAATGTTTTTTTTGATGATGAATGTGTTGCCATTCCTCTTTAGTTTGTCATTCCCAGCATAGTGGACCATATGATTGTCCGATTAAGAATGACCCATACCAGGCCACTTCAGTTCACTAAGACCTCGGATATTGATCTTTGCGTGCCATTTCATTTTTCACAACTTCCTAATTTCCTAGGCTCATAGTCTGTATATTCCATGGTCAATTATTAAGAGATGTTTGCAGCTGTTTCTTCTCATTTTGAGTCATGCCACATCAGCAAATGAAGGTCCTGAAAGCTTTACTCTATCCACATTATTACGGTTGACTCAATTTTGAAGAGGCAGCTCTTCTCCAGTTGTATTTTGAGTGCCTTGAGGGGCTTACTTTCTGGCATTATGTCAGACAGTGTTTCCTTGCTATTCATAAGATTTTCAGTGGCCAATTTTTTCAGAAGCAGATCTGGTTATGTCTTTCTTCCTAGTCTCTCTTAGTCTGGAAGCTCCACTGAAACCTGTCCACCATGGGTGACCCTTCTAGTACTTGAAATAATGGTGGCATAGTTTCCAGCAGTATGCAAGCCACAATAGTGTGACAGACTGACAGATAGGTGGTGGACATGTGCATATAGTTTGAGATATTACTCTGTATCTGATGGTCTTAAATGCTTTATGCAGATCATCTCATTTAAACATCACAGAAGCACTATGAGGTACTTACTAACTTGAACTGAGCTCTGTCTGACTCAAAAGCATTTGCTTTTAACCACTACTCTGAGTAAGGGATTGATGATTTTTTTTTTTTTTTCTGTAAAGGACCAAATAGTAAATGTTTTCAGCTTTACAGGCCAAACAATCTCTGTTTTAACTACTCACCAATGCTGTTGTAGCACAAAAGCAGACATAGTAAGTGAAGACCATGATAATGAGTGTGGATTTTATTTGAAGAACCAGGGGAAACCATTGAAGAGTTTTGAATAAGGGAGCGCATTATCTGACTTTTAAAAAGCTCTGATTGCTATGTAGAGAATAGATTGGAGAAGGAAGAAAGAAGAGGCAAAAGACAAGTTGGGTTGTTGTAGTACAGATAAGAAATGATGGTTGTTCAGATTAGATTGGAGTTAGGAAAGGTAGGGTTGAAGTTAGATTGAGTTCAGATATACTTTAGAGGAAGCTGCAGTGATACTTGGGATGGGAGGTGAGGGAAAGAGAACAATTAAGAGTGGGTGTAATGTTGGTGGAAAGGAAGTAACCCAGAATGTTAAAACTGAACAGGGCTTTGGAGCTGAAATCATTTTTATTCCTGAAAAGGAAAGTGGGGTTTAAAGAAAAGTGGTGCTTATAAGTAAAAAGTAGAAAACCTTTATGGAGAAATAATTAAAAATCAGATAGGGAAAGAGGGTAATAATAGTTTGTGGAAGATCTTAAATGCTAAATTGAGGATTTTATGTTTGATACAGTGGACAAGAGAACCTCTGTAGGGATCCTGAAAGCAATATAGGAAATGGCTTGAACTTAGAAGGAGCCATAGAAATTGAGAGGAAAATATGATGTTAAGGAGGCAGAATTTTACTCACCAAGGTAGAGAGTAAGGGAGAAAGTACAAGAAAGATCAGTGGGACAAGTTAAATGTGAAGTGTCTGTGAAATACGTATGTGGAGAAGATAAGTTCAAATAGGCAGTTGGATCTATGTGTCTAAAACTCAAGAGTGAGGTCTGGTCATGAGAAAGAGTCATCATCATAAAGGTAGAAAAGTAGATAAAATGCCTGGAGAATATGTAGAGTAAGAAAAGGATCAAGGATAAAGTAGTGAGGAACACTGATGTTGAAGAAATGAGTAGAAGAAAGGAAACCCATGAAAGAGACAGGTGTGGAATAGATAGATGGTTTTGGAAGCCAGTAGAGGAGAGCTTCAAGAAAATGGAGTGTGAAGTTTATTGCAGCATTGTTTCTAATGGCAAACTGTGGGAACAACCTAAATGCCCATTGTTGTTGTTGTTGTTATGTGCCGTCGAGTCGGCCCCGACTCATAGCGACCCCTCCTTGGGTTTCCGAGGCAGTATCACTACGGAAGTAGGATTGCCCAACCTTCCTTCCGAGGAGTGGCTGGTGGGTTTGAACCGCCAGCCGTCTGGTTAGCAGGCAAGTGTCTTAGCCACTATGCTACCAGAGCTCCCCATTAGTATGTAAATAGTCAAATTAAGATACATTTGTACTACAAACTTAAATGTCTGCAGGGAATGTGCTGTTTTAAAATGTAGAAAGTAGGGCAGGTATAAGAAAATAGATGCTAAACTAGTTATAGGGTAATCTGGCCTTGTTGTTAGATGCCACAAGTTGGTCTGACTCGTAAAGACCCCATGTACAACAGAACGAAACACTGCCTGGTCCTGTACCATTCTCACAATTGTTGGTATGTTTGAGTGCGCTGTGGCAGACACCATCTAAATCCTTCTCATTGAGAGTCTTCTTTAGGGATTGATCCATTCCTATAACCTGTCCAAAGTAAGCAAGATGAAGTCTTGCCATCTTTGCTTCTAAGGAGCATCTGGCTATACTTCTTCCAAGACAGATACTCATTTTTCTGGCAGTCTATGGTATATTCACTATTTCTTACAAACTATAATTCAAACATGTCGATTCTTCTTTGGTCTTCCTTTTTCTTTTCTTTCTCTGCCCCACCCACCAAAGTGTATCTTATCCAAGCCATGGTGTTTTAATTTCCTTCATATGCATATGAAGGAGCCCTGATGGCATAATCCCTAAGGCATGTGACTGCTAACCAGAAGGCTGGTGGTTCAAACCCACCAGCCACTCCTCAGAAAGAAGACTGGGCAATCTACTTCCTTAAAAATATTGCCTTGGAAACCCAAGGAGGGGTCACTGTGGGTCAGATCCAACTTGACAGCAGTGAGTTTTAGCATATGCATGTGATAGCTGGACAAATGAAAAAAGAGGACTGTGCTAAGTGTAGTCTGACAGAAACAAACACCTTGCTTTAGTATGGCTTGAGCTAGGAGTCTCCTTTAGAATGAATAATTTGTTTCTTCTAAGGAGCAAAGCATTCTCCTCAAATGATGTTCTCTTGTGTGGCATCAGGAAATCTGACAGAGTTTGTACTTCCTCTAGCTCTTTATGAAACTAAGAAGCTCTCATTTTCTTTATAAATGCCTTCTCCCCTCCCCTTTTCCCAAGGACACTAATTTAGAACTTGCTTTGCCAACAATCAGCATATTTTGGGAATTTGTTTCTTCACCTCATCAGGGTTACTGTGAGTCATGGCTCTGATTCCATTCTTCCGTAGAACTCTGTAAAGTAGCAGATAATTAAGACCTTCTCTGGTTCTACTCTTCCCAGGGAATGTGCTAGGCTCTGGACTTCTAAGAGTGATTGTCTTCCCCCTAGAATTAAAGTGCCATCTGGTACATTTTAGATAGATGTGTTGGGGTTAGTCTCTATCATTGGAGGGATTTTGAGTGTTATTTTAAACTGAAGGTAAAATGTTTACATATGGACATTTGTCAGCTCAAATTACTTTTATTTTCAAGAGGTGGCTTATGCTTCTGGGAGGTCACTTTGGGTAGGAACAGTAGAGTGGCTGTCTCTGCCCTAGAAGCTCTCCTAAACTCTATCAGAGAACAGACTTGAACTCTTCATTCTGCTTCCTAATATTAGGTATCCTGGCACAGAATAAGGTCCCCTGCTTCTTGGCTCCTTTTTTTTTAAAAAAAAAAAAAAAATTATTTTATTTTATTGTGATTTGAAGGAGCTCTGGTAGTGTAGTGCCTAAAGCACTTGACTGCTAATCAGAAGGCTGGTGGTTCAAACCCACCAGCCACTCCTCGGAAGGAAGATGAGGCAATCTACTTCCGTAGTGATACTGCCTCGAAACCCGAGGAGGGGTTGCTATGAGTTGGGTCCGACTTGACGGCACATAACAACAACAACAACATTGTGATGTGGGTGAGGGTTTACAGAGCAAATTCACTTTCCATACAGCAGTTCATATACACTTTGTCTCATGACAGTGACTACAATAATTTACCCCAATGCAACAGCTCCCCTCCCATTTCCTCTCCTCTTCCTTGTGTCCATCCCTCCATGCACTCCTACCCCCTGAAATGTCTCCCTGTGCATAAACAGCCCTTCTTTCTCCCATGATTGTTCTCTCCAAGAAGTGTATCTACCTAGTATAAATGTTCGCTTCATATGCCTGTCTTTTGTTTGGCTGAAAGCCACAGGTATGGGTTCAATTTCTTGACTCCCTTTTATATCCTTTTTATACCCTTACTTTTTGGCCTGTAAAAGAGAGGAGGAATGGGTGACGAGCATATGGCAGGAGAAGCCAGTGATTTGAGTATAGAGAGTATCAGTGAGGATAATTCTTGTGGGTTTTGCCAGGTTCTAAAGTATGTCTCCTGATAGTGTTGCTCAGAAGGTATGAATTCCTGTCTTCCCATCCCACCCCTATCAGTGACTTAGTACCCAGGAGAGCCAGGCCACCAAGGCATATGCAGACTGGGTCTAAGAAATAGGACTGTGAGGCAGTGAGACTTGAAATAGTAATAAGAAGAGCTTCTGACTACCAGAGCTAGGTAGGTTTCTTTAGCCTGTGAAAATGAGCTACTCTTTCTGTAAGGACTGATTTACAGTCACTTGGAAGATACAGAGATCATATATTCTGCAAAGAATAATGGCACTCTTCTCCTGTAATGTCCTTGTAAGGGAAGGGGAGGCGGCAGACCCAAGTAGTCCATATCATAGATTGCCAAGTTGTCCTTGTTGTTATGTGCCATCGAGTCGGACCCGACTCATTGGGTTTCCAAGGCAGTATCACTACGGAAGTAGATTGCCTAACCTTCCTTCTGAGGAGTGGCTGGTGGATTTGAACTGCCAGACTTCTGGTTAGCAATCAAGTGCCTTAGGCACCATGCTACCAGAGCTCTAACCAGTATTCATTGGCCCTGTCCACATTTCCCAGTGGCCTTTCTTGCCTGTTTACTCAGGGTGGCCGACTGCAAGTTAGTTTATATACATGCTCTGACAATACTAGTGAAGTCCACAACCTGAAAGAAGAATAAATAAAAAGCATCCGTAGAGCTTAGTTATGTGAGGCCTCTTCGTTATTTCTATGACACCTTGGGGACAATGGGAGGGGGGAAAATGGCTTGTCACTAAGAAGCTTCTGCTTTCTATCTCTCAAGCAACCTCATAACATTCTGCAGAGACGCCTCATGGAAACCAATCTGTCTAAGCTCCGAAGCAGCCGTGTCCCTTGGGCCTCCAAGACCAGCAGACTCAATCAGGCTAAGTCTGAGAGTCTAAAGAAGTCTGAGGATGATGACATGATTTTGGTGTCTTGCCAGGTAATGTTCTGAGGGCAGCTTTGGGATTTTCTAGAACGTAGGATTTGGGAGCCCTCTTTTATCTCAAGAGTGGGCCCTCTCCTCCGAACACTATAGAGTTGTGGGTCTTATCATGAAATTCATAAATGGACTTTAAAGGAGCACTCCATGAACACTGGAGTGCATACAAAATTTCGTATGTATGTGCATCCTTGTGGGAAGAAGTACCAAAGCTTTCATCGGATTTGAAAAGGGGTATGTCATGATTAAAAAAGATTAAAAAAAAAAAAGATTAAAGGTACCCTGGCATGTGGAATAAAACATCCAAAGTCTTTGGAATCGTCTATCAGCACTGAATTCAGCAGGAAAGAAAGCTACTTAAAGGCAGAGTCAGCAGTAGGTAAAGATGAGACAGAGTCCCAACTTGTAATTGTAAGATGCTCTCCAACTCTGTCTTTCATATGACATCTGCTGCTTGCTGTCTGGATCTCCCTTTCCCTTTGCTCCTCTGGCTCCTTTTGAACAGTATATTTCCTCCCCACAGTGTGCTGGAAAGGATGTGAAAGCCTTGGTTGACACAGGCTGTCAATATAATCTCATCTCCTCAGCCTGTGTGGACAGATTGGGGTAAGTATCCATCTGTGCTGGTGGAAGTCAGATGTGAATGCAGTCTCTGTGAATCTGTTTTGTGGTTACAGAGGGTGAGGCTCTCCACAGAGGCTCTAAGAAAAATGTGTAGAACTCGGATTTCAGCTGCAACCAGAGGCCTTAGTTGAGGGGAAGAGTGGTGGGCTGCCAGACAGCTGGTAGAAATCAGTGTGCCAGGCAAGCCTCCATCTCTCCATTAACTTCCACCTTCCAAGTTTTGAGCAGAGGCTTCTGGACTCTGGAGCGTGAGAGTGTGAGATGTCTGGCTCAGTGTGCCCTGCTCTGATCTGCCAGACAACAAATTAGAAGGAGCTGTCCTGTTGGTGTACCCCAGAAGAGTAAAAGCAGGGCCATGGGTGGCCTCAGCTTACTCAGGGTCCTTCTGGAGCCCACTCTGCCTGTCCTTGGAAATATGATTCAGAAGTGGCAATGGGGCTGCAATTAACCAATAGTTTTAACCTGATTAACCAATATTTCCTCCCTGTGAAGAACATGTAAAATCAGATCCTACTGCTACTCCTGCTGGGGATTAGGTTTGAGGCAACCACCTCAGATATTAAATAACTTCAATTCTCTGGCAGGTAGATATCCTCCTTTTAGTCAGAGAAAGCCATTTTCTGTCTTATCTCCTTATTCCTCAATCTTTACTTTCATTTCTTTCCTTCTTCTAACTCTTTTCCTCCAAAGTACCAAATGACCTCTAGGGTCTAGCATAGAATCAGGAAGATCAATGCAACATCTTTTTCCACATCTCTAGCCCTAAATATAATAAATCATTCCCCAGTCCAAATCCTAGCCCAAATCACTAAGATAGGTATAGCAGCCCATTTGAGCTACATTCAAGATGTCCATATTCTTAGATAGGGTTTGCATAAGATTTGATTTGTATAATCATTGACCTCTCATCTTACTTCTCACCAGCACCATAACTCTTTGAAACTGGATCTGTGGATTTTGAACATTGCTATTAGGGTCATGGGTGGAGTCCAGGACACAAGTGCTCTCATGGGAAGAAGCCTGAGCCTTTTTATGTGAATAGATGAGATATAGTGTAACATGATGGTTCCAGAAAGACTAATAATGTACTGGTGCATAATTAGGCAGCAGACTGCCATGATTCCAGAGGAATTAATAACCATCTGTAAAACTGCAATTATTTTGCTTTTGGATGGACTATAACAGCAAAGGAGAGGAAATGGAGGAAAACAGAAGTATTGGCACAGAGAGTCCATAATTAAGTATTTATCCACCAGCCCATAATAGTTCGGGTGCTAGTTGTTCCAGTCAACTTACATAATTGTGTGAAAGCCTGATGCTGTTCCTTTCCTTCCTCCCCTGCACAGACAAGTTAAATTAATTAGAACTTTTTCCATGATATTCCTTCTGACGCCAATCTCAATGCACTTACCAAATAAATACCTGGTGGTTCAAACTCACCAGCCACTCCTCAGAAGGAAGGTTGGGCAATCTACTTCTGTATTGATATCACCACGTAAACCCAAGGAGGGGTCTCTATGAGTCGGGTCCAACTCGACGGCATACAACAACAACAACCACTGACTTTATAACCTAAGGGAAACTGATGAGGATAGACTAACATAGAAAGGACAAAGAGAAAGTTTGACATTGAACAAAGCATCTTCTAAGACTATGGATTAACCTGCCTTCTCTGAGATCTGTTATGGATAGCAGGGATGTGTTAACTGCCTCATACATAGTTGTTTTGGTTACCTAGTGGTGCTCTAACAGAAATACCACAAATGGGATGGCTTTAACAAACAGGAGTTTATTCTCTTGCAGTTTGGAAGCTAGAAGTCTTAGTTCAAAGTGCCAGGCTCTAGGGGCTGGGTGAAAGCCTCTCAACCTTAGGGTCCAGCTCTGCTTCCTGCTCCCTGCCCACTGGAGCTAGAGGTGTTTCTTCACTCAAACAGCTGCTGAGGCTGAGAAGCTCCAAAGTTGACAAGTAAAAAGGCACAGCCCCGAGGTTACCAAACCACACGGCAGGCCATTAACTTAAATCCATTTTAAGTCCCAAGGTCAGCAGAGCATAGCAGGCTCCTGAGCAACAACACGGCTACATGCAGGGTCCAAGCGTGCCATAGGCTAGAGACTATCCCCAAGGCTTCTCCTTATATAAAGGAAGCAGACCACATCCCAAAGGCAGCTACTGAGCTGCTTGTGGTAGATCCCACCGTGGAGTTGATTGCCAGTCCATCATGGGGAATAACTACCACCAGCTACCCAGCCACTCAACCAGGCCCAGCCAAGCTGACACACAAACAACTACCACAGACACCAATAGTTGCATCTTAGATGGCCACTCAAAAGCTTTTAAAACCCCAGTCACTATTCACCAAAGTAGGTTGTGGAACAAGATTTTTATGTACTGTTATACCAGCTGAGCTTGGCATACCCTGAGACTATGGTCCTGAGTTGGCAGGCCCCATGGTTGTCTCTCTCAAGCTGTTTGGTTGTCTCTGAGAGGTTACTCCAACTCTGTCTTCTGTTGCTTCTGTAATGTGTATGGCTAATTTTGTATCACAAGTGCATATGTAAGATTACCTTCAGCTAAATCTATTCTTGATCTAGGGTGTATTCCTGTTTGCCGACCCCACCTGATCTTCTCACTTGTCTATGCATTTATCAGTAGCCTCGTGTTTGGTGTTAGTGGTAATGCAGTATTGTGCATGTAACATTATTTGCCTCTGTTGTCTGTATCTTTTGTACACATTCCTGTGTCCTCCCTTTCCCCATTGTCACCATGCTGGTCACAGACTCTTTCTATACCACCCCGTCCCTCACCCAAATCAACATGTGCCCCCCAACTAGTCCGAAATTTTCCCTCTTCTTCTCTCCATCCCTGGTAACCAACCATAAGTAAACCTTTCCTTGATATTTGACAATAATGGGCTTATACAATATTTGTCTTTCTGTGATTGACTTATTTCACTCAGCATAATGTCCTCCAAATTCATCCACATTGTAAGCTGATTTGCGTATTTTTTCATTATTCTTTAATGTAGTATAGTGTTGTATTGTGTGAATGTACCATCGTTTGGTTATCCATTCATCTGTTGATGGGCATTTAGATTGTTTTCTCTCTTTTCTGTAGTGAATTGTGCTGTGATGAACATGGATTGCATATGTCTGTTCATGTCCTGTCTCTCACCTCTTTAGGATATGTTCCTAGCAATGGAATTACTGGATCAAATGGTATTTCTATTTTCAGTTTTTTAAGGAAAACACTACCATTTTCCATAATCGTTGTACCATTTTGCAGTCCCACTGGCAGTGTTTGAGAGTTCTAGTCTCTCTACAGCCTTGCCAGCATTTGTTATTTTCTCTCTTGTTGAACTTTGCTGTTATTGCTGGGGTGAGATGATACCTCATTTTTGTTTTGATTTGCATCTAGTGGCTAATGGTCATGAGCATTTCCTCATGTGTTTGTTGGCTGCCAGCATATTATCTTTAGTGAAGTGCCTGTTCATGTCTCTTGCCCATTTTTGAGTTGGATTGTTTGTCTTTTTGGTGTTGAGGTGTTGAAGTTTTCTATAAATTCTGGAAATAAGTCCTTTGTCAGATTTGTCTTAGCCAAATATTTTTTCCCAATCTGTAGGTTCTCTTTTTACCCTTTTGGAGAAGTCTTTCAATATGCATAAGAATTTAATTATTTAAAAATCCTGGTCATCTAGCTTCTCTTCCACTGTCTGTGCATTTTGGGTTGTACTTGATAGTCTGTTTATGCCATAAATTGGGGCCCTTAGATTTGCCCCTGTTTTATCTTCGATGAGCTTTATAGTTTTAGGTTTTACATTTGAGTCTTTGATCCAACTTGAGTTTGTTTTTGT
>NW_006921601.1:5537221-5546752 GCF_000298275.1 Orycteropus afer afer | reverse complement strand
CAGCTCTACTGACACCTGGGGATTCTGATCATTCACATAAACTTATAGGACCATTGTCTGCCAACCCTATATATGATCTTGGATACACTCCCTTTTTCATAGACATACCTAATCATTTAGCCTGTTCACCTATCTATCCATCCATATACCCATGTTTGTGTTGGCTAGGATTTTGTTGAAGATTTTTGTGTCTATATTCATGAGGGATATTGGTCCATAGTTTTCCTTTTTAGTGGTGTCCTTCCCTGGTTTTGGTATCATGCTTGCTTCATAAAATGAATTTGGGAGTATTCCATCTTTTTCTTGAATATAAGCTTTTTGAGAACAGGAGCTGAGTCTTGCTTTTAGATATCCCCCTGGCATGTTTAGGACAAAGTGCTGAGCCAACATGTATAAGCTGGCTGGTTGGCAAATTAATCCAAGGAAATCCCTGAAGAATTCCAATTGTGGGTCAGAAGGTAAGCACTGCCAGATTCTACCAGAAACCTCTGCCAAAGGGACTCTTGTATTTTCCTCTCTGATGCAGGCTTAAGGAGCATGTCAGATCTCACAAACATGAAGGGGAGAAGCTTTCTCTTCCCCGGCATCTCAAAGTAGTGGGCCAGATTGAGCACCTAGTGATCACACTGGGCTCCCTCCGCCTGGACTGCCCAGCAGCTGTGGTTGGTGAGTATAACTAGGAACTGGACCTATAGGCTCCTAATGTAAACCCTTCTCCTACCTCCACCAAACTCTCATGAGTTCTTGTGCCTGTAAATATTGGCTTTTTCAAAATCCCAGGGTAACACTATCTGGTACTATAGACTTTGTCCCAGTTATTCCCCTCCAAAGTACCAGACAGGTCCTAAACTACATTCAAGGCATGTTGAGACTCACTCAGAAAAAAGAGGGTATAGCTCAGGAGAAATTCAAAGGTCAGGAAGCAAATATTTTTGTGTTCATGTGAAAATGGCCCCTGAGAGCTTTCCATGAGCCAGTTGAAGGTAAAAATATTCCATTAATCCTTTGATAGTTTCCCAGAATCTCTTTCTATACTTCCTCTTGTGCATTCTATCTAGACTACATTAAATTCCTCGTTTTTGTCTAAAGGCCTGTTTCTTTGGAGTTAAAAAGATAGAACTAGGTTGACTAGCTTATGGGTTTGTTGCTTTTTTAACTATATGATCTGAACAAATTATTTAATATAATAGATGCTTAACAGATTTTATTAGATATACGGATGGACAAACAGATGGATGGACGAATGGAACCTAATGGTGATCAAGTTGACTTCTAAACCAGCATGGAAATAGCTAAATCTTAAATTTCTGCTTTATTTTTTAGAGGACAATGAGAAAAACTTGTCCCTGGGTCTTCAGACACTCCGATCCTTGAAGGTAAGATTGATTCCACTTTCCCTTTGATATTTCCTCTCTGAGACAGGGATCTTCTTACATGCAAATCCCATAATGGGGTCACTAACAGGGACCAGTGCTTCTCCTTTATTTTCAGTGCATCATAAATCTGGATAAGCACCGGCTGATCATGGGCAAGATAGATAAAGAAGAAATCCCTTTTGTGGAGACAGTTTCCTTGAATGAAGACAAGTGAGTACCCAGATGGATTAGGTCAAGGCAAATCCATGAGCTTGGGGAACTTTGGGAAAATCAAGCAAGATATGGGGGTTGTCTTGCCTTTGGCTCCAATTTTAACACAAGCCCAGCCCTCCCTACCCCTAGATTTTACCATCCCACAAAACTTTCTAGCCTGTACTTCAGAAAGAGCAGTGGTGATATCACACAGTGGAGTGAGGAAGATGAATAGCTTTTAAACTAAAATTGTCTTCAGCTTAACCTTTTAAATTTGGTGTCATTTCTTCTGATATTTTTTTCTCATTTCAGCACTTCAGAAGCATAATTACAGCCTGCAGCGTGTCTGCACTTAATGCACACACACCAAGTTGACAAATTGCAGTACCAAATGCAGTAGCAACTTGCTGTGGACCAAGTCCTTCCCTCTCATAGAAGCTCCAGGGAAGCTCCTCCCAACCCAGACCTCTCTAGACTATAGTTTGTGCTTAGAGATCTTGTCTGGTTATAGCCATTGTTTTTCACTTTTTGATCACTTAATTTATAGACCTTTTGACACTGCCAGGTCTCACTTTTGGCCTATTTCTCTGCTTCTTCCAGGAATTTGCTTTTCCTAGTCAAGCATAGGGGCTGTTGGGTTCTATTTCTCCATAGATAAACTTGATTCTTTTCCTGTAGTTAAATGTATAATAATCAGGGACATGACCTTTTCTACCTTTTAGCTGTTTCAAAGAGATGTTGGAGACCTATGTCGTGGTATTAGAATTTCTTCTAATTCTTTCATTGATTATTCAAGTTTGAATCTGAAAGATCCCAGAGAAGTCATATAGTCCAACTCTTTCATTTAAAGGTCCAAAGAGGCAAGTAGATTGTCTAACCTCATATACTGAGTGAGTAGAAGAAAGAGACAGAACTCAGACCCAACTTCCAAACCAAGGCCATGTTCATTCTCCCATACTGCCTTATTTGTCTTCAAGCCTTTGTAGGAAAGCAAAGAAGTAGGAATATGTAAAAAGTTATGGTAGGGGAAGAATATGCTTTAGGGATGCTTTTGAATGGGGATCTCCCTACTGTGTACTAAACCCACTAAAAGTCCTCTGCCCAAAATGTCACATTCAGGCCCATATCTTGGTGCCTGAAAGCTGAGAGTTCAAAGATGAATGAGATAGTTTCTCACTTTGAACTTCTTGGAGAGGTATGAGGGAGCAGGGAGTAACAGAGATAGAGGAACATTAATCCCTCTCTGAGATGGAATTAAAGGCTTCAGGAAATAATCTGGACATTGTTCTCAGACATTTATACCACCAGGATTCAGTGTCTTAGTACCTGGGGACAAGGGTAGGGAAAAAGAGTTGAAAAAACCAAGAGAATGGAAGGGAGTAGACTGCTTAAATCAATTGGTGGGGAGGCTTCACTTGAGAAACTTTCTGGGATGGAGGTAGGGAACAAAACTGCCAGGCAGGGACTTGAGGAGTGGGATACTCTTTAGCTCTCTACCGGTACAGAGAAAAGAGGCAGGGCAGGGCCTAGCAGTGTTACGTTCTTTTCTGCACAGTATTTCCTGATCCCTCTCAAAGGGGAGAGTACAGGGGCTTCTTGAAATGTTTTTGTTGGTGTCAGCTTAGACACACAGGTACCTGTAATAAAGTTTCCCTGTCAGTCACAGAAATGCTCAGTGAAGTCAGAAAAATAGCCAGCTGTGGCTCTCCCTTTAAGAGATGCCCAAGTTTGCTCTTGGTTCATAATAGTAATTCCCTGAGTGTTTCATGGATCCTACTTTGAACCTTGCCAGGCCCACCAAAAATCTAGTCTGGTTTTCAGCCACTGCCCCTACCAAACAGCTCTTTGGAACTCTAAACATTTTTCACCATATAGAAGGTCTCCAAGGACTAGGAACTTGGGGACCCTCATTTGAATAGCTAGGCAGCTCTGCTGGAGCCAGTTATCACTGGATCATTTCCCAGGCCTCCTTCCATTCAACCTCTGTAGTGGGAACTAGAGGGGAAAGTAAGCATAGCCATAGTAGGGGAGGGCACATCTGAAGATCAGCAGGGGTGATCTCAGGGTTACTAGCCTTCAGGGGCCCCTGTAGCTCCACCCCATGCTCTTACCTTTCCATTGAGTCCTCCTCGCTCTCCTTCCTTACCCTTCATTGGTACCACTTTGGCTAGCTTCTCATCATAGGACTGAGTTGAAATACTTCACACCTTACTTCCCTACTTGAAAGTTCCACTCTGAGCCTTGACTTTTGGTAACAACTAAGGAATGGTGGAGGTTCGCTGGCCTGGTTTCTCCTTATTTAGATTCCCTGTGCACTAAGTAAGGCCAGGAACCCACAGGTTCTAGAAAGATACTCTGTCTTCTGGCTCTGTGAGTTCATATCATGAACATGTGACCTTTAATTATCCTAGCCTCTGAGAGTCAGTGATTTTCCAATCTTAGAATAGAAACAGCCTGATCTGAGCTTAGGATATCACAACCTTACCCAGTGCAGTTAAATCATTTAAATTCTGTAACCAAATAGTAAGGCTTTTAACCCCAGGCTTGATGTTATGTTGTTGTTATTTGCCGTCGAGTCGCCCCCGACTCATAGCGACCCCTCCTTGGGTTTCCGAGGCAGTATCACTATGGAAGTAGGATTGCCCAACCTTCCTTCCGAGGAGTGGCTGGTGGGTTTGAACTGCCAGCCTTCTGGTAAACAGTCAAGTGCCTTAGGCACTATGCTACCAGAGCAGGCTTGATAGAGGCACCTAAAACTGCCTAAAGACAATTATGAAAGTCTTCACTAGACTTCTTTAAATACTCCCAGTTGATCACTCTGATGGCCCATATCTCCTTGATGTTCATGAAGGAGCATTGAGTCTGCCTTTTGGGGACTGGCAAGGTAAACTGGTGAGGCCAGTTCTGAGTCACTTTTTCCCAGATGCCTAGAAAATTCTCTTTGGTGCCTCTGAGTGGAGCTTGGGGGAGGGAGAGAACCATTTACCCAGGTCACAGTTCTGAAGACAGGCAATGGCAAGAAGTAACATTATAGAACTGTTACCTATATTGTCCTTATTAGATATCTATTTCTAATACAGGCCATTGAAAATTACTGTTTTTATCATTTGGTATTTTTGTGCCTGACTCATCTGAGAAGTGATTTACTGACTTTTCTATTTCCTTACCCTGCACTAGATCATACCTGGTAACAATTTCTGTTCCTTAGCTCCAAGTGTCTATAGAATAGATTGCTTGGTATGTCAGCTGCCCTCACTGTGTATAGAAATCTCGTTGCAGGCTGGGAACATGGAGGAGATGAACTGGATTCTTCCCTCCTTCTGTTGCTAGGCCTTTGCATTGGCACTTTATCCACTCCATGTTTCTGACTTTGTTGGGTTTATTTGTGAGACTGATGTAACAATAAAGTGAAATCTTGCCCCTCTGTGTGTTTGTCTCTGTATTAGGGCCTCAGCCTAGGACTTAGGGGAGCCTAGGCACAGCCTAACTGCAGCAGTGTTTCTCTCATATGGTTTTCTGAATCCAAGGTTTTCTGGTTCTCAGTTCCTCCATTGCTATCAGCCCTTCATCTCCTTCTTACTAGTTGTATGTCCTTGGGCAAATTAATTAACCCTTCTGAGCTTGGTTTATAGTCTTTCAAACAGAAATAATAATAGTATGTATCTCAAGAGGCTTATTAAGAGTGTCAAATGAGATAATAATTCACATTAAATAGTCAGCATATGGTAGACACTCAAGTTAAATATAAATGAGGGCAATCTTTTAAGGTGGGCTAATTAGCAGAGTGATTTTTTTCTAGAAAAGGAAATATTTATTTAGTTCAAACAAATAGGTGAGGGAAGGGAAAGGATTGAACAAACTTTAATATACAGTTAGATCATTGTGTATCTAGTATTCCAAATGTATTTTACAGATGATAGAAACTTACCTTTTAGATGTTAATATCTTTTAATATTTAATCAGTATAATAAAATAGTGAACTCACAGCATCCCTTAACTATGACAATTGTTATCACAATCTAAAATTACAGTTCTGCTTTTCAGAAGATACTGCCATTTTACCTCAAAAGGTTTTCTGTCATTTTTGTCCATTTATTTTAAATGTGGAAAATGTTCAAAAGGCTCACCTAACCTGACTCTTAAGTGATGGCCAAAAGAATCAAGATTTATAATCAATTCAATAAAATGAAACCAACAAAATTAAGTTTTAACAGAGTTTAAGATCCATACTGACTTTCCTTTTTAAAAAATCTGTGTGTTCACAGTGGGGAAAAACTTGGATTAACAATAGATGTTCATGTGAAGATGTTTTAATTGATTTAATAATCCTTTATGTAGAAATATTAAAGATACTGAGTATACCAAAATCAAACTCATTGCCATCGAGTCTGTTCCAACTCATAGTGACCCCTATTGGGTTTCCAAGGTGGTAAATCTTTATGGAAGTAGATTGTCCCATCTTCCTTTTGCAGAGCGGCTGGTGGATTTGAACCACTAACCTTCTGGTTAGCAGTCAAATGCCTTAGGCACTGCACCAACAGAGCTCCTACAGTGTGTATAAAGGATATAATTTGTAAGACAGGGCTATGTATACATTTTGCAGAGCATCTAGGAAGAGGCAGTTGTTGTTAGATGCTGTCAAGTCAGCTCCAACTCACATGGACCCCTGTACAACAGAATGAAATACTGAGCAGTCCTGCACCAGTGTCACAATCTTTGCTGTACTTGAGACCAGTGTTGTAGCTGCTGTGTTAGTCCATCTCGTTGAAAGCCTTGCCCTTTTTTGCTGACCCTCCACTTTACCAAGCATGATACCTTTCACTAGGAATTGGTTCCTTCTGACAACATGATCAAAGTAGGTGAGACAAAGTCTGGCCATTCTTGCTTCCAATGAGCATTCTAGCTATACTTCTTCCAGGACAGATTTGTTAGTTCTTCTGGCAGTCCATGGTACTTTCAGTATTCTCTGCCAATGCCACAACTCAAAAGCATCAACTCTTCTCCAGTCTTCCTTGTTTATTGTCCAGCTTTCACATGTATCCAAGGCAATTGAAAACACCATGGCTTGGATTAGACATACCTTAGTCTTCAAAGAGACATCTTTGCTCTTCAGCACTTTAAAGAGGTTTTTTGCAGCAGATTTATCCAGTGCGATACGTCATCTGATTTCTTGAGTGCTACTTCCATTGGTGTTGATTGTGGAACCAAGTAATATGAAATCTTTGACAACTTTAATCTTTTCTGATGCTACTTATTGGTTCAGTTGTGAGGATTGTTGTTTTCTTTATGTTGAGGTGTAATCCGTACTGTAGAGTACAGTCTTTAATCTTCATCAGTAGTGCTTCAAGTCATCTTCACTTTCAGCAAGCAAGGTTGTGTCTTCTGCATATCACAGATTGTTAATGAATCTTCCTCCAATCCTGATGCCACGTTCTTTTTCATATAGTCCAGCTCTCATATTATTTGCTCAGCATACAGATTGAGTAAGTATGTGAAAGAATACAACTGTGACATACTCCCTTCCTGTTTTAAACCATTCTGTATCCCCTTGTTCTGTTTGAACAACAGCTCCTGGAATCATGACCACAATTAAGTGTTCTGAAATTCCCATTCTTCTCAATGTTATCCATCATTTGTTATGATCTACACAGTCAAATGCTTTTGCATAGTCAATAAAACACCAGTAAACATCTTTCTGGTATCCTTTGCTTTCAGCCAGTATCCATCTGATATCAATAATAATATTCCTTATTCCATATCCTGTTGTGAATCCAGCTTGCATTTCTGGAAGTTCTCTGTCACAACTGTTTTTGAGTTATCTTCAGGAAAATTTTATTAGTATGTGATATAAATGATATTATTCAATAATTTGCACATTCTGTTGGATTACCTTTCTTTGGATTGGGTACAAATATTGATCTTTTCCTGCCAGTTGGCTAGGTAACTGTCTTCCAAATTACTTGGCATAGTCAAGTAAGTGCCTTGTGGTGCTTATGTTTGTGTGTCAACTTGGCTGGGCCTGGTTGAGTGGCTGGGCAGCTGGATGTAGTGTTCCCCATGATGAGACTGGTCATCAACTCCATGGTGAAATCTACTGTGAGCAGCTGAGTAGCTGCCCTAGCGATGTGGTCTGCTTCCTGTATATAAGGAGAAGACTTGGGGGAATGGTCTCTAGTTTATGGCATGTTTGGACCCTGCATGTAGCCCTGTTGTTGTTCAGCAGCCTGCCATGCTCTGCCAACCTTGGGACTTCCAATGGACTTGAATTAATGGCCTGCCATGTGGTTTGGTACCATCGGGACTGTACCATTTTATTTGTCAACCTTGGGCTTGTTAGCCTCGGCAGCCAGTAGCTGTCTGAGTGAAGAGATGCCTCTAGCTTCAGTGGGCCAGGAGCAAAAGGCAGAGCTGAAGCCCAAGGTCAAGGGGCTGTCACACAGCCACTAGATCCTGGCACTTTGAACTTGGACTTCTAGCCTGCCAAACTGTAAGAGAATAAACTTCTGTTTGTTAAGGCCATCCCTTTTGTGGTATAGTCTTTTCAGAGTGGCACTAGGTAACCAGAACATGTCTCTAGCATGGCATCCATTTTTTGAAACATCTCAATGGGAACACCATCAATTCCTGGAGCCTTGTTTTTTTTTTTTTGTTGTTGTTGTTTTTGCCAATTCCTTTAGTGCAGCTTGGACTTCTTCCTTCAATACCCTTGATTCTTGATCATATCTCATCTCCTGAAATGGATGAACATCAACCACTTCTTTTTGGTACAGTGACTCTTTTTGGTACAGTGACTCTTTTTGGTACAGTGACTTTTGGTACAGTGACTGCTTCCATCTTCTTTTGATGTTTCCTGCATCATTCAATATTTTGCCCATAGAATCTCAATATTGCAACTCAAGGCTTGATTTTTTTCTTCAGTTCTTTCAGCCTGAGAAATGATGAGCATGTTCTTCCCTTTTGGTTTTCTAACTCCAGGTCTTTGCACATTTCATTATAATAGTTGACTTTGTCTTCTCAAGTTGCTCTTTGAAATCTTCTGTTCAGCTCTTTTATCTGGTCATTTCTTCCATTTGCTTTAGCTACTTTCCATTCAAGAACAAGTTCCAGAGTCTCTTCTGACAACCATTTTGATATTTTCTTCCTTTCCTGTCTTTTTAATGACCTTTTGCTTTCTTCATGTATGATGTTCTTGATGTCATCCTACACTTCATCTGGTTTTTGGTCATTGGTGTTCATCAAACTATTCTTCAGATGGTATGTAAATTCAGGTGTGATATCATCAAGGTGTTATTTTGGCTCTTGTGGGCTTGTTTTAATTATCTTCAACTTCAACTTGTACTTGCATATGAGCAGTTGATGGTCTGTTCCACAGTCAGCTCCTGGTCTTGTTTTGGCTAAAGATACTGAGCTTCTCTGTCACCTCTTCCCACAGATTTTTTTTTATCTGATTCCTATGTATTCCCTCTGGTGAGGTCCATGCATGTAGCTGTCGTTTATGTTGTTGAGTAAAGGTATTTGCAATAAATAAGTCATTGGTCTTACAGAATTGTCATGTGACATCTGGTGTAATTTCTATCACCAAGGCCATATTTTCCAACTACCAGTGATTCTTCCAAAGAAAGATGATTCCACAAAATGTGGAAATTATCGAACAATATCAGTATCGCACACAAGTAAAATATTACTGAAGATAATTCAAAAATGGTTGCAGCTGATAGAGACAGAGAACTTCCAGAGGTGCAAGTCGGATTCAGAAGAGGATGTGGAACAAGGGATATCATTGCAGATGTTAAATAGATCTTGGCTCAAAACAGAGAATACGAGAAAGATGTTTACATGTGTTTTACTATGCAAAAGCATTTTATTGTGTGGATCATAACAAATTGTGGATAACATTGAGAAGAATGGGAATTCCAGAACACTTAATTGTACTCATGAGGAACCTGTACATAGACCAGGAGGC
>NW_006921601.1:5532780-5533972 GCF_000298275.1 Orycteropus afer afer | reverse complement strand
CTGCTGGCTGCTGAGGCTGCCAAGCCTAAAGTTGACAAGTAAAAAGGCACAGTCCTGATGTTACCAAACCACACAGCAGGCCATTAATTCAAGTCCATTCGAAGTCCCAAGGTCAGTAGAGTATGGCAGGCTGCTGAACCCCGAGGTCAGTAGAGTATGGCAGGTTGCTGAATGACATGGCTATATGCAGGTTTAAGCGTGCCTTATGCTAGAGACCATTCCCAAAGCTGTTTCTTATATATGGGAAGCAGACCATAGACCCAAAGCAGTTATTCAGCTGCTCCAATAGAGTCCACCATGAAGTTAATTACTAATCTTATTATGGGGAATAGCTACATTCAGCTGCACAGCCACTCAGCCAGGCCCAGCCAAGTTAACACACAAACTTAAGTACCACATATGCCTTGTCTCATTTTATGCTCACTTGTCTGGCTGATGGCCTGCTGGTGGCTCTCTTTCTCTCTCACATGGTGCCAAGTGTGTGGGCATTATGACAGTTGTTTTTTTCTCAGAGACCATTGTGTATGTTCTGGAAGATTGAAGCTGCCAGGTGCCTGACCAGATTGGAGAAAAGACTAGGTCTTTGCCTGCTTTTAAGTGGTGACCTGTTCAAAGATTCTACCAGCCTGGTGGCTACAGGCCTTTTTCCTTCTTTCCATTACCTTTTTTGTACTCCTTCCTGTACTTATGCCTCCTCCAGCAATAATAATCAGAGAGGGGCTATTAATCCTGGTCTTGCTGTTGCTGCAGCCAAAGTAGCATCCCAATTTATAATTAATACAGGGGATCCAGATGCTTCAATATCGAAGCACAGCTTCTGTTTTACACATACACATAAACCTTGGCAGTGTCTTTGAACAGGGAAATAGGTTGGTAAGAGGGAGTATGGATGATCTAATAGAGACATTTTGCTGTCACCAGTTGGCAAATTAATTTGGGATATCTGGGGGTTGCTGACTCTTAAGATATATTGGATGACCTTTATACTCAGCGGGCCACTCTAGTATTCTCATATTGCCTAGTTTGGAAATGGATAAAGACATGAGAATTTGATTGGTGTTGGGGCTGACCATTGTTGTTGTTATGTGCCGTCGAGTAGGCCCCGACTCATAGCGACCCCTCCTTGGGTTTCTGAGGCAGTATCACTATGGAAGTAGGATTGCCCAACCTTCCTTCCGAGGAGTGGCTGGTG
>NW_006921601.1:5468840-5532275 GCF_000298275.1 Orycteropus afer afer | reverse complement strand
GGGTTTGAACCGCCAGCCGTCTGGTTAGCAGGCAAATGTCTTAGCCACTATGCTACCAGAGCTCCCAACTGGGGAATAGGAAGTATATTAAAGTGAACCACTTTCATAAAGACCAGTTAAACCACAGGGGTTTGTGAAGGAGGCCTGTTCTGAGGTCTGAGGAATGAGAGCAAGAGCGGAGGATCCAGCTGTGAATACCCCATGGAGAGTGAGATGTCAGAGATGGTAAGGTTTAATATAGCAGGAAACCCACTGCCACTGCCATCAAGTTGATTCCAACTATAGCGACTCTATAGGACAGAGTAGAACTACCTCATAAAGTTTCCAAGGTAGTATATCTTTACAAAAGCATACTGCATCATCTTTCTCCCACAGAGCAGTTGGTGGGTTCAAGCCACTGACCTTTTTGTTAGCAGCCTGCAAAATGGGCAAGGAGGCCACATCTTCTGACCTCCTCTAATCCCACAAGAGGAAGACAGAATCACCATCAATAGCCCAAGGCCTATTACTGCAAGGCCAGACATGCTGCCTCCCTCCAGCCCTTTCACCAACTGTTCCTCCCAAAGCACCACCACTTCTCTCCTGGGTTCGATAATTCACTGCAGTGGCCACACAGAACTCACAGATTATGAGGTTTATTAGGGAAGCACCAGGTTACAATTCAAGTTCAGGAAAAATGCTGAGTCTCTCTCCCAGCCCACCATCTCTCCCAACAGTGCATGCCCCTCGGTGTCTCACTCAGCAATGCGTGTCTCTTGAGTCTCTTTCCCAGCAGCGCGTGTCTCTTCCAGCTGCACATGTCTCTTGCAGCAGCACGTCTCTCACAGGAGCGCATCCTTCCCCAGCCAGCAGTCAGAGTTCTGCCTCTAGGTAGCCTCCTTTTGAGCCCAGCAGAGTGGTCAAACCAACCAATCATAACAACAGAATTCTAAGCACCTGAGAGTGAGCCTCCCATAACATGGTGCCACTCCCAACAGAAACAACCCAGGTGGATAACATTTACAATCGGGAGCTCCTCAGTTGCTCATTCCACCACTGAGTTTACAATGACTTATGGGTAGAAAAGTAACACTAAGCAATTTACTACACTGCACAGCCAAATGCTTTAACCACTGCCCTACCAGAGCTCCTTATAAACAGGTAAGAGGTAGAGAAATGGGCAGGAATTGAAGAGTGACAACTAGAGGGAAGAAAAAATGGGGTAGGAATCCAGCATCGGCAGCTTAAGTTGCAGCCACCCCTGGATTCAGGTCCATCTCTGTATTCCAGGAGCCTAGAAGGTGAGCCAGATAGTAACCTATGTGTCTGAGGCATTGAGAGCATCCTTGGGAGAAAAAGCCAGTCAGACATAACTGATCCCTCAACAAAACTATCACTAACAATTTGTTGTTGAAAATGGTAGACTGAATCCCTGAAACTATTGCCCTAAAATAATCTTTAAACCAAAAATATTCCCTAAAGTCTCCTTAAAACCAAACAGTAGTTCAGCTTAACTAGTAAATGATGTATGCCTTGAGCATTATGCTCTTTTAAGAACTATATGGGATCAAATTGACAACAGCAACTCAAAAGATTAGATAGAAACCTTAGGGAACAGTGAGTTTATGCTAATGGAGGAGGGACGAGTCGGTAAAGGAGGGTGAGAAGAGTTGCACAACTTGAAGAATGTAATTGTCACTGAACTGTTCGTGTAGAAATTGTTGAATTGGTATATGCTGTGCTGTGTGTATTCTGAACCACAAGAACAACAACAAAAGAAAAAGATGGGCTGCAAACAGTTCCCTTGTGAAAACCCACTAAAACGACAATAAAAGGAATGTTAGTGACATAAATCCATGAGGACAAAGAAAATGGGAGAAGAGATATTAGCATCCAAGCAATGTTAAATATAGATACATATATTTGGAGAGGAAGAGACAAGCAACAGCTGATATGTCAGAGAAAGCAGAAATCTGTACAGGAGTGGGGCAAATCACTAGCAATAAGCAAGCTAATTAGTTCCACAAAACCCAAGAAGGGCTCAGGATTTGGAGGCATCAGTTATCTTGGAAAGTAAGAGGTAGGGATAGAAGGCTGAAACAAGATAATTAAAGACATAAAATAAGTTAGACCCCATATCCTCACCATTCATTCATTCATTCATCCTCTGAAGAAACTGAACTAGTTTGAACCACCAGGAACAACTGAGAGGCATACTTCTGAAAATGAGGATTTAAGGTTCAGCATTTGGAAGATCAGCTAGTTGACCTCTTTCCCTGACCTGAGTCCAAGAACCTTGAAACTTGACTGTTTTCAAGGACACTGCTTCTACTGTAACCCTGTCAAGGTGGGTTTTTTTTTTCTCTCCCCCCCCTCCCCCCCGTAATCTCCATTATTGGTTCTAGAGGTTGAGTAGTTGTTCTCCTTGTTGCTCATTTCTGCTTTCAGACCTTTCTCACTTCATCTTCCTTTAAAATTCCCCAGCTTTGAGTCTCATGCCATCACATTATATCCCCTACTTCCCTTCATTGTTGCTGTTATCTATAGACCCTTGGGTGATTCCCTTCATTTATCAGTAATTTCAGCTCCTTGCTCTCTTCACTCTCCCTAACACTACTACTGACTTGATTCTTTCCATTTAGTTTACATACATAGATGACCCTTCCAATGCCCTGATACATTGGTTTCTTGAATATCAGTTTTCTACAATGTTAACCTTGACCATTCTCACTTCAGTGGTCATACCTTAGATCTTGTCATTTATTACTAAAAACTAACCCATCCATAATCTCAGGTTAATGTATCACACTGCCTGACCACCACTTTCTATCTTTCCAGCTGTTTCCTAGTAATGTGACTGCCAACAATACTTTGACTACTCCCTTTTCATTGTCCCTCACTTTGCTGAGTTCCTCTCCCCCCTTCCTGTGTGCTGTCAAGTCAATTCCAACTTACAGCAATAGTATAGGAGAGAGTAGAACTGCCCCATAGGGTTTCTGAGGCTGTAATCTTTACAGGAGCAGATCACCAGCTGGTGGGTTAGAACCTCTGACCTTTCAGTCAGCATCTAAATGTTTAACCATTGCACCACCAGGGGTCCTTCTTAACCAACTTAAATTCCAGAGTCAATCATAATCATTCACTTGCTTATAATTTTACTCACTTTACCCTCTTCTGTCAAGTACTTAACAAAACCACTTTAGTTCAAGCTAGCTCTTTAATCTGCCTGTACCTGAGGAGCAACCGTGGTGACTGGTCTCACTTTAAAGTCATGTACATAACGCTCAGGTCCCTTATGCTGCCTGGCAATCATAGTTCCCTAGGCATTCACCTTTCCATTCTCCTAGATCAGGGGTTGGCACACTTTTTCTGTAAAGGGTGAGATAATAAATGCTTTAGGCTTTACGGGTCATAAGGTCTCTGTCACACCTACTCCACATAGCCATTGTAGCGTGAAAGCAGCCATATGCGATATATAAATGACATTTGAATTAGATGTAATTTTTACATATCATGGTATATTATCTGGAGGTTTTTTCCAACCATTTAAAAATGTAAATGCTAAAAAACAAAAAACAAAAAAAAAAAAACCTAAAAGTACAAAAATTAAGTAACAGAAGATCAAAAACAAATGTATGTAAAGGCTAACCATGGCTTGCAGACTATACAAAAACAGGATTTTGCTGCAGGCTGTTGTTTGCTGAGCTGTCCTAGATTATTTGACACTTTGTCTTTCTGCTCAAGCTTCCAGTACCCTCTTCCCCATTTTCACTCTCAGATGACCTTGAGAAAACCAAAGTAATCAGAAACAGCATCCACCACTGCTACCATACCTTTCCTTCTACCAGCCTCTGTATCATATATTCAGCCTTCCCTTTGTTACTATCGCACAATATCTAGATACTGAATACCTTACTTCTTAGATTTAGTTATTGTCTGTCTGACCCAGTAGAATGTTAGTTTCAGGAGGGCAGGGAGTTTTGTCCCTTTTATTCACTGATGTAGCCTCATACCTAAAATAGTGCTTGCACACATAGTAGGAACTCAGTAAATCCTTGAGTAAATGAATGAACACTTGTGGCCAGACCAGCAGCCAGAAGTTTAGAAAACTTTTCTCCAAAGAAACTTCCCTTCCCTTTCAAGAGAAAAGACCTCTACCAGTCCCGACAGTTGGGAGGTCTCCTTGAATACCCTACATGGTATCTTTTTTAAAAGTTCTTTGAAAAAACCCCACAATAAGAAATTCCCATTTTATGGGATTGACTCAGTATGTAACGTTGTATGTGTGTGAGTATGTATGAATCCAAAGTTTCACAAAATAATTCTTTCTAGAAATATCAATACATTTTTTATTCGATTGTTATTTGGGAGTGGGAGGGTTAGGTGTTGGTTGGAACTGGTTAAAGTGACTTCACAAACCACCACAAGTCTGAAAAATAGTGTGTCCCACTAAGTATAAGCCCTGCTCATGTACACAGGGCTTCCAGTCAGCTTTCAAATGCCTCACTCTTAACATGTGAATGGATCTGTAGACATTTAAGAAAAATTACTATCACCAAAGAGAGAAAGACTTAAAAAACAAACTGAACACAGACAATTCAAGAAACAATATAAAACATTAAAAATATATATATATCCTCAAAGAAATAAGAAAAACATATTGCATCCACCAAAAGAAACAATGCTGTTTTTTAAAGGTCTAGAGTGATAAATTTTTCTATTAAGTTTGAAACATTGTAACAGAAATTTAGAAATTCAAAAGAAGAGTTAGAAGATGGAAATCTTTCAGAAAAACAAGAGGAGGTGGAAAAGTTCAAATTATCCCAGGGCAAGAGCTGTGCAGTAGGCTCTGAGAGCAACCAGCCCAGAGTGAAGGAGGAGGATGGCTTCTTGGAGAGCTGTCTCTACTTTGAAAAAGTGATAGAATACCTGATGTGTCTGAATGTACTGAGAGGAGAATTTGGGACAAATTACTTATATTTAGAATGCTAGATACTTAAGAAAGTTTGCATAAAAAGAAGAGGCAATGGCTCATTAAAAGAAATGTAATTATAGTATGCTAATTGGCTCAGCTACAAATCTCTACTGTCATAACCATATAAGTAATGAATAGTGATTTACCTAAACAGGGTGATAAAGCTATACTGAGGGATGAAAACACAAGAACTCACAGCCATTGAGTCAATTTGACTCACAGTGACCCCCCACTGAGTTTTTGCTACAGTAAATCTTCACAGAAGTTGACTGCCCCATCTTCTTTCCTTGACTGCCTGGTGGGTTTGAACCGCCAGCCTTCTGGTTTGCAGTCAGATGCCTTAGATACTGTGGCACTAGAGCTCCTTACATTGAGGATTAGAGGATGCAAAAATAACACGTTTAGGGTATAAATGTGTAAATACAGATTTTATTTCCTATAGCAAGAAATAACTGGTCACAATAGGGGGTCCTGGCTGGAATGGGAGAAATAAGTGGACAAAAACTCAAAATCATTAAGACAGACCAGGCTTACTGGTCTGATGGAGACAGATGGAAATCTCTAGACTATGACCCTTAGACATGCTTCAAGCTGGGAAGTGAACTCATCCCTGTGGCTCAACCTACAGCCAAATGAGACAGGGCTATAAGATGAACAGAAGTACCAGGGAGGTACACACTCCTTAGAGTAATCAACCATATGAGATCAGAAGAGCAGCATTTGCCCAGGAACAAAGCTAAGACTTCTTAGTCTGGAAGGGATAGGAAAGAAAGACAAAGGCAAATGGTAAACACAGGAGAAGTGGGAAGAGTGCTGTTACATTGGTTACATTGTAGGGATTAAAATGAATGTCACAAAACAAAATGTATATGTATTGTTGAGGGGAAAACAAATTTGCCTGTTAACTTTCACCTGAATCACAATTTAAAAAAAAAATAGGGGAAACTGGGTACAGGGTATATGAAAATTTTCTATAGTATCTTTGTAATTTTCCTGAACATATAAAATTATTCCAAAATAAAGTTTATTTAAAAATAAAGAAATAATAGCACAAACTGAAAAAGCAGTGTAAGCATTTTATTTAAAAATATGAGATATACCAGAAGAGAAAGCTGAAATATAAGAAAAGGTTGTCTCTGTGAAGTAGAAATTGAGTGGGGGAGGGTTGGGGTAGAGTTTGCTGTTTTTCATTATAAGCTTGGTGACACTATAGATTTTAAAAAATGTATTGATAAAAATAAAAATTTTTAATGTATTTCATCTTTGAAAATTTTAGTTGTTAGGAGGAACTGTTTTCATATGTATTATAAAACACTGGGAAATAAATGCTAGGTTAACACCCCTCTGAAGGAAACTGAAAATCCTTACTGCAGTATGAATCTTGTGTTTGTTGTTTAAGGGCTCCACTAACTTGTCAGTAGGAGTGGGAGCAGCTCCGGGAGCCGGGAGATAATATTCTGGCCCATATTTGTTATTAGGTTAGGCACTAGCAAGTGACAATAGTGGCGTGATTCCCTTATGTAGCTTCATATGCAGCAGAAGCCAGATCTCACTACTGGGCATGAGGAGAGGAAGCATCCTAGCAGGGTACGCATGGTAAATGACAGCACTCATAGGAGACACTTCCAAAGTACGCTCAGAAATACTTCAGGATTTGTGTGTTTGTGTGTGAGTCCTGCCATAACCAGTGGAGCCATAATCCAGGGAAATAGACAGTCATGCTGTGCATGACTCCATTTATACTCCTGGGCTGGTATGGCCTGGGGAAGTGCTGGGTAGATCAGAAAACATGCCGTAGAGGCTGAGAAAGGGGTGTGCAGAGAGCTGTCTGATCACTAGAAGAGTGACAGGATAAGGGGTGAGACAGACTAGAAATGGCAAAGCCTTGATCCTTGTCATCCATTTGTCCCCAATACATAAATTGCCACTTTTGCTTCCTAACCTTCTGACTTCAACACTTAAATTTAGAGAATTATCTTCTCTTGACCATCCCCCATCAGAGAATTTTTCAGCCCTCAAAGAAGTGAGAGTGCCCAGACTGGGTGGGAGGGTACACGTGAGCCTGTGTTACTCCTTAAAAAGGAATAGAATAGAGAAACCTAGTTACAGGGACACAAGGAAGGGAGGAGGAGAAGGTACTAAGGGGCCAATCCTTCCTGTAAACAGAACAACTCCCATGTTACCTGAAGAGGTCTAAGAAGACTTTAGGTCAGAAATCTCCCCTCTCCTGCCTAGTATCTTGCCCAGGTCCCACCATCTGCACTTCTCCTTTGGGCATCTCAGCATTGCCCTCTCATGGCCAGAAAGGTAGCTGATACTTTTGACCCACCACAGAAGCCATTCCCATTCCTTTTCTCTGGTCTCCACATTTATTGATTTTAAATCTGTCCCAGTCTCTGTGGGTACAAAAATATGACAAGGTCCCTGTTCTCAAAGAAGGGTGGAGGTGGGAAGTATAAAGGCAGATGTGAAGATACAATTTTGCCACAAGCGGTAAGTTAGGAAAGAAATCTGCACAAACACAGAAGGGAGTGTACTAAAGTCAGGGAAGGCCTTCTGACTTAGAAGATCCCTACCAAAAGGAAGAGTTATGTAGCTGTAAGTAGTGCAGAATAAGAACTGACCCCTCTCCTTTTACTGAGTCCCCTAAAATTACACTCACTTGTTGGCAGACATATACCTCCCTTCGGCTCTAGCTGTGCCAGTTCCTCTGTCACCCTTATCCTAACCCTGAACTCCATCCATGCATAGTCCTCCCACGGCAGCCACATTCTGTATTCTAGAATGGTGCTGCCTAATACAAACATTCTAGTAGCCACACCTAAAAAGTAAAAAGAAACAAGTGATTATTTTGATATTTTATTTAACCCAGTATCCCCAAAATATCTTCTCAACCTTAATCAATTATTAGACAATTGAGATATTCTGCATGTTTGTTTTTTTTCGTACTAAGTCTTTGAAATCCAATGTATATTTTATCCATACAGGGCATCTCAATTCAGGCTAGCCACATTCAAGTGCTCAGTTGCCACATGTGGCTGGTGGCTACCATAATGGATAGTACAGGCTAAGTGTATTTGGTGTTTCTCTATTAAACATATGAGGTCTATCTGACTGGGTCATTACCACATATTTCCTCTAAACCTCTGTACTCCCAGTCAAAGCCCTGGGAACAATTTTGAAGAAGGAAGAGAAATCTTACGTGATTTCAGCCAATAAGTGAGCACTCCTTTCAGATGCCAAACCTAGAAATTAACCCTAAACTAATCCCAATAAGTGAGCACTCCTTTCAGATGCCAAACCTAGAAATTAACCCTAAACTAATCCCAAATTTGCTACTGAATCAGCTTTTAGCAATTACAGATCCAGTGCCTCACAATCTGACAGACACATTTGACCCCGGATGTCTCCAGATTGTCTCTGGCCAGCAGAACACCCACTACAAAAGAATGATAAATCACTAATGTTTCAGCATATTCACAGAGCAGCCTGGAAGGGTCCCAAAGAGGTCTTCTAGCTCTGCCACTCTGGTTCTGGTTGGGGCGGGGCACCACTTGCCATGTAGGACTGAAAGGAGCTAAATTATTTGGTGCAGTAAGAAACACCTTGTATTCTGGCATCAACAAAAATCACATGAGAGAACATTATTGAGAAAAATTTGTCCCTTAATTAAAACATTTCTACAGACTAGGTAAAGACCACCTTTAGAATTTGTTTAAAGGCAGAAAAACGAGAGTATTCCATGGAAGGAGAACTGCAAACCCATAGATGGAATTCAATCCCTTCATACTACTGCCAGGGACCAGAGAGGGGAAGTTTTGTTTGTTCAGGGTCATTCAGCAACTCCACAGTGGTTGTGAAGAGCCCTGCATCTTTCCACTACTTGCAGCGCCTCCACTAACTGAAAAATATTTCAGTGGGCGATATTGTGTCACCCTGTACCGCCCCCGTTAGCGTCCCCCCAACCTCGACTTAGGAGCCAGCCGCCCTAAACAAGCACTGCCTCTCCGGGGCGTAGCACCAAGATTCCCCACCTCCTGGAAGCTTTGGCGAAGCTAGGGCGGTTCTTTTGCCAGCTCCACACCTTCCGGAGCCTGGCCTGGCCTAGCCTGCTGCTGTAGCCCAGTTCCTGCATCATCTCCCACCAAGCGGCGGAAGATCACAACCGCGAGCGCAGCTCCCAGAGACTGTTAGAAACTCTGAGGGGAGCCGTGTCCAGAAGGCGCCTGGGCTGCAGGTTCGTGCCGAATGCCCCGGAGACTACCCCCGACACCCTGACTGGGGGTGTGCTTCGTTGAAGAGATGCCTCGGCCAGTCCAGGCTCGTCTCCACTCCTCGCACGCGCCCTGCCTGCGCCGGCCGGGAAAGGCCACCTTCCCAGCAATTACTGGGGCTTGAGCTCACCCAGCTCTAGAGCCTGGCAACTGCCTCAGCTCCGCACGGATCGCTGGAGCACTTTCCAGCACACTGGCCGCTCCACAAACTCCCGTCGCTTCTGCGGTGGGAAAAGATAACCAAGACCCTCAAAATTCTCCTGGGCCGAGGCGGACACCCCAGAGAAACCCCCTTCAACTCCAGGGCCCAAGCGTAGGCCCTGCCAGGCGCCCGGACCGCGCAGCCTCCGGTCCCTTAGCACCAGGAACGGTTTCCGGGGCGGATGCTTTTTGCAGCTGACCCGGAGCAGCCCATGACGCGAAGGCCTAGACGGAAGTGCGGGCGGAGGTGCCTGAGCCCGAGCCCGAGCCGGGAGCTGGTCTCGGGGGCTCTGGCCTGTGAGGACGGCTAGGACTGCTCACGATGGCGATCTTGTGGGGAGGCCTCTTTCGCATTGGCTCTATGCTCGGTCTGTCCTGCCTGGCGTTCTTCGTTCTACTCCTCGTGCAGCTGTCAGACGCGGCCAAGGTGAGTCCCGCCCCGCCTTAGTTCCTGACAGCAGCTTCCTCTTTACCTTCGGTCTTCCATCATCCTGCTCCTCTCCCCATAACTCTCCCAGCGCTGACAGCCCGGCTTGTAGCTACATAGCCCTGGTGTACCCCAACCCCTTACCCTTCCGACTGCCTAAAAGCACCACTCTCGCCCACCAGCCCTGACAGTTTGCAGTCACCACCCCCGCCCCAGCCTTGAAAATACTCTCTTCTCTGGCGCCCTGATAATCTCTCTCTCTCTCTCTCTCTCTCTCTCTCTCTCTCTCTCTCTCACACACACACACCATCTCTGACAGTACCCCATGGCCTGGACAGCAACTCCTCCACTTCATTGACATTTCCCATTCCAGCCCCTACAGCACCCACTCTACATCCTCTCCGACTCTGAGAGCAACTGGCATTCTACCCTTAATCTCTGACAGCCTACCTACCTTCCTCCAGATTCCTGGGCCCCCCAGATCCCTATCCAAAATGATTGGAAGCCTCATCTCACGGAGGTCTTCTTTAGAAGCTGACTTTCATGTCAACTCAACCCTAAACAGATTTCCTTCCCATTGTAGGAACTTGCCCCTACTGGCTGCTTTCCCTTCTAAAAGGACCTACTGAGTATCTCTGGCCTTACTTCACTCCTTCCAGGACCTCCTGGGCCCTTGCTTGTCTTCTTTCTTCCCAATAATTTACTGGGCAAGTGAGGAACCAAACTGCAGGAGAGGTGAGGTTATGGCCTCTCTTCATTCCATTTCTTGTTCCTTCTAGTCCTCTCACGCAGCTCTCTGGCTCCCTTGGTGCCCCTAACCACCAGATCTGATCTGGCCCCATACACATTTGTGCTTTCTCCTTGTTGTGTAAGAATTTAATCTTAGAAAATTAATAGAGAGATACTCAGGTTTATCATGCATAAACTCATTTAATTTATTGCAAGGTAGTCATGGCAAGACGTGCAAGTAAGACCTCATCAGATTAATTTAGAACCAGGTATCAGAATGAACAATCACAATGTTGTTCAATGGTTAGTGTCCTACTCCTTAGACTTCGGGCTTTTACCTTTAAGGAGAGGTCTTGGGAGGAAGGTTTGACTACTGCTCAAACTCTGTAGAGGTTCCTCTAGCTAGGATCTGAGGTTGGCAGCAGTGGGCAGGCTCCCATCAGGCTCTTGTTTTTTGCCTCTCCCTTCTCCCAGTGAGTGAGCAGAAATTCAGGGTTTATATGTGACATTCTCACCTAGGCCTCCACACAGTAAGGGCCAATGTGAGTCAAAGAGTAGTATTTTATATCATTTCTTCAAGGTTAGAGATTAGGGAGGTTGTTTACAAAGATTAATTATACTATGTCTTTTATTACATATATATTTATAACATATCAGATCAAAGTCAACTTATAAGTTGTTTACCACATTGTTTACATGCATCTATGTCTAAGTTCAGATATTTTAAGATAACTTTCTAGTGCTTTGTAGTTAGAGAGCCTCACAAATGTATGCACATTTCTACTTCTAAATTCATATTTTGAGTGCTTATAGATATATGTATTTTGAAAGCACAGTAGTGACTTACACCTTATGGAACTTGGGATCATTACAGAAACATACAGAACATTCTTTAATGACTAGCTTGTTATTACGAAAAAAACAATAAATCACATTAATGTGATTTACCATTGTGATGCTAAAACAGTGCATTTGCTTTAAAACAAATAGACGCTTTAATCAATAATATATTTGAATATCAGTGTTGGGAAACACAGGCTACAGGCAGGCAGATATTTTTGATCAGGCCTTTCCTACAATGCTAACATCCTTTGCACATCTTATGTCATCCCTTTATTCCGTGAATTGTAATTATGTATTTTTTTAGTCTCCTTCATGAGGGTGTGTCCTAATTAAGGGCAGAAACCATGTTTTACCCTTAAGGGAAGACACACGGTATGGCACAGAGCGAATGCTTACTAAGTGGTTGCTAAATGAATTGTCAACAGCTTTGCTAGACATACCACTGTGTGTAGGAGCAGTGGACCTGGTCCTTTGGGGACTAATGTGGCACTGACTTCTCAGATTCCTCTCTGTCGGGGAAGCATCTCCCATACCCTCCATTACAGACGTTTAATCACCTCTTCCTCCATCTCTTGAAACTTGCTTTGTCGATAGTTGTCCTCCTCCCTGTCTGTTATGGATTGAATAACCAAAAACAAAACAAAACCCACTGCCATCAAGTTGATTCCAGCTCATAGCAACCCCCATTGGGTTTCCAAGGCTGTAAATATTTAAGGAAGTAGATTGCCTCATCTTCCTTTGCAGAAGCAGCTGGTGGGTTTGGGCCACCAACCTTCTGATTAGCAACAAAATGCTTTACCCACTATGCCATCAGAGCTCCTCATGGATTGAATACCAAAAAAATCAAACTCATTGCTGTCGAGTTGATTCGACTCATAGCATCCCCTCCTTGGGTTTCTCAGGTGGTATCTCTACGGAAGTAGATTGCCCAATTTTTTTTCCTTCTGAGGAGTGGCTGGTGGGTTTGAACTGCCAGCCTTCTGGTTAGCAGTCAAATGCCTTAGGCACTACACCACCAGAGCTCCCTGGATTGAATAAACCCACTGCCGTCAAGTTGGACCTGACTCAATAGCGACCCCTCCTTGGGTTTCCGAGGCAGTATTTCTACAGAAGTAGATTGCCCAACCTTCCTTCCGAGGAGTGGCTGGTGGGTTTGAGTCGCCAGCCTTCTGGTTAATAGTCAAGTATCCCTCAAAAATATGTGTAGTAAATCTTAACCCCTACAGCTGTGGATATACTATCATCTGGGAATAGGGGTTGCTTTGATATGTTAATGAGGCTGTATCAGTGAGAGTGTGTCTTAAACCAATCACTTCTGAGATATGAAAGAACAAATTAGGCATGGAAGCAAGGAAACGAGATAGGGAAGTGTCCGAGAAACAGAAACTGAAAAGAGACAAGGACCTCTTCCCAGAACCAACAGAGAGAGAAAGCCTTCCCTGAGAGCTGGTGCCTGAATTCAGTCTTCTAGCTTCTTAACTGTGAAAAAGTAAATTTTTGTTTGTTAAAGCCACCAACTTGCTATATTTCTGTTATAGCAGCAGTAAGAATCTAAGACAGTCTATCAAGGATTTCAAGCAAAATTTGCTGGAAAGGATAAAACATACTGGTCTTAGCTAGAATCAAGCTCCTTCCCTTATATACTTCCTTTCTAGTTATAGCTGGGTACCTCTAAATATCATCTAAGTATCATCTGAGTTCAACTTTCAGCCGAACAGTAGACAGGCCTATAAAGTGAGTAACTTGGGGAGGAATGAACTCCCCAGTGCCATCAACTGTATGAGACCAAAAGGGCAGCATTTACTCAAAAACAAAGATCAGAAGGCAGGAAGGGACACGAAACAAACTGGGAAGCCAAGGAGGAAAAGGGAAGTGTGCTGCTAAATTGAGGGGGTTGCACCAATGTGACAAAACAAAATGTGTTTAAATTGTTGAATGGAAAACGAATATGCTCTGTGAACTTTCACCCAAACTACAGTTTAAGAGTTTTGCCTGGACATATATATGAATATATGTAAAAGCATACAAATGTTAACATTATATACAATAAAATTTAAGAAAAGACAGTCCTCTATTTTCTAGGAAATGCTTTCTATTAATAAAAGTCATACTTAAGTAAAAAAAAAAAAAAAACATCATCCCTTATAGAATGCTGACCTAACCCCTTTTGTCCATTTCAGTGCTCTTCTAAGGAAAGATGGTGGGTAGAAGAATTTTCACTTGTGAATTGTGAATAATTTTTAGTTTGGTTATTCCCCATATCTTTGTAATCAATATTCTTATTTACAGATCTGTTCACTGTGTATTATTCTATTGGCAGATACATGGTGATAGAGTTAAACAATTGATTGTCACCAAAATGGTTAGTAAGTCACAGATCATGTATTAGGTATTTTTACTTAATATGTAATGATTCATATTATCATTACCATAAAAGAACTTACAGCTTTTTAAAACTTCTATCTCTCAAAGTTATTTAAAGTTTTAATGGAATGATTTTAGAATATTTGGCAGGGGATGCTTATCAAAGTGTATATGGTGCAGTTTTTAAAAATATTGATAAACTGTCAACACGTTATACTAAGTTTCCGTTTTGGTTACAGAATTTCGAGGATGTCCGGTGTAAATGTATTTGTCCTCCTTATAAAGATAATTCTGGGCATATTTATAATAAGAATATATCCCAGAAAGATTGGTAAGTATTTTAGTTTCTTGAATTACCTGTCAAACTTCTTTCCATGGTTGTTACCATTGGCCTAGAATTTTCATCCAATGTATAGAGTATTTAATAAGAATTAAAAAAGTGTCAAATTCTGTTTACATTTGAAAAAGTTACTCTTGTATTGCATAACATCAACCTACAGGAATATATCCCAAGTGCTAGGCCTCAGGTAGGGGAATTTCATATGGGGGTGGGGCTGAGTTAGTGGCACCTAAACTACCCATAGCCACCTTCTTGTGTGTCCTCCCTACCTCCAATTTTGGGTCAGGAACCTTTCTCCCTTTTGCTTTTCAGTGGAAGAGAAACAAGCCTCATTTGTCTCAATTATCCTTTTACAGCTTTGTAGGTTTGATCACATATTTCCAAGTATGGGAATATATGTGTGTGGTAGTTAAGGTTGTGTGTCAGTGTGGCTTGACTATCATTTTGAGTGGCTCAACAGCTGGATGTAGTTATTCTCCATGATGAGATTGGACGTTGTGTAATCACCTCCGTGGTGGAATCTGCTGTGAGCAGTTAATCAATTGAAGGCTAGTTGCCTTCTGTGTGTGGCTTGCTTCCACTTTATATAGAAAGGGTCCTGCATTTGGTGCCATTTTTATCTCCAGTTCCTAGAGTTGAACTAGTGGTCTGCCATGGTGCCTGCTGATCTTGGGATTATGCCGTTTTACCTATTGATCTTGGTTTCTCAGCCTCAGCAGCCAGCAGCTGTGTGAGTTAGGAGAAGCGGCTAGCTCCAGTGGGCCTGAAACAGGAGGCAGAGCTAAAGCCCAAGGTCAAGGGGCCTTCACTCAGCCCCTAGAGCCAGCACTCTGAATTCGAACTTCAAGCTTCCTAAACTATAAAAGAATAAATTCCTGCTTGTTCAAGCCATCCACTTGTGGTATTTCTGTTATGGAACTAGAGAACTAAGATAGGAGATTATCTTTAAAAGAGCCAGAGGCTTAGGAAGGAATGGGAATGAGCCATGTTTCCCAGTAGGTGTGCCATGAATAGGTTATATGTATGTCAGGACATTGATCCGTTCAGTCTTTGGGGCAATAAGGCAGGCCTGTGGTAACTAGGATCCTGACTGGCTAGCTACCAGCAGCCTTCTCTGTTTACCCCAGGGACCTTATAGATGTTAGCTTTTCCTACATGTGCAGTGAAACCTTTGGGAAGCAGTTGTTTTGGAGTAGGATGAATGTGCTGCTTCCTGTAGAATTGGGATGTTCTATGATTTGTAACCACAGTGGAATACTGCCAACGAGGCATATGAGGAAAATAGCTCCAAATACAAGGTACTGTCACATGTACTTGATTTCACAGCTGTGAAAACACAGTTTGAAAGCTTGGTTAAATTCATTGAGCAGAGATATTCCAAGCTGACTTTGAAAACTAATTGGAAGTCTTTGGGCATATTTATTTTCTCCAATGTTCTTCCCATGCTAGACATAGGTTCAGGCTGATACTTGTTAAGTGTATTCTTGAGAACTTCTTATAAATTTCTTTGTTCCACTTTAAATTGTTTACAATTTGGCTATATTCTTACAGGTTTTATATCAGTGAGTCACTTTATATTGTACAAGAAAGCTCAAATAAATCTTTATTTCTATACATTTTTCAAATGTATTGCACATTTACTATCAGTTTATTGTCAGTAATAGAATGTGATGGTATTCTTTGAATGCCAAATGAACCCATAATATAAGTGTTTAGCAGTGATCTTTTTATTATGCCAGACTCAAGCAGAATCATATGTCACTCATCCTTGATTATTGGTCAAAATAAGGGAACTTTGAAAATGAACAGTTGAAAGCAAGGCTTCCTTCAGGTTTTTCCACCCTTCTTCACTTACTTCCTACAGCTCAACCTTTTAATGGGGAGAGGTTCCCAATTGGCATTTAAGGTTTTTAACTGCCTTTAGGATAGGCAAGTTATGATTACCCAGGATGTTATAGCTTTATGAGGCCTCCAGTATCTGTGAAGATATATTTTTACCTTCTGTTTCCTAGGCCTCTCATTTGGTCAAGTTGCTAACTTTAATTCCTCATTGACTTATGCTAGCTGACTTAAAAATTTGAGTTCTCTGATTTTGTTTGGGGTGTGGCCTAACCCTTTCCCGACCCCCAAGAAACTCACTGCCATCAAGTCGATTCCAACTCATAGCGACTCCCATTGGGTTTCTGAGGCAGTAAATCTTTACAGGAGTAGATTGCCAAGTCTTTGCTTCTGCGGAGTGGCTGATGGGTTTGAACCACCAACCTTTTGGTTAGCAGTCAGATGCACTATAATACCAAAGCTCCTTTCCATTGGGACATACATACCACTGCCGAGAATTTTCAATTGTAGAACATCCTGACACCTAGTGGGCACCTGTATAACTGCATGAATCTAGACAAACAGGTCTCATTTCACCATTTGGTCACCAGTGCCCACTTGGGATATATATGTCCTACATAATTGTATCAGAATCCATATTACCTCAAAAAAAAAAAAAAGTTTCCCCTTGATTTCAGTATGGTTTCCATTACTAAAAACACATGGTATCAACAAAAACTTGAAAGCCGAAAATAATTTGGTCATGAAAAAGTTAACGCTAATAATTTCCTCCTTTTGGCACTAGGGGGAGATATTGTCCAGTTGCTAAAGTGGTTGAGCTCTGTTTCTAGGGTGTGTTTGTATTGACTGGTCAACCAGAACCATGTTCTTCCAACAGTATCTCTGCCTGCACAACTTTTACAAGACAGTCAGCATCTCTTTGTTACTTAACTATATTTGTTTTCTTAAAGAAACACTCAATATTTACTCAGCACTTAGATTCTAAAGTAGTTCTTAGGTATTGTGACTGTTGGAGGCTTCTGAAGCTGAAATAGGAAACTAAATAGAAGATAAACCTCAATTTCCTGAGGTTCCGAGAGATAGGTTGGGACTGACCAAGGAGGCAGAAGCCCTGGATTCTAGTCCTTTTCAACCACTAATTTATTCTGTGACCTTGGGTAGGTGACCCCTCTGTGAGTATTGGGCTGGATGACCTCTGATTCTGAAGTAGCCCCTGTAATGGGATTTTGTTTCCTTTCCCCATATTATGCTTACATCCAGCTGGGTACAGGCCTGGTCTTTTCTGTTTGGAATAGATAGCATATAATTCTGTGATAGAGTTGTGAGACCTTACCCTTAACTGAAATTCTACCAGTGGATCTATTTTTCCCATTATTTTCTTTGTTAAAATTCAGTTATGTGGTAAGGATAACTAATTGAGCTTTTATTTTTCACACCATTTTGGGTTTTCTTTCTAACGCCACAGCTCTGAGGGAATAAACATAAAGTACATTCTGATAGGGCAAAGGGACACACCATTTTGGGTTTTCTTTCTAACACCACAGCTCTGAGGGAATAAACATAAAAAAGTACATTCTGATAGGGCAAAGGGAATGAATCAGCCTAGAGCACTGGGTGCTGCCAAGAAGGATGGGTGGGATGAGGCAGGATGCTATAGTAGAGTTCTTGAGGCAGCCAGAAATGCCTAAGCAAGAGATACCAATAGGGAGAAGAACTGCTCAGCAACTGACTGAAGGACATTAAAACTTTACCTCCTTGAAAACATTATGTGTGGCTAGATTGCCTCCGTGAACAGCTGCTTCCTTTGCCAGGAGGCCACAAAAACTAGTTGGTGTCTAACTACCATTACTGAACATTTTGATAAAAGAGTCTGTAGAAAAGTCCTGATCAAAAGGCATCCAGACTTTTTTGAGCCATTGAAGCTAGATGAACCCCCAAAACTATTGCCCTGAGATAATCTTTAAACCTTAAACCAAAAATATCCCCTGGTGTCTTCCTAAAGGCAAGCAATAATTTAGCTTCACTAGTAAAGAATGTCTGCCTTGAGCATTTGCTCTTTTAAGAACTGTCTTTCTGAGATCAGCGTGACAACAGCAACTTGAAAAATTAAATAGGAACCTTACTTAATGTTAACCTTAGAGAGGAATGAGTTAATGCTAATGGGGGAGGAACAACTCAGCAAAGGTGAGAATGGTGTATGGCTCAAAGAATGTAATCAGAATATCACTGAGTTGTACATGTCCAAACTGTTGAATTGGTATATGTTTTGTTGAGTATATTCTCAACAACAACAAAAAGAACTATGTATATGGGATCAAATAGACAACAGCAACTCAAAAGCTAAGATAGGAAGCTTAGGGGGCAGTGAGTGTATGTTAATGAGGGAGGAACAGTTCAGAGACAAGGATGAGAATGGCTGCACATCCTGAAAAAGGTAATCAGTGTCACTGAATTGTACATGTAGCAGCTGTTGAGTTGGAATGTGTTTTTGCTGCTTTTATTTTCAATAGCAACAACAAAACTAAAATAAATTATTGGAAAAAACTTTGCCTCCTTTAATGTTATATATGACTCCAATTCATGGCGTGTGAAACCTCTAACCAATCGGTCAGCAGCCAGGCCTATTAATTGTTTGTACCATCCAGGAACTCCAAATTACTAAGTAGTAAACTCTTAATAGCTGAGGAAAGAAATAATACATTTCCTTTGTTGTTGTTGTTGTACATTTCCTAGAATTTATAAATTACTGGGAAAATATATTTTTGATAGCATTATTTTCTTTGTAAGCTATTTATAAGTAGTCTAGCAAATGGAATGATAGAGGAATAAACAAAAACTATCCAACAATAAGAAAAGCCTTTTATTACATTTTATATACTTCTTTACAGCAATCTCTTTTCATTTTAAAATATTTTTGTTGTGCTAATGCTACTTCTCCATGCTTTTTCAGTAGGCTTTTGCTCATTAAGAAAAGTAGTTGTTTCTTACTATAGCTTTGATTGTTCAGTTTTTAGAGTTTCAGAATTACCATACTGTAATCTAGATAAGTCATAAGTCATTCATAGTCTCCCACTTTGGCACTATGAATGGGGTTAGTTAATTCACAAAGAGTAAACTCATATTTGAACACTGCCCCAGATCACTTTAAAACATTTAAAGCAGTTTTGCTTGGCAACTGACAAGTCTGAACATGACTAATCTAAGTTTTTCTACCCCTTTTGTGATTTTTCAGGTGTATTTAACTGTTAAGAGTAGCACCTTTGAAAGAAATGACTACTACACATGTATCTGTATGGTTTCCTAAACTTTTAAATCTTATCCAAGTATTAGGAGAGGAAATTATTTTACTTTACCTTATTGATTGTTCCTTATATTCTTTCATTGGGTAAATCCTATTATTATTCTGGATTTCAGGAAAGTCTTGATAAGTGCAAGTAGAACATCCTTTCAGGCTTAAGTAATATTTTGCCTTGTTTTTGTAGCGATTGCCTTCATGTTGTGGACCCCATGCCTGTGCGGGGGCCTGATGTAGAAGCATACTGTCTGCGCTGTGAATGCAAATATGAAGAAAGAAGCTCTGTTACCATCAAGGTAAAAAAAAAAAATCTATCTTTCTGCTTCTGGAGCAGTTAATGGTGGTCTCGAAACAAGACAGGAAATCAGTGGCATCTTGATTCTATTTTAATTAAGTAAACTACTGCCCTTCCCTTTTCCTGCTAGCCCCTTCCCCTGCTCCAGAAGAAGAAGTAGGCCTGCTCTCTGCTTCCCTCGTTTGAGATGCTCTGTAGATATATTAGATAGGTACATAGGTGTGTGAAATGGCGCAAAAATGACCTGTGTGTAATTAGCCTATTCCAGAAAGATAGCCTAGTTTTTCTGTGGACTAGTAAGAGAACAGTATGATTAAGCCCTCCTTTCCCTGCTCTTTCAAGCCTTCCAAAAATGTGTGTTTGTGTGTGTAAAATTCTACCACTGGTCTCAGTTTGTCATACTGTCCTGGCTGGCATGTTGCTATGAGGCTGGAGGCTTTGCCACAGGTATTTCAAATACCAGTAGGGTCACTCATGGTGGACAGATTTCAGCAGAGATTTCAGACTGACATAGACTCAGAAGACAGAAGGGGCCATCAACTTCTCAAAGAATTGGCCAGTGAAAACCTTATGAATAGCAATGAAACACTGTCTGATACATTACTGGAAAGCTTTATGAATAGCCGAGAAACATTGTCTGATTAATGCTGGAAGATGAGCCCCTCAGGTCAGAAGGCACTCAAAATGCGACTGGGGAAGAACTTTCTCAAAGTAGAGTCAACCTTAATGATGTGGATGGAGTAAAGCTTTTGGGATCTCCATTTGCTGTTGTGTTATGACTCAAAATGAGAAGAAATAGCTGCAAACATCTATTAATAATCAGAACATGGAATGTATGAAGTATGAATCTGGGAAAATTGGAAGTTGTCAAAAATGAAATGGAATGTGTAAAGATCAATATCGTAGGCATTAGTGAGCTGAAATGGACTGGTGTTGGCCATTTTGAATCAGACAACCACATGATCTAATATGCCGGGAATGACAAATTGAAGAGGAATGACATAGCATTCATTGTCACAAAGAATGTTTCAAAATCTATTCTGAAGTACATTGTTGTCAGTGATAGGATAATATCCATATGCCTGCAAGACCAGTTAATACTACTATTCAAATTTATGCACCAACCACCAAATGCAAAGATGAGGAAACCGAAGATATTTACCAACTTCTGAAGTCTGAAATTGGCCAGACATGCAATCAAGATGTACTGATTATTACTGGTGATTGGAGTGCGAAGTTGGAAACAAAGTTCCAACTTCCACCGGTAGTTGGAAAACATGGCCTTGGCGATAGAAGTGACGCCGAAGATCTCATGATAGAATTTTGCAAGACCAACGACTTACTCATTTTAAATACCTTTTTTCAACAACATAAACGGCAGCTATACATGTTGATTTCATCAGATGGAGTACAGATTGACTACATCTGATGGAGAATCAGATCGACTACACCTGTGGAAAGAGGTGATGAAGAAGCTCAATATCTTCAGCCAAAACAAGGCTGGGAACTGACTGTGGAACAGATCATCTCCTGCTCACGTGCAAGTTCAAGCTGAAGCCGAAGACAATTAAAACAAGTGCATGAGAGCCAAAATATGACCTTGATTATATCCCTCCTGAATTACATCATCTAAAGAATAGATTTGACGCAGCTCGAGAACACAAAGTCAGTTACTATAATGAAATGTAGAAAGACCTTGAGTTAGAAAACCAAAAGGGAAGAACACACTTGGCATTTCTCTAGCTGAAAGAACTAAAGAAAAAACTCAAACCTTGAGTTGCAATATTGAAAGGTTCTATTGGCAAAATATTGAATGATGCAGGAAACATCAAAAGAAAATGTTAAGGAATACACAGAGTCACTATGCCAAAAAGAATTGGTCAGTGTTCATCCATTTCAGGAGGTGGCATATGATCAAGAAACAATTGTACGAAAGAAGAAATTGAAGGAATTGGTGAAGAACAAGGCTCCAGGAATTGACGGAATACTCTGAGATGTTTGATCAAACGGATGCTGCATTGAAGGTGCTCATTCATCTATGCCAAGAAATTTGGAATACAGCTATCTGGCCGACTAACTGAAAGAGATCCATATTTGCACCCATTCCAAAGAATGGTGATCCCACAGAGTGTGAAAATTATCTAACAGTATCACTAATATCACACACAAGTAAAATTTTGCTGAAGATAATTAAAAAATGGTTGCAGCAGCATATTGACAGAGAACTTCCAGAAATGCAAGCTGGATTCAGGAGAGGATGTGGAACAAGGGATATCATAGGTGATGTCAGATGGATCTTAGCTGAAAGCAAAGAATACCAGAAAGGTGTTTACTTGTGTCCTATTAACTGTGCAAAATCATTCAGTTGTGTGGATCATAACAAATTATGGATAACATTGAGAAGAATGGGAATTCCAGAACACTTGATTATACTCCAGAGGAACTTGTACATAGATCAGGAAGCTGCCATTTGAAGAGAACAAGGAGATACAGTATGGTTTAAAATCAAGAGGGGAGTGCGTCAGGATTGTATCTTTCACCATACTTATTCAATTTGATGCTGAGCAAATTATCCAAGAAGCTATGTTATATGAAGAAGAACACAGTAATTAATTGTGCTCACAAGGAACCTGTACATATACCAGGAGGCTGTAGTTCAAACAGAACAAGGGGATACAGAATGGTTTAAAATCAGGGTTGTATCCCTTCACCATACTTATTCAATCTGTACACTAAACAAATAATCTGAGAAGCTGGACTATATGAAGAAGAATGTGGCATCAGGATTGGAGAAAGACTCATTAACAACTTGGGATATGCAGACGAAACAACCTTGCTTGCTGAAAGTGAAGATGACTTGAAGCACTTACTGATAAAGATTAAAATCTACAGTCTACAGTATGGATTACACCTCAACATAGAGAAAACAAAAACCCTCACAACTGGACCAATAAGCAGCATCAAGATAAATGGAGAAAAACTTAAATATACCAAAGATTTCCTATTTCTTGGTTCCATGATCAACAGTGGAAGCAGCAGTCAAGATATCAGATATCGTATTACACTGAGCAAATCTGCAGCAAAAGACCTCTTTAAAGTGCTGAAGAGCAAAGATATCTTTTTGAAGACTAAGGTATGCGTAACCCAAGCATGGTATTTTCAATAGCCTCATATGCATGTGAAAGCTGGACAATGAATAAGGAAGACCAAAGAAGAATTGATGCTTTTGAGTTGTGGTGTTGGTGAAGAATATTGAATGTACCACGGACTGCCAGAAGAACAAACAAATCTGTCCTGGAGGAAGTGCAGCTGGAATGTTCCTTGGAAGCGAGAATGGCCAGACTTCGTCTCACCTACTTTGGTCATGTTTTCAGAAGGGACCATTCTCCCTAGAGAAGGATATCATGCTTGGTAAAGTGGAGGGTCAACGGAAAAGGGGAAGGCCTCAATGAGATGGAGTGACACAGTAGCTGCAAGAATGGGCTCAAGTATAGCAAGGATTGTGGGGCTGGCACAGGACTGGGCAGTGTTTCGTTTTGTGGTACATTGGATCTCTATGAGTCAGAGCTGACTCGATGGCACCTAATAGCAACAACAATGAATTGTAATTTTATAGAGTTCTGCAACCATTACCACAATGCAGTCTTAGAACATTCCCATTAGAACAAGGCCGTTTCTCTCTTTCTATACTTCTCTAACACTTGAGATTATGTAGCCCTCAATATAAAATTTAATTATATGCTGTCTATTACTATTTGCTGATGTTTAAAGTAATTTGATCCTGTGTCCATTACTGGAATGTCAGTTTCCAGGGGGCAGTGATCAGAGGGGTAGGAACCATCTACGTTTATACAATTAATCCCCATTCCCACTCCCAGCCCCAGACAATCACTATTTTGTTTTCTGTCTCTACAGATCTGGACATTTCATGTAAATGGAATCTTACAGTATGCGATGTTTTGTGATTGATTTCTTTCACTTAAAATACCAAAAACCAAACTCACTTTCATAGAGTCAAATCCAACTCATAGCGACCTCCACTGAGTTTCTGAGGCTGTAACTCTTTATAGAAATAGATCACTCCATCTTCCTTCCGTGGAGCAGCTGGTGGGCTTGAACTACTGACCTGGTTGGTTAGCAGCCAAATGCTTTATCCACTGTGCCACCAGAGCCCCTTTCATTAAGCATCATGTTTTTGATGTTTATTCATGTTGCAGCATGTATGAGTGCTTCAGTCTTTTTTATTGCTGACTACTATTCCATTATATGAATGTACCACATTTTGTTTATTCATTCATCAGTTAATGGACATTGGATTATTTCCATTTTTTTGCTATTATGAATAATGCTGTTATATGTTTTTGTGTGGACATTTGTTTTCCTTATCTCTGGATAGTTTTCTTTAGAGTGCTGAGTTTATGTTTAACTTTATGGGAGACTGTCAGATTTTTCCAAGTGACTGTGCTGTTTTATATTTTCATCAGCCATGTATTAGAGTTCCAGTTTATCCATGCATGTCCTCCCCAACACTTGGTATTGTCTATTTTACCACAGCCATTCTGGTGGGTGTGTCATGCTATACCTTTTGACAGAACACAAATTAAGATCTCAAGAAAATCACTGGTGCAAAATAGTATTTTTGTGTATATACATTGATCTAAAAGAGTTTTCTGTTGAAATTCACCAGAATTACATTTTACATTAAGATTCCTTAAAATTTTCTTGACAGCAGTGCTGCTATATTCAGCTATATAGGATGCTATATTCAGCTGGAAAAAGAAAACAAACTGCTGTGCTAGCAATAGTGACAAGTGATTAGCAGTAGGTGAAGATGGGAGTTTTGAAGACTTGTACAAATATCCCAAAGACAAAATGGTTTAATTCCTCTTATCCCTTAAATAATACTTTGGTGAAGAGTTGAATTTGTTTCTTGTGTTGGAATCTGGTTTGTGTGGAAAGCCTGTAGGCTTAGCAGATAAATGGTCTTCACTGTGGCTTTACTATTATCGTGCATAATTCTGATTTCTTGGTTAGAGCAAAGATATAACTTATTTTCAATTTCCTTCAGGTCACCATTATAATTTATCTCTCCATTTTGGGCCTGCTACTTCTGTACATGGTATATCTTACTTTGGTTGAGCCCATCCTGAAGCGACGCCTCTTTGGACACTCACAGTTGATACAGAGCGACGACGATGTTGGGGTAAGTTCTCAGTCTGCCAGGACTGCTCATGGCTAGTCTCTTGTCATCATCTGATGTAAAATGCAAGTGAAAAATAGTCCTATATACATGTTCATATGTGGAGCAGATCCTTAATTAGAGAAGCGAATTTCGAGTACTGATTATAATATAGATCTCTTTCTGAAGGCATCCCTCTGTCCTTAAAACTATAATTGTCATGGTTTAAACTGATGATCTTTGTTGATATAAAACCTTCCTATCAAATAAAACTCAAAACCATTTGGTGGAATAAAGGGGGGGGACCAGGTTTGCTGGTATGATAGAGCCTGGTGGAACCACTGAGACTGTGGTCCCTAGCTGCCCTTCAGATCTGGAATTGAACCCACACCTGTGGCTTCCAGCCAAACAAGACAGGCATAGGAGTTGAAAATGTACCTGAGGTAGATACATTCCTTGGAGAGAACAATCATGGGAGAAAGAAGGGCTGTTTATGCACAAGGAGACAGCTCAGGGGGCAGGAGTGCATGGAGGGATGGACACAGAGAAGAGGTAACTATGGGAAGGAAGTGGGAGGGAAGCTGTTGCATTGGGGTAAATTGTAGTCAGTGTCATGAGACAACGTGTGTGTGAACTGCTATATGGAAAATGAATTTGCTCTGTAAACTTTCACCCAAATCACAATTAAAAAAAAAAAAAAAACCTTCCCATCAGTACCAAGGGCCTATTTGTCATTGCATGTCTCACTGCATGTTTACACTGAGGAGAGCATCTGAAACCATCGCTTCCCCCCCCCCCAAGTTCTTGACTAAAGCACCTTTATTATCAGCATCACCAAATAGTTTAGAAGGCAAAGAGGCCTTGATGAAGGGAACCATAATGGCCATGACATTCCTTTCCTAATGAATTGCAGCTTTATAACCTGCTAATGTTTTGTTGTTGTTGTTGTTATGTGCCATCGAGCCAGACCCGACTCATAGCGACCCCTCCTTGAGTTGCCGAGGCAGTATCACTACGGAAGTAGGTTGCCCAACCTTCCTCCTGCTTAAAAACAATCATTTTTAGAGAAAAATAAAACCATCGCTGCGGATTCTCTTCCTACCTTTAAAACACACTTATATTTGCACATGCAATTGGTATGAGCAGTGTATAAATTGTTTCCTGGCCTCCTTTTTGCCTTAACATTATTTCATACAAGAATGACCAGAAGTTGGCATGGTCCACAAACTTGTTGTTCAACATAACTTAGAGAATTATTTTGTTTTGTTTTTATCATTCTCCTGTTTGGGCTTGTTCCTAAAATTTCCACTATTTCATTATTATATATAATTTTTTTTTAATAAATTATTTTTTCTGTTGGATTATTTCCTTGGTCTATGTTCCTTAAAATAGATTTAAGGATCTCAGTAAAGTTTAAAAGTCAATTCCATAAGCCAAAGCCAAAGCAAGCCCTTGCCAACTATACTCAAAAGTCCTTTACTGTGGAATGGCTTATGAACCTTTTGGTAAAAGATGGAAAAGGAGATCCTGAATGGATGGCTTTAGTTGCAGTTACAAACAGAGCCTGCTTTTTGATCAATACATTGTTGTCTCATGAATATCAATTATGAATACTTAACTTATTTGGGTAATATTTTTTTCCCCAAGAACTTTCATAAAAACACCTCTGTTTGCCTCTTTTTACCTTGTTTCTTTTATTAATTCATCCAGTACATAATAAATAACTTTTCTGTATCAGGTACTATGCTGGGACTAGATATAAAAAGATGAATAAAATGGAAACAGACATGTAAAAGAAATGCGTAACAGTAGTTTGTTTTGTTTCCCCCTTTTATTTTGATTATATAAGAAATGGGTATTTGTTTTAGAAGAATTAGGGGGGAAAAAAAAAAAGGAAGAGAATTACCTTAAACTCAACCACCTAGAAAAAAAACATTTTGATGTTTATTTTTCCAGTCTTACACCTGTAGTATGTATGTGTTCTATACCTATAGTGTATAATATTGTCATACACTGTGTCATGGTATTGCAGTGGAAGTCAAGATTAGGAATCAAGGAAGATTTCCTAAAGCAGATGACTTCTGAGCCAGAATTGCAAGAGTTTGCTAAGTAGATTAGAAGGTAGGAGTGAGCAGGGCTTTCTAAACAAAGGAAGCACTATGTGTGAAGATACAGGGGCCTGGGAAGCAAGCTGGGAACCCTGCACTGTTCGGTCTTGTAGAATGTAAAATGGGAGTGTGGGGAGAGGTGAAACTGAAGAGGTGATGGCAGTAATGGGCTTTGGGGAGCTGAGCTAGAAAGGGAAAGAAACAAAGTCAGGAGGAGACTGGTAGGCTGTGGGAAAGGTCAAGATGGAGAGCTGCTGTGTCAGAAACCAGGCATAGTGGGGGTTGTAGGGCAGCGAGCTGCATCAGGAGGCTGTACACCAGAAGCATTAGAGTCTCAAATGCTGCTGCCATGTCATTTCATTCATGTATGACAGGGTTTCTCACCCTTGACACTATTGACATTTGGGCTGGATAATTCTTTATTATGGGAGGCTGTTCTGGGCACTGTAGGATGTTTAGTAGCATCCCTGCCCTCTACCCACCAGATGCCTGTCCCAATCATGACAATCAAAAATGTCCACAGACATTGCCAAACGACTAACAATAGTGCGTCAAATGTCCCCTGGGGGGACAAAAATCACCCCCAGCTGAGAGCTACTATCATATGAAGTGTGGTGTATCAACGGCCACATAAATCATTTTCAATATAGGCACATAGGTAGAAAGTCTGACTTAAAGTGTATCCTTTATAGCATTAAATACCTGGGTCCTGCTTTCAGGAATCGACAGCATTCATACTACACACAAAACACAAAATAAATGGATGTACAGATGTATAGATGAAAACATGTAGGGCAGGCTCTTGATTGATGGGGTCACGTACTCAGTAACCATTTTGTCCACAAGTGATTGATCCTGCATTGAACACTGAGACTCTTGCCTTTTAGAGGCCTGGCTGACACTCAACATAGCTGTCAAACTGACTCTGGGTAGACAGAGGTTTGATGACCAGACCTGTGAATTTATGGTAGCAACTCTAACAAAAAGATGTTTAAATTTAAATTTCTACAATTGTTGCTTATTTAAGATGTGAGTTGTTTACTATTTATTTATGTACTTATTGAAGTACTTTTGTTAAATTCTCAAATTCCAGTTTTCATTTTTGTTTAGTGTAGAGAATTTTAAACCAAATGAGAGTTAGTACAGATAGTTAAGCTCACTGCAAGTAGTCACAATATTTACTGTATTGTATATCCATGACACATCATCACTGTTATCAAAGCTTTACATTAAAACATGTTTTGTATTTATTGTAATTTTATCAGGTGTAAAAAGAACGAACATATAAAAAGGGTTAATCTCTATTTGTATTCTCCCAGCATTTGTGACCATGAGCAGCTGGTTCAATCTTGTTCTGATAGGTGGAGAACAGACCAAAAGGATTACCTGGTTTGTTTGGTCCTTTAAATTTGTTCCTTAAGAAGCTTTCTTTTCTCCTACCTTGAAGAGCAGATAAAAGGACTATGAAACTGAGAGGTGCTCAGTACATCCTTCTTCCCAGTCTTGTTTATGTCAAAACAAACCAGTTTATATACAAGTTCACTGAAGCACCATATTCCTATAGTGTCTTTTTAATCTACCGGAACAAAAGGAGTGTGTTGAGAAGATGTGACATGCAATCAAGGTCAGACAAGCTGAGTTTTAATGTTTGCTCTCATTTGTTAAATGACCTTGGGTCAGTTTATTTCCTTATGGGAAATCAAGTGATCTTACAACGTTAGCCTTTCTCTTTCCTTCTGAGATCTTTAAAACATTTTGAACTTACGGAGTTTTTTTATTATTATTATTTTTGTTTGTAAGTTGTGGTGGTTATGTTCGTGTGTCACCTTGGCTGGGCCTGGTTAAGTGGCTGGGCAGCTGGTGGTAGTTATTCCCCATGATGAGACTGGCAATCAACTCCATGGTGGGATCTACCACAAGCAGCTGAGTAGCTGCTTTGGGTATGTGGTCTCCTTCCCATGTATAAGAAGCAGCTTTGGGAATGGTCTCTAGCTTATGGCACCTTGAACCCTACACATAGCCACGCCATTGTTCGGTAGTCTGCCATTCTCTGCCAACCTTGGGAATTACAATGGACTTGAATTAATGGCCTGCTGTGTGGTTTGGTAACATCAGGACTTTGCCTTTTTACTTGTCAACCTTGGGCTTGGCAGCCTCAGCAGCCAGCAGCTGAGTGAATAAAAGACTCTAGCTTCAGTGGTCCGGGGGCTGGAGGCAGAGCTGAAGCCCAAGGCCGAGGGGCTTTCACCCAGCCCCTAGAGCCTGGCACTTTCAACTCGGACTTCTAGCCTCCTGAACTGTCAGAGAATAAACTCCTGTTTGTTCAAGTCATCCCATTTGTGGTATATTCTTGTCAGAGCGGCACTAGGTAACCAGAACATAAGGTTAAAAATAAACACTAAGTGAAGTTTTCACAACTGTTAATGTAACTTAAAAAGTTGAGAGAATTTTGGTAAACACGGCAAGGAAAAATTTTTTATAGAAAACTTTTTGATGTCTTTGAAATGTAGATATTGTGTGTATCTTGCTATAAAAACAAGACCAAGTGTTATAACATCATATTGTCATATATATGCATGTGTTTGTGTATCCGTATAAATAGAGAGAGGGGGAGAGTGAGTGAGTGTTACAGGGCTATATATAGCATCCCATATACATACACATTCCATATATATGCTCCTGGGTATATAATAGAGCTTTTTCAAACATGTAGAACAAATATTGTTACTCTCCTAGAGGGAAAGTTTAGCTTAAGTGGTAGTACTTGTGACTTGGATCCCGTGTTGGAACATTTAGAAAATTTACTATCCCAGGGTTTGGGAAAAGAGACTAAGGGAAAAGGCAAACAAAAACAATAAATTACTATTGAAAGCTTTTTGTCATTTAGGCAGCTGTGTTTATATCTCATAGATAGATTAGCACAGTGGTTTCCTCTGTAATGACTACAAACATCAAGTTGCATTGGTTTACTTTGACGAGAACAGGTTGGTTTTCTATTCAGATACCAAGGTAACCCTTGAATAGCATCTGTCCTAAGGCAGCAGCTAGCATGGAAGCTGCTAGGTGTTTAGCAAGGAAAGATTCAAGTCTGTGGAATAGACTTGCTGAAATAATAACTCCTCACTGTCCTTGGTAATAGGGGTAATTGTAGCACTTGAGCTGTGAGTCTTTTCATTAGGGACAGGGGAATGAGAAGGCTTTTGGGAATCAGTGCATTTAATGTATGTGTTGAGGGTGCAAGAGAGATTAAAACCAACCAGGATAAGACCCTGTCAACTCATCTTCCAAGGTGGATGTGGCCCCAGCTGGCAGGTAGACAATTCTAATAGGAAATTAAAAGACAGGTCTTACCTGTGCCACAGGTGAGCTATTTACAGTAAAACCTGCAAAAGCTGGAACTGTGTAAGATGGAAACCTGTCAGAAAAGGAAAACTCAAGTTTTGCATTAAAACGAGCAGTAGAAAATTGGTAATTCTGCACCCTGTCAAGGGTGGAAAACTTGCGAGACCTGGAAAAACAAGGCAGTCCTGTCAAGTTCTGGTTCTCACAGGTTTCGGTCACTGTAGTGTACAGAGTTAACCAAGGGAAAGGAAAGCCCTACTTTCCATATCTGTAAAACATGGAATTTCCCCAACTCATCAGGGAAGGCTTCTCTTTGACATGAATTACCACTGTCTTCATTTTGAACCCTGTCTTAAGGAAAATCTTTTTGGAAATGGTGATCAGTGGTAGCATTTCATAAATACCTGTCATTGCTTATGCTTCCTGGCTCACCTATTTCCATATTCAGTTCATCCTACTGGCAGTTAAGTGTCTGGGAGTGCTTGGGCAGTGTTGTTTGAGAAGTTCAGTTGTTCCTAACCTGGGCTGGTTTTTGTGTGTGTTTTATACTGATCATGTCATTCCTGATGTTCTCCATTCCTGGACTTTCAGGATCACCAGCCTTTTGCAAATGCTCACGATGTGCTGGCCCGCTCCCGCAGTCGAGCCAATGTGCTGAACAAAGTAGAATATGCCCAGCAGCGCTGGAAGCTTCAAGTCCAAGAGCAGCGAAAATCTGTCTTTGACCGTCATGTTGTCCTCAGCTAATTGGGATTCCAGATCAAGGTGATTAGAAACAAAGCAAAACAAAGGAAGAATTGGCTGAGTTCTAACCTCCTTACTGATTTCACCAGACTCTTACTGGAAGATTCAAAACTGGAAGTAAAAATGTGCTTTGTATTTTTTTTTCCCCTTAATGTATTAATAGAGACATTTTTGAAAGCACACATCTCAAATGTCAGCTAATAAACTTTTTTCCTATTTGTGACTTTTACTAATATAAATAAATCTGCCTTGTAAATTATTTTGAAGTCCTCTACCTGGAACAAGCATTCTCTTTTTAACCATACAGTTTTAACTTATTTTTCAGGATAATTTTCAGGTTTTGTTTGTTTTGCAGGGGGTGGGTGGGAGATGTGTGGGAAGTACTTAACTTTTCTCAAGTCACTTTATTAAACTTTTGTAAATAGACTTTACCTCCTGTTTTCAAGTTTCATTTGTATTTTGCAGTGTAGCCAGCCTCATCAAAGTTCTGATTTAGCCATTTTGAATTTTGCACTGACTCTATTAGCTAGGCAGTTGGTTGGCCTGCAGCAGCACTTCATGGGTAAACTGGATGTGAAATGCCTGGTGGCTGTTCACAAAAAATTGCAGAGTCTGTTTATGAACTGTGATGTCTGATGCAATGCATCCAAAAACAAACTAGCCATTTGCTAGTTTACTCTAATGACTAAACATAGTCTTGGTGTGTGTGTGGTCCTTCCCATCTTCTTCTGGTATCTTTAAGGATGCATCCTAAGGACGTGGACGCTTGCAATAAAGCCATTTTCTTTTAAACCCAAGCCTCCTGGATTGATGACATACATATATTTGTCAGCATTTCTGGATGTTGGGAGGCAACTGTGTGAGCTCTAGTGTGTGCAGCTTTGAACTGGGACTGAGGGTCTTGGTGCCTCCCTTGGAGACGTGTAATAGTTATTGGATAACTGGCTTTTTCTTCATATGTCCTCTTGGGAATGTAACAATAAAAATAATTTTGAACACCTACCATTTTGTCCATGTCTCCTTGCTTTTGACCACTGCCTCTTTGCCTATAGGGTAAATGTGAAGCTACAATGACATTTGGTACCCTTTTGTGAGGCTACGGTTTTAAACCATTCTAAACATAAAATTCTGATACTAAATTATCTGTGCATATGTGTGGGAAGAGACTGAGATTCTCTGGGTGCTTGGTTAGGGCTCTGAAAAGTAATATCATTTTGATATATTAAGGAATTTAAAGTTTTTTCTACTGAAAAAAAATTTAGGCAAAAATTATACTAGAATTAAATTGCATTGAATTTATAACAAGTAAAGTTTTAGAGGCTGTAAATGGGTAGGGTTTTTTGTTTTGTTTTGTTTTTTTAAGGAGCTCTGGTGGCAATGAGTGTGGCTTTGGTTTGCTAGTGGTGCAGTGATTAAGCATGTGGCTGCTAAGTGAAAAGTTGGAAGTTCAAATCCATCAGCTGCTCTGTGGGAAAAAAATGTGGCAGTCTGCTTCCATAAAGATCTATAGCCTTAGAAACCATATGGGGTAGTTCTACTCTGTCCTTTAGGGGTGGCTATGAGTTGGAATCAACTGGATGACAGTAGATTTGGTGGGTTTTTTTGCTTGTGTTTTTAAATGGATTTTTTGGTTAGTAAAAACAAATATTTTAAACTCACAAATCTAACCAAAAATAATTGATTTTGTAGTTAGTATTAAAGATCATGTTAATCTAAAGGCCATGTTAATCTTTCTGGTTCTGCTCTTTATCTAAAAGAATATTGTCTAATATATATATGTATTATACATATAAGATATTTTCTATAAGTAATTTTGGTAAAAAAAATAATTCAGATACATGGGGGTCATTCATTTTACAGAAGAGTCTGTTACAAGAGTCTAGTTTTGTAAGCAGACTTTTATTTAGTAATGTTGTGTGTTGTCATATCTACGTATTAGGTAGGAAATAAAGCTAAACCAGAACTGTGCAGTTCTGTTTAACTATAAGCTACTTTGCATATTGTCACCAGTGATCACCTATAAATCTGGCAAGTCTGACCCAGCCCGAACTACAGCATCTTGATGACAAAACTCAGGTAAGAGGCTTCTCCAGAGTGGCCCATGGGGAAGAAGATGGTTTTAAGAAAATCCCTAGGAAAGGTTGATAAGTGGTGAATTTTGTTAGCTATCTGATTACTCACTTATCTTAAACTATCAAATATTGCCCATATATTCAAAGATCCAGATTTTTGCTGTGGATCGTCCACTCTGGAGGAGTGGAAGCATTTTGGTTTGAAGTCGAGACCTCAGTTCTGGTCCATATTCTCCTACTAGCTTTGCATCATCAGCCAAGTCAACCTCTCTGTGCACTAGTTTCCTCATTTGAAAAATGAGGGTTTGGAGAAGAGGAATTCCAAGGTCCCTTCCAGCTCTAAAACCCATCATGTGTAGTTACAGCTTTTTGTATTTTTGCTAGATATTTTTAATATCTCTGAAAGTTAAAAAATTTTATGCTCAATAGAACATCCAGAATCTCTTAGGATTTTATCATTAAATCCTTGTCATTTTCCCAGAAGAGGTCTAAGATAGAAACCTGAGTTTTTCTCAAGACGGGTGGGTGTGTTAGCTGTGCATGATTGTATGTGGAACTGTGGCACCCAGCACCAACAGTCTGTGTTGCTTTCTTTTAAAACTTGTACTCAATTTTTATAAACACTTTCAGCCTCCCACTGTCCTTCCTATCCTGATTCTCTTCATCACTGCTTTTTTTTTTTTTTTTCTCCCCTTCCCATTCTCTTACTCTGTTGTTTTGTGGTTAATTTCCTTCTTTGAATAAAACATGTCTCCATCTAAATGCTTTTACATTAATTGATGAACTTACTGGAAATGCTGCACAGAAAAAGCTCATCGACGTGTCTCCAGAGACACCAGGCTCTCTTTCTGAAACTTATGCAAACTCTTGTTAAAACCTGAAACTTTCAATTACTCATGGCAAATATAGATCACTTAGATTTCATCTCACTCAAGGTTTAAGATATTTAAATTATACTTCAGGGTGTCAAACTCCATGCCACGGTATTGTTACATATAATTGTCTTTGAACACACTGGTAACTTGTTAATCAGTTCTGGTTTAGGGCTAGAGGCAGAAATAAGGCTCTGCTGTTGTGAGAAATGTAGTTCCAGGCTCTAATACCTGTTGTGGCGTCATGTGGCAGCTTTTACGTAAGTAAGTGTTCTTTATCTCTTACTCTCTAGAATTCCTGGCTTGGGAATTTCCTCTTTCCACTCAGCAACTTTTTGACATAATCTTGGCTCGTTTTTGATCTTCAGAGATTTTTGAGTATATTAGTTATTTTAGGGCATTTTGTCAGTAAGTTGTAATCTTTTGTTTCTTGTCCCTCTGCTATAATATTTAATTGGGTTTAATGCCCTCTTCTCAGCCGCCCTGCGTTAGAGCTTGTCCTGCATTTGCTCCTTCTCCAGCCTATTTCACCATGACTCATTATAATCTTCCCCGACTCCCAATTTCTGCCACCCTTCTGTTGCCACAGTCACTCATCTTCTGAGAGGCCATACCTGATGGGCTTGTTCACGAGAGTTGGAACACATTCTTTTGCACTTGAGTTCTAGTGCTTAGAGGCTGCTTTTCCCACTTACATGGAGGAGCCACAGAGTGTTAGCCTGTGGCTCAGACAGGCAAGCGCCAATGTTATGTAATCTTGCCTACAAACCTTACAACATACATACCAGCTGCCGTTAAGTTGATTCGACTCAGTAAGAACCCATGTGTGTCACAGAATTGTGCTCCATAGGGCTTTCAGTGGCTGATTTTTTGGAAGCAAATCTCCAGGCCTGTCTTCCAAGGGGCTTCTGAATGGACTCAAACTGCCAGTCTTTAGGTTAGCAGCCAAGTACTTTAACTGCCACATACCTTAAAACTGGCTTTCTGGTGTTTTTCCTTTGTATATGCCAACCACAAAGAATAACCTTTCCTAAAGCTGTTAAAAACAAACCCCCAAGAAATTAACAGCCTTATTTCCTTCCTTTCTGGAGGCTAGTCTGATAATCAACCACCATTGCTTTTCATTTTTTATTTTTTGTGTTCATCCTCAACCAATGTGCTTTGACTAGATAAATATTTTCGTTCTCCAGTGTTAGGGAAAAAATATAAGGCAGGTTTTCTGTAAGGTACAGTTTGGAAATGGATACTGCATAAGTATTCACCCATGAAGAAAGGAACGAGAAAAAGAACTAATGCTGGTGCTTGGTAAACCTAAAGCCTATTGCCATTGAGCTGATTTTGACTCATAGTGACCCTATAGGACCCTATAGAACTGCCCAATGGGGTTTCCATCTTTATGGAAGCAAACTGCCACATCTTCCTCCCACAGAGAGGTTGGTGGGTTTGAACCTCAGGCCTTTTGGTTAGCAGCTGAGCATGCTTAACCACTGCACCATCAGAGTTTCTTCTTGTACTTGGTACATTGTATGTATTTGCATTTAATCCTTACAACCACCTGCAGACTAGTTAATATCTCAATTGGACATAGGCAGAAGCTGAAATTCAAGACAGGTTAAGGAACTTGTATAAGAACATATAGCTAGGAAAGGTAGAGCCAAGATTGAAACTAGAAGGTGTTAGGACTGAATGAATAACTCTCTTTTCCAACAGCACTACTCTGATTTCCAGTTGTCTGGTTAAACTCAATGGCTCTGTAAAGTCTGTTGTGACTACCTTATTACAAAGACAAAAAGTAATGGTGGTTAAAACTATTAGATGGATGCAGACCTATTCGGAAATAGGAAATATGTTAGTGTGGGACCTCCCCCCCCCAAAAAAAAAAAACCACAAATTCATTGCTGTGGAGTCAGTTCCACACATAGTGACCCCTCCTTAGGTTTCCAAGGCGGTATCACTACGGAAGTAGATTGCCCAACCTTCCTTCTGAGGAGTGGCTGGTGGGTTTGAACTGCCAGCCTTCTCGTTAGCAGTCACATGCCTTAGGCACTACACCACCAGAGCTCCTAGTGTGGGACCTACAAGGGTATAATACTTTATCCTAGTGCTTCATAGGGACAAAAAGAAAAACTAAACTAAAATAGATGCATTTTATTCAACACATGTAATGTTCTGTGTAAGTGAAAATTTGTAAATTGAACTAGGGGAGTTTCTCACAGTGAATTTTAATTTTTATTATTTAAATAATTTTATTTTTGCTGTGGTTCGGAATATAAGCAGCAGAACATACACCAATTGAACACTTCCTTGGTGTACAATTCAGTGACATTGATCACATTTTTCAAGTTGTGCAGCCTTTCTCCTCCTCCTTCCCCGCTCTCCAATTGTTCTTTCTTCATTAACATAAACTTACTGCCTCCTTAAGCTTCCTGTCTAACCTTGGAGATAATGTGGTCAGTTTGATCCTATGTAGATAGTTCTTTAAAAGAGCCCACTGCTCAAAGTAGACATTCTTTACTAACCAAACTATTGTTTGGCTTAAAGAGGATATCAGGGGATATTTTTGGTTTAAAGTTTAAAGATTATCTCAGGGCAGTAATTTCAGGGCTTTTCCAGCCTCAATGACTTCTAGAAAGTTATAGTGGATTTTAAAAGCAAATAATGCCTTTCTTACTTTTAATTTTTATTTTGCTCCTTGTATATCAGATATTGCGTATGCCTGTGAGGTTGCATGAGCATTAACTAGTTTGTCATTTCTCCAACATGTATTTGAATATTGTGGTATTTCAACGTTTCCCAAACTTCATTTGCATATACCTTCACAGTCTTAAAGGAGCTCTGGTGGCCCAGTCCCTAAGGCATTTGACTGCTAACCAGAAGGTTGTTGGTTCAAACCCACCAGCCTCTCCGTGGAAGGAAGGCTGGGCATTCTACTTCCATAAAGATTTACTGCCTCAGAAACCCAAAGGGGGTTGCTATGAGTTGGAATCAACTTGATGGCAGTGAGTTTGGTTTGGTTCACAGTCTTCATCACCTCTATGTTCCACCTGTGTTACTAATATTTTTCTTTAAATCACATTTTTTACTCAAGTAGATTCATTTTTAAAAGAAGCTTTATATCACTGCTGTAAATGTGAAATCAGTAAAATTAACAATATAGAGTTAGCAGTAAAAATATGATTAAATTCTAGCTAGATACTAAACCAAAAAGAAGCAACAAACCAAACCTATTGCCATTGAGTCAATTTAAACTCATAGCAACCCTAAAGAACAGAGTAGAATTGGCCTGTAGGGTTTCCAAAGCCGTAGCCACTCCTTGGAAGGAAGATGGGGCACTCTACTTCCATAGTGATACTGCTTCGGCAACCCAAGGAGGGGTCGCTATGAGTCGAGTCTGACTCCATGGCACCTAACAATAATAACAACAACAACAATCTTTACAGAGGGAGCTCTGGTAGCATAGTGCCTAAAGCACTTGACTGCTAACCAGAAGGCTGGCAGTTCAAACCCACCAGCCACTGCTTGGAAGGAAGGTTGGGCAATCTACTTCCATAGTGATACCGCCTTGGAAACCCAAGGAGGGGTCACTATGAGTCGGGTCTGACTCGACAGCACACAGCAACAACAACAATCTTTACAGAAGCAGACTATCACATCTTAAACCATAGACCTTCCAGTTAGCAGCCAAGGGCTTAACTGCTGCGCCACCGGGTCTCCTCAGCTAGGTACTACTGCTTGTTTGAGACTTTGATCTGAGGGGTTAGAAAGCGCTCTACAGTACTGCAGAAGACACTATCATGAGACTCAGGCTATATCTTTCTAATGACAAGGATTAAAAGAGGATTAACTTTCTCACAAGGTGACTCAGTGTTACTTAATGTTGTTTCTGTGTACCATTGAAAATCTCCTGTTACCACCCACAGAATAATGTTACCCCATAAGTTTTCAGAATGATCTCAGAAATTATTTGTCAAAGCAGTAAAGTCTTTAAAAGCAAATGACATCTACTGTCTTTTCATCTGGTCAAATTAATAAGCTTGGTTGTATTTCTAGGTTAAAGAGGGAATGATGGACAATAGAAGCTACTCCAATCTGCCAGATAAACTGCCTGTCTTCTCTGATTCTACCCACTTGCCACTGACCCGGTCCTTCTTTCTGGACCCTGTGGTCACTTTCCACGTGTACCCTGAAGCCCCAGTGCCATCCCCTTACTCTGAAGAGCTGTCATTGCTGCCTTTTTCCAGTGACTCTATGATCATGGAGAATTATGGTGAATCCTGCCCCTTCTCTTTCTCAATGCCTTACCCAAATTACAGAAGGTGTGAGTACTCCTATGGGCCGGCTTTTATCCGGAAAAGGAATGAGCGTGAAAGGCAGCGGGTGAAATGTGTCAACGAAGGCTATGCCCAGCTCCGCCATCACCTCCCAGAGGAGTATTTGGAGAAACGACTCAGCAAAGTGGAAACCCTGAGAGCTGCAATCAAGTATATTAATTACCTGCAATCTCTTCTGTACCCTGAAAAGGCTGAAGCCAAGAATAACCCTGGCAAGGCACTCCCCATAATGGCAACCACCAGCCCCCACACTGACCCCATTTTTAGAATCATCTGACTTAGTGTTTCCAAATGGAAACAAATAATTTCACAAAATTGAGTCTCTTAAAGCATCATTCAATAATTTTTTCTAAATGTGATTTCTGTGTGGGCAGATAGTTCAAATGTTAACCTATGGTAGCTATTGCTTATGTGGATTTGAGATGCACCATACATTACCTTATATAGATGGAGAAGATAAGTCTTAAGTTTTTGTCATCTCCTTCAAGAGCTTTAGTAGGGGAAACGGGGCTCAGGTTCTCTAACCCTCCCATCCTGTCCTTCTCATACATTTGGCCAGAGTCTCAACTGTGAGACGCTCCCAGAAAGTCACTTTAAAGTATGACTAATAACTACCCAGTGCTTGTCTTGCATTTTGCAGACATTTCATGCTAAGCAATCACAATGAACCGCTTTGATTTATTCACGTTTGATGGTTTTTATTATTTGGGGTCAACAGAGAAGTCTAGACCTTACCCATGTCATGATGGGAAAGTATCTTAAAGCTGAAGCAAACATTCTTCACAAAGGCTTGTTGTCATTTGAAAATGTTTCAGAATCATATTTTTGCTGCATGCAGAAGACTTCCCCAGACAGCTTAGTGTAGGAGTTAAGAAGGCAGGCTCAGGAATTAAACTTGGTTTTTGTTCTGACTCTGCTACCTCCTCTCTGTGTCTTGGTTCCTCATCCACAAAATGAGAGTGATAATAACAGCAACTACTCCATATATTTATCATGAGAATTAATAGTACTTGCCACATAGTAAGTATTCATAACCATCTTTTATTATTACCTTTATCACTTTCTGCCCACAGCATCACCATTCTCCAGGTCCTCAAGGATAGGAAACTTGCACCTGCCAGGCCTTTTGGGAAAGAACCCTGTATCTTTGAGTCTGCCTTCAAAATGCCTCTCTATTTCCATGGCTAGCTTCAGGCTCTGTCTTCTCCCTTAACTCCAAGGTCCCATCTGTCACCAAACCCTGTGAGGACTTCCTCTACACTGTCACAGCCATCTCCACTGTCATCCATCTGTGAAGTCTTCCCCAATTTCCACCCTTAACATTACTTGAAGATAGGGACCAGTCTTATTCATCCTATATTCCTAGCACCCAGCAAAAGACCTCAAACCAGGCGAGTGTCAGTAAATACTTGTTTTTTTTTTTTAAAAAAAAAACAAAAAAAACACACATTCCAGTGCTGTCACCTAGTGTCTGAGTCATTGTTAACAGTCTCCTCTTTGACCTTCTGTGCTATGTTCTCAACAGGCTCCATCCAGTCTCACTCTGACATTCTTTCTTAAAGCAGTTCATGTCCCTCTGCCACTCAAACCCCATGATGACTTCCTTTTAACTACTATGTTTAAATCTATCTGCTTGGCTTTCAAAATTCCCTGCAATCTGTCCCCATCTCAAATATGCACCCTGATCTCCCAAATACCTCATTCTCCCAGAAAAGAAATTCATAGTCTAGTAAATGTATGGAATGTCACACTTCTCTTCCCCTCCACCATCAAAACCCCACTGGCCTCATTGAGAAATTGTGTTACTGCTGGAGTCTTCATTGATCTCTGTGACTCTAACTTTGTGCACCAAATAACTCAGCCTTTAGATACACTGTCTTGGGCAACGGTCATCCTGAGTACAAAATTACATTGTACTGTAAAGAGAGTCATTAGATGCTTCTGGTTGTAAATATTTTTCAAATGCCCGACCTAAACTGGCTTAATCTATAAAGCTAATTTATTGACTCACATAACTGAAATGGCTAACAATACGACTGCCTTCAAGAACTTGTTTTCTTTAGGTCTATCCTCTGTTTTCTTCTAGGGATAGCTTCAGCGTCCCAAAATAGCTGTGAGAAGCTTCTAGAACTACATGTTTTTTATTTATGTACAGGAACAAAGAGGAAATCTGTATCCCAGGATTCCCAACAAAAGTCCGGGTATTCACTGTGATGGGAGAGGCTCAGGACATGCTCATTCCTAACCATTATTCCCTGTGGCCAGAAGGATGGGGTGTACAGACTGGCATAGGTTCCACCCCTGGAGCTGAGGGTCCAGTCTACATGTCCTAACCACAGGGAAGTGCAGATACAGGAAACAAGGGGAAAGGGAGGAATGAATGAGGGAAAACATTCAGAGATGTTTCTACATATTTTTTGGTATTCTCCAATGAGTACAGTGCTAGGCACATAACTGGTGCACAGTGACTGTCAGATGTCACAGAATAGCAGCCTCCTCCTATGGATGTTTGTGTAAAGACTCGCTTGCCCACTAGGACATAGGTCATTCCTCACACTGGAATGCCCTGCCACTTCCCAGCTTTACAGGAGTGAGTGCCCACATCCACCTCTCACCTAAAATCCTCACAACTATCCCAGCTAAAGGAGCTCTGGTAGCATAGTGGCTAAAGCACTTGACTGCTAACCAGAAGGCTGGCCATTCAAACCCACCAGACACTCCTCGGAAAGAAGGTTGGGCAATCCTACTTCCGTAGTGATACTGCCTCGGAAACCCAAGGAGGGGTCGCTATGAGTCGGGGCCGACTCGATGGCACATAACAACAACAACAACATCCCAGCTAAGGAGAGAGAACCTTCGAAAACTGCCCTGATGAGAGCCATCTGAGTACACACATGAAAAATAAGAATGTCTCAGCAGTAAGAGGATGTAGAGATGCTCTCATTTCAGAAGGTCTGGGGAGGTGGAATGGCTGACCCAAGTCCTACAGCCAGAGCGGAATCTGCACTTGTTCCATTTGTCCCCACTACCCCATTGTGCAGGAGCTCTGGTAGCGTAGGGCCTAAGGCACTTAACTGCTAACCAGAAGGCTGGCAGTTCAAACCCACCAGCCACTCCTCGGAAGGAAGGTTGGGCAATCTACTTCTGTAGTGATACCGCCTGGAAAACACAAGGAGGGGTCGCTATGAGTTGGGTCCAACTTGATGGCATATAACAACAATAACAACAATCCCATTGCGCAAGTGGTCCACACCTCATCTCCTCAGCAGAGACCTGTCTGTTACAGAGCATGTCACGTCTTTGGTTCTTTTGTTTTAAACTACGGAAAACTTTTATGTTAAGAGTTCCTAGGCCAGCCAGTGGCTTCTACTTCCCCCTAGCCTCCTGCTTGTTCAGGGTGGAGGCAGATCAACAACTGGGTCTCTGTTGAGATCACCTCTTCACAGGACTCCCCCGAGATCCAGGGGAGTTTCTGAATGTGACTGACTCTTCTGTCAGTGGAACAGCCTGCCCCTTGGGAATTGAAGCCTTTCTCTCCACCTCCTACCAGGGTCTTCCAGAGAGCAATGGAGAACCATTGCTCTACCACCACACCCCTGGCCCTCACAACCTCTCTCTGGGCAGCTGCCCTACCAGCCTTGCCCCAAGCCCTGCAAGCCCCCCAGGAGAGTCAGTCCTGTCACCCCTTGCACATGCTCAGTACAATCACTTGGCTGCATGTTCCTGCTGGCTTGCATCCATGGCAACCTGCTTGGCAACCACCAGTCAGTTGGACTGTGGCCCTGAGCACCAACTGTCAAAGGCAGGAACCAAGACTGAGGTGGAGACCAGGAGTTTGGGGCTGTGGGTAAGTCCCTTTGGGGTCAGACCTTGTGCACTTGGGCAGGGACAGACTCCTGAGAGGGCTTAGATGGTCTGGTGTTGGACCCTGGGTGGCAGCTATTGTCTGTGAACAGTTGTGAGGTGGCTAGGTCCTGGGTTCTCAATTCAGCCTGGGGCCAGGGTTAGTCCTGTAGGTGTTTGGGTTAGGAGAGGAGTCTGCGCTTGGTTAAGGGGCCAGCTTATCTTCAGAGTTAAGGTTTGTGAGAGGAAGAATGGCTTTACTCTCCCAGGAGTCCCTGCCATTGGGAAGGAGGAAAGAGGGGGAAAAATAACATATATTGAGCTACTTATGTGCCAGCTACTTTACAGATATTATTTCCTGAGCAGTAACTGAAGCTCAGAGAGAAGTAAACATGCAGCCAGCAACCTGTGCAAAAGGGAATTAAAGCTGGTTTCCCTAAAATCACAGCTCTTGCTCTTTCAACCCCTCCACTATTTCCTGAGCCAAAGAATCAGGTGATTCAAAGAGGAACTGAGTGACTGTGAGATAAGGTGGGCTGCACATGGGCAGGTCACCTGAAGAGCTGAACCCCAACCCTGCTTGACATCCTCTGCTCAGCTATGGGCTGCCACTCAGGTAATGGTGGTATTGCTTTCAGGTGGATTCTCTGAAGCCATGGACTTTTCCTCAGGGCCTGGGATGCCTGTGCCCAAATACTGCAGCGTGACTACAACCCTGAAGACCCCTTGTCGGGACAGTGCTGCTCCTCCCTGGGACCTGTCCTACATCTGCCCCTTTGCTCTCCAAGCTCCTTGGCTCACCAGGCACCACCTCTTCACAAGGTACCTGTCTCTACCTGTGTGGGTGAAGGAAATTGTCTGCACCTTTCCTTTTCCTCTTTGTTTTTGGCACTGGGCCAGGAGGGAGGGAACTTACGTATTGGGAAGGTTGAAAGGTGTCTTTACTCGTGTGGTTGTGATTTGCCTGAACACAGGCAAATGAGTATCCTAAACCAAAAAAAAAAAAACAACTCACTGCTGTCAAATTGATTCCGATTTACAGTGTCCCCTCCTTGGGTTTCTGAGACAATATCTCTATGGAAGATACTCTATGCCCAATCTTCCTTCTGAGGAATGGCTGGTGGGTTTGAACTGCAAGCCTTCTGGTTAGCAGTCAAATGCCTTAGCACTATGCCACCAGAGCTCCCCACTACCCCAGCCTAAATGACATTCCTAGTAACCTCAAGGGCTGATCTAGCTTTTACCTTGCGTCATGGTTGTCACAGTTGGTGTGTGTGAAAGAAGGCATCAGGGAGCACTCAGTTACAAAAGGTTCTAGTTTATTTTTACCATGAACTCTGACACTTCCTCAGCCCCATATGGAAATTAGAGTTTCTATAACCAACAACTAAAGTAGGATCCAGGTCCCTCCTCAGGTCCTTTAAAACAAAACAAAACAAAACCAAAAAACCAAACTCACTGCTATCGAGTTGATTTGACTCATAGCGACCCCTCCTTGGGTTTCCAAGGTGATATCACTATGGAAGTAGATTGCCCAACCTTCCTTCTGAGGAGTGGCTGGCGAGTTGAACCAGTCAGATGCCTTCAGTATCCCTCAATTATCCTGGATTTTCCTAAATAGTGTCTTCAGTCAGTTGTATAAAGTCTGAATACTATTGTGCAAGTGGGCAAAGGAACCTGTCTATACTCATTAACCTGTTGTCATCAAGCCAATTCTGACTCATAGTGACCATATAGGACAAAGTAGAACTGCCCCATAGGGTTTCCAAGGCAGCAAACTACCTTATTTTTCTCCCATAGTGCTGCTGGTGGGTTCGAACCACTGATCTTTTTGAACCACTGTGCTATCAGGGCTCCTCATAAGCACAAAGAAATTGGGTAAATTCTAAGGACTCATGTGGAAATTAGAGTTTCTATAACCAACAACTAAAGTAGTGAGGGACATAACAGCTTGAAAGCTCCCTTTCTTGATTCACTTATGTGGACCATCCAGTTCAAGGCCAGAGTTAAGCATCCTTTGCTTCAGACCCCTGCCCACTAACAGCTTCCCCAGGATCAGCCTTGCCCACAAAACTCCTCAGAATGAACTTCTCCTTTTTCTGGCCCACAGCTTCTTTGTGCTGCCCCAGCTCCAACGCTTTCCTTGTCCCCCTGAACCCACAGGGCCAAGTTATCTTTACAATTTTGCTCCTTCAGCATTTCCACTCCTCATCTTGGAATCTCACACTCTACCTTAAGATTTACCTTAATACCTCAATGGCACTCTTTCATGGTCTGTTGTCTAGTCTCAGAACCTGCATAAATTAATTTGAATATCTCAAGCTTAATTACATTTTTATTATTTTGACCCAATCAGATCATCATATTGCCAATCCTTAAACAATGGTTCCTTGCACTGCCCTCTTCTTCTTTCCCTCCCAACAATCTGCTTTATCTTGCTGGATGTCATCGAGTGCCACTTTTCACCTGGATTTCTGTTCCATACACTGTTGCGTGCCATGCTCATGCTGTGGCTCTGCAGAGCTAACTGTGAAACGTGTTTCATTGATGTTTTTAGGGCTTGGTCTTCTCCATCCTGTAATTCCACTTGCTTTTCCCCAGATATGTGTCTTATCATCCATCTCTCCACATTGCTGACCCAGAATGGCAGGGGACTGGCTGGCTGGGAAGAGGTGGAGATGCTGCTGACACCTGGGTCCTGGCAAGAAGAGAACAAGATGGCTTTTATTACCAGTCTCAGATCAGGGCTGCTCCAGAGGCAAGTCCCCACCTCATAGCATCTCCCGGCATGCTCCTCTGGGGCGGCCCTGCTATACCTGATGTGCATCTGTTGTGTGTGCCCAGCAGTTCGGGTTCTTGGATAGGCACAGATCTGCCATGGTTGGACTGTAGAAGGGAAAATGTTTATTAAATGTACTCTGGTCAGGAAAATTCAGTATGTTGAATTACCAGCCTAAGGGCCCAAACCAACCAGTTGCCCTCAAGTCGATTCTGATTCATGATGACCCCACGTGTGTCAGAGTGGAACTGTGTTCCACAGAGTTTTCAATACCTAATGTTTAGAAGTAGATTTCTAAGCTTTTCTTCTAAGGCACCACTGGGTGGACATGAACCACCAAACTTTCGGTTAGCAGCTGAGCACATTCACTGTTTGCACCACCTGAAGAAAGAGCCCAATGTACTTTCCCACCTGCACCCATGTGGGTTCCTCCACACACAGCCATTCCCTGGCATATAAAGAGCCAGTTGTGTGGATTTGTATCAGTGGCTACTTCTTTCAGATTTTTTTTTTTTTTCTTCTTCTTCTTTTCAGAGTCAGATTTCATGAATGTGGATTGCTGGGAAGAAGAGTAGTGTGAATTCTTAAAGAATATAAATTATAGAATTTCCAATCAAAAGTCAGTTTGTCATCTCCAAGTAACTAATTTGTGAATTCTCATGAAATGTTAGCAGTTGTTGTTAGTCATCAAATCTATTCTGACTCATGGTGACCCCATGTGTGCAGAGTGTACTTGCTCCACATGGTTTCCAAGGCTTTTGACTTTTTGGAAGTAGTTCCCCGGGCCTGTCTCCTCTTGGTGGATTCAAACTACCAACCTTTTGGCAGGTACTCAAGCATCTAACTGTTTGTGCCACCCAGAGTTTTGCTCAAATGTAGGGTCTGGCTTGTTGTTGTTGTTGTTATGTGCCGTCGAGTCGGCCCCGACTCATAGCGACCCCTCCTTGGGTTTCCGAGGCAGTATCACTACGGAAGTAGGATTGCCCAACCTTCCTTCCGAGGAGTGGCTGGTGGGTTTGAACCGCCAGCCCTCTGGTTAGCAGTCAAGTGCTTTAGCCACTATGCTACCAGAGCTCCTAGGGTCTGGCTAGTCATTTTTAAAAAATGTTATTGAGAATGTGCACAGTGGAACATACACCAATTCAACCATTTCTGCATGTGTGATTCAGTGACATTGTTCACATTCTTCAGGTTGTGCAACCGTTCTCACCCTCTGTCTCTGAGTTGTTCCTCCCCCTTTAACATAAACTCACTGCCCAATGAGGTTCCTATCTAATCCTTTGAGTTGTTTTTTGTCAATTTGATCCCATATAGTTCTAAAAAGAGCATCATTCCTTAATGTTGTTGTTGTTGTTATGTGCCGTCAAGTGGGACTTGACTCATAGCGACCCCTCCTTGGGTTTCCGAGGCTGTATCACTACGAAAGTAGATTGCCCCATCTTCCTTCCGAGGAGTGGCTGGTGGGTTTTAACCGCCAGCCTTCTGGTTAGCAGTCAAGTGCTTTAGGCACTACGCTACCAGAGCTCCTTCATTCCTTAATAGTTAAGCTAAACTATTGTTTCATTTTAAGAAGAAATCAGGGGATGTTTTGGTTTAAGGTTTAAAGCTTATCTCAGGACAGTGGTTTTGGAGATTCATCCAGCCTCCACGGCTCCAGAAAGTCTGGAATCCATGAGAATTTGAAATTCTGTTCTGCTCTTTTCCCCTTTTGATTATCCAATGATTTAATAAAAGTAATTTGTAATCAGACTATTTCTCTTCAGAATAGTACTGAGTCCCTGAAAGCAGTTTGTAATCGCCTTAAGTTTTCTGGCCTCTCTTATATGCTGTTGATTTACTTAGCCAAGCCCCTTCCTCAGAGACTGGAAAGGCTGTGCTGAGGCTGCCATAAGTACCACAATCACTCCTTGCCCACCTCCCCCACTTGGCCTCATGAATGAGCAATAAATCATCCCTGGTTGGTTTGGACCCAGGAACAGCACTTCTTAAGAGAGAAAATGCTGGTTCAGCAGGGCAGGCACTGGGGGAGGAGGCATGCATTGGGGAAGATGCAGAGGGCCCAGGTTACTCCTGGGAATTGTAGGTCAAAAATATTGGTGGGAGAAAATAAAAAAAGGGTAAAGGAAGAGAAGTAGCAGCAGGAAGCAAAACGAGTGTTACCCGTGACAACAAGCAGTAGTGGGAAGAACACTGGCGCCACAGCCGGCCACTGGCTCTCAGTGGCCAGCCCAATCCTTATCCCGTGTTTAGATGGCTCTTGCTGTTGGCAAGGAAAACGCTGGGGCTGGTTCTGGGGCCTCATAGGGAATCCTTGGTGCCTCCTGCTATACGTCCTTATTCTGGGTGTTCTCTTCCCTATAGCTGGACAGACAGGGGACCCTGCTTGTGGAATTTGAGGTCCCCCTTGTCACAGGCCCAGAGCAGCCAGCCCAGCAGCACAGTGTAGTCTTGGAAGAAGTCATTCAACTCTCACCACCCACGCCATATGCACTACGACCTGGGGACAAAGTGCTGGCACCCTGGGAGCCAGATGGACAGCAGTATGGCCCTGGCACTGTTCTCTTGGGCTTGGAGACCAGAGACCCTCAGAGAGGTAAGGGAAGTTGCTCTGATCTACTACTGCAAGTCCTCAAAAGGAGCCAGGCTGGTGATGAGGCCAGAGGAGAGAGCAGAGAATAACTCTATAGTTTAAGGGTCTTAGAAACACTGAAGAACAAAAAACTTTATCTCTTCACTTGCAGCTTAATCTTGGGGTGGCAACAGAAGTATAAACCATTATCTATCAGATACAGTATTTCTATCAGAGTAAAATGGCCTAACACAATTTTTTGTGTGTTGGCTAAACTATACTGTGGTGGGGTTATCCTGGGTCACAGCAGTACTCATGACCTATCCCCTACCAGGTGCTCCAGGGACCCAGCAGTCCTCTTCTCCAAAGCCGGTCAGCATTATGTAATTAAGAAAGGTTTCTACTTTGCTTCCCCACTCCAAGATGCATTTTAGTTTTGACATGAAAAAGTGGGTACCTACAGGTCATCTTGTAGTCTAGGAGACAGGCTCCCTCAACTCCACTGGGAAGGAATGGTAAAATATGGAGCAGGTGAGAGGAATGTTCCCACAGGCTCTCCAGGGAAAAGAGTGGGCGAGGAGCCAGGCAGAGCACCTGAGGCTTTGCCTTTGGGGATAGGATATAAGAACCCATATCCCTGCAATAAAAAGGAGCTCTGGTGGTGTAGTGGTTAAGGCATTTGGCTGCTAACCAAAAGTAAAGTGGTCTAAACCTACGGGCGGCTCTGCAGAAGAATGATGATACAGTCTGCTTCCATTAAGATTTACAGCCTTGGTCAAAGCCAGCTACCCAGAGGGACCGAGTAGTTGAACCTGCAGGCTTGGGACCACAGTCGCAGGGGACATCAAGCTCAATTGGCATAACATACTATACAAAACATTGTTCCACCTCTTACTTTGGTGAGTAGCGACTGGGATCTTAAAAGCTAGCAAGCTGCCATCTAGATGCAACGATGGGTCTTTCCTCATCCAGAGCAAAGAAGAATGAAGAAAACCAAAATTCATGGAAACAATTAGTCCTAGCAACTGGTACACCATCTGATCTGAAACCTATACAAATATGAGACCAGAAGAACTACATGGTGCCCAGCTACCACTGTCATCCACTTAGAAGGTGATCTATGTAGGAGATTCTGGATAGAGAGGGAGAACAATGTGGAACAAAACTCAAAATCATTTGGAGAAAAAAAAAGGTGGATACCAGGTTTGCTGGTCCGATAGAGTGTGGTGGAACCACTGAGACTATGGCCCCTAGCTGCCCTTCAGGTTTGGAATTGAACCCACACCTGTGGTTTCCAGCCAAACAAAAGACAGGCATGTGAGTTAAACATTTACCTCAAGTAGATACACGCCTTGGAGAGAAGAATCATGGGCGAAAGAAGGGCTGCTTATGCACAGGGAGACAGCTCAGGGGGCAGGAGTGTATGGAGGGATGGGCACTGGGAAGAGGTAACTATGGGGAGGAAGTAGAAGGGGAGCTGTTGCATTGTGGTAAACTGTGGTCAATGACATGAGACAAAGTATATGTGAACTGCTGTATGGAAAGTGAATTTGCTCTGTAAATCTTCATCCAAATCACAAAAAAAAAAAAAAAAAAAAAGATTTACAGCCTTGGGAACCTTGTGGAGGTCACTATGAGTTGGAATTGATTCGATGGCAGTGTGTTTGGTTTTTTGGTTTATCCTCACAATAAAGAAGTACTAATTATAACAAGGCTGTTGCCCTTTTTTGTTCTGTAGCATCAAAGGATGAAGAAATCACTGTTCACTTCTGGAATGGCAAGATAGCTCAAGTGCCTCTAGGTGGGGTCAGGTGGGTGCCCCCAGCTGTCTGGAAGGCATCTATGGAGAGGCTACACAAGCCTCTCACCAGGGAGCACTGCAGCCCCCTCCTCTGGGCCCCTTGCTGTTCTCTGCTGGGGCCAGTCACTGGATGTGTCACTTATGAGCTTCCTCTGGCCACTCCGTTCCTTTGCCCTCCCTGCCATCCTTATACTTGCTGCCAGCTGCTGTACCAGGGCTGCCTGTGCTGCTGTCCTTCAGCTGGACTCACCTGGTGGCCTTTAACCTGGACTTCAGAGGTCACAGCCAGAGAACTTCCAGAGCCAGAGCTGAAGCCCACATCACAGCTTTTGTCCTTAGAGGGTCCTAAAGAGGAGAAGGTAGCAGTGCACGCACCCATGGATGTTTCTCCCTCCTCCTCCTCTTCTGAAGACGAGGATTTGGACAATAATTTAGAGATGGGCCTTCTTCAAAGACTGATGGTGAACAGCACAGTCAACGCTGACCCCATCCTTCTTGAGACGTTGCCATGCCAGAGTGGCTTCTGCCAGCCAGAATGGAGGTATTGGAGGAGAAAAGGCCCTGAGCCACAACCTAGGAAGCCAGGTAAACTGGAGCACAGGGGTCCCTGCTAAGACACAGGCTGAAGCCCACTGCTCTCTTCCCTTCCTTGAGTCTCTCAAGAATCTGATGCAGGTTTCCACTACATTGGGAAGTAACACGTTGGAGTGTGGTAATGTTGAAAGGGAGGCTGTGGTGAGGGAAATGCCTGGTTTCCATTTAAGCAAGAAAGGCCAGTAAGAAAGAATGGGCTGATCTTTGTGCTAAGGTTTGCACATCTGTCTTAACATTTGTCTTTTCTTTCTACACTGGTCTTTACTGACAAGGCACTTCCATCATCTATTTTTGTCCCTCTCAGCCCTTTTTTTTCTTGGAGGCCTTGATTTTTCTCTAGCTGAATTGTCAAAATGCCTCCAGATATTGGTTAGGGTAGTCAGCATCTGAGAAGCACAGAAACCTGTGGGTAAACATTGGCTATCAGGCCCCTCCTCCTAGATGAGCCCCTTTGTTAGAATGGGAAAGACGAAGGCACTACATTATACTGCTGGCTCTTCCCAACTAGGAGGGAAGCAGTGTTTAAATTGTTGGCAGTCCCTATATTTCTTTACATCCAAGAACTGTGTGACTTCATGGAGGTTTGAGCAGCAGTGTATCATTGATTTGCCTCGAATCTACCCTATCTAAATTTCCAAGGGGACCCAGAAAGAGCAGAAGCTTGTCAGCAGGCAGAGCTCTGTGCAGAGGTAGTCTGGATAGGCCTGGCCCTAGACTAGATCTCTTGGGGCCCTGGGATGACTGGCTTAATGTTCATTGGATAGGATGCTTGGGCCATGGATACTGTGAGGGTTAAAGAATACCACCTGCTAAGGGCTTAAGGACCCCTAGACACTGTGGGTCCCTATTTGAAGCTGCCTTATTTCCAGGACAGCTGCTTACCAGAAAGAACCTCTCAGTCCATGAGGATTTCAATCCTGCCTCAGGGGTAAGGACTTCATTAGTCTTCAGTTATGGAAAATTTGAGAAATTGTTTCTACAATGGGAAGCTTTCTTGAATCTTTTGGACCCCTAGACTTTAAAATAGGTGGGGATGTATTGATATAAGTCTACTGTTCTATTTTTTTGCAAAGTGAACCCCTTTATTTATTTTTAGGCTTTTTCTCTGTAGAGGATAAGGTATTTATTATTTAAAAAAATTTTGTGTTGTTGTTGAGAATATACACAGCAGAACATACACCACTTCCACAATTTCTACATATACAATTCAGTGATGTTGATTGTATTCAGGTTGTGCAACCATTCTCACCCTCCTTTTCTGAGTTGTTCTTCCCCGATTAACATAAATTCACTGCCCCCTAAGGTTCTTATCTAATCTTTGGAGTTGCTGTTGTCACTTTAATCCCATACAGAAAGATCTTAAAAGAGCATAATACTTAAGGCAGGTATTTTTTTTTTTACTAGTTAAGCTAAACTATTGTTTGGCTTTAAGAAGACTTTAGGGGATATTTTTGGTTTAAGGTTTAAATATTATCTCAGGGAAATAGTTTCAGGGGTTCATCCAAGCCTCTGTGGCTTCAGAACTGCTATAGTATTGTATAGAAGGGTTCCAGGGGTTCTGTGGCTTTCAGTGCGTGAGATCTTTCCCCCGCCTCTGACAGGGGAACAGCCAGAAGGCCAAGAGTCCAGCTATGACCAGCTGAATGCTTTCTCCCCTCTCCAAGAGGACATTTTGTACTGACAATATAAAGGGATCCTGGATTTCTGTGAAATGGGTCATTCTGATATCACAGTGGGAGGCCTTGGCAGAAATAATTGGGAAACAGCTGTTTCTGTGACATCTGCCCTCCCAACAAGTGAGGACATAAATGGTGCCAAAATCTAATTTTGATGTTAACTTCTCCATAGCTTCCCCTGCCTTCTGCTTCAGCAGAGCCTGGAGAAAGTAAAGCTCTGTTTACCCAAAGGAGAGGAATTTGTGGGCAATAATTGAGACATCAATAAGCCTAGTATCAGGGACAGGAATTACAGTGGGGTCACCTAAGAGGCCATGGTGGTCAGGCCTGCCCCAAATACCCTATCTTCCCAGTGGCTCCCAAGCCTATATTCCCACTGCTGTGGCTTGCTCCATGTCAATCCTCTAGACTGGTTCCAGCCAATTAAATGTCCCCAAAGTTTGATCAGTCCTTAATATACACTGCTCTTATCCTCATTGCCCAAAGCCACTTACACCTACATTTAGGTCTCTCTCCCCATCCACATTTAAGCAGACTCAATTCATTTCTGTTTCTCCCAAAAATGAATTCTAAAGCAAGTTAACTGATTACAACAAAGAGAAATATAGTACATGTTATCTTCAGGTACTTTGTCTGGCTTTCTTTGAGATACTTATTTGTTATGCTTCAGGCAAAGGTTAATTCCTGGGGCTGAACCATGAGTTTCAAGGGCCCTGCCCTCTGCCAGGTCCCAGTCCTGTACCCATAAATGTGGAGAACATGCTTGAGATGAGGTGTGCAGAAAGGGACCATCTTCAGTCCTAGTCAGATGGAGTGAGTACTGCATGCAAGAACTAGGGCAGATGAAGGGCATAAAATCATGTGTCAGCCAGGGCTAGAAGCAATGGCTAACACCCTAGCTTTTCTTTCTGCTTCTCCAGATTTGTTTCCTTTTAAGGAAATGTGCTGCTTAACTTCCCTGAAAAATGCTTGCCATCAAGTACTGGTGCTTGAGTTAGGAGCTCTACCTCTTAAGGATCTATGTTGTATAGCCGCCTGCTCGCTGTCCCCACGTCTTGTAACTTTCAGTTATAGGCAGTGAGAGGTTACTGTTTGATCCTAACAAACCTGGGAGACCAGAGTTTTGTTTGCTGGCAGTCATGTTGCTCCCCTTCCTCCTTCGCTTATGAGTAAAACAAGATTCAAGCTGTCATTTTAAAAGTCAGGGAGGGGATGAAGTTCTTTAAAAGTATTCTTTCCCTTTTAGATTGCTCTGTTCCTGGTGGCGTAGTGCCTAAAGCATTTGACTGCTAACCAGAAGGCTGGCAGTTCAAACCCATTGGCCAAGCCACTCCTCGGAAGGTTGGGCAATCTTCTTCCATAGTGATACTGCCTCGGAACCCAAGGAGGGGTTCCTCTGAGTCGAAATCGACTCGACTGCATTGAGTTTGGTTTTGGTTTTTGGTATTCTTTAGGAAGTCTCATCTCATTATTTTTGTTTTCCTTCATTCAACTTCTTAGACCCTGTCTTCCCATTAGTTTCCTCTTTGTGATCAGTGTGATTTATAAACTCCTTTGACTAGTAGCATCGGTTAGCTTTTCCTACTGGCTGTTTGGAAAATGAATCTGAAAATGACTGCCATCCAATTCCAAATCTGGGTATCAAACAATAACCTTTCCAAATAGCATAGTAGCCAGACACGATTAACAAACTTATTTCCTCTTTAAAAGAATAGTCTCAGGAGTTTACAGATACTTAAGAGATGCAGAGATCAATACAGTTCTACTTATGACATCAAGACTAACTCCATCAAAATGGTGGTATATTCAGCATAACGAATTGACTTTTGGGTTTAGGAACAAGGCATTGCAATATACCTGGAAAAAAGAGAACACCAACTGAGAACACAGACTGTACTTGCGGGAAAGACTAAGGAGCTGGGCCTGGAAGAAACCTACATGAGACCACCACAGACCCTGCCAGAAACCAAACATGAAAACTGAGTTGGGGTACTGAGACACATCCACAGTGATAAGAATTTCCTTTAGACTAAAAGCCCCAAGGACCAAGGTAAAGAAGACTGAGAAGGGACTTAAGGATTCCTTTCACTATTCTCTGACCTTGTAAGAGTGATAAAACCCATGGCCCCTCTTCCCAGTAAAGGTGACATACCACCAAGTTTGCACATAATTTCAGAAAGCTTACAGAACTCCCGAAGTTCATCACAGACTTCTTGGGGAATGCAAGGATCCCTGTTTAAATGACCTTCTACCTCTATGGTTAGGGGCATGGTTTTGTTTCACTAGGGTCTCTGTCTATGTATACCTCACTGGATATACAGTTCTACTTAAAACTTCATTTTCATCACACACAATACTAGCATTTTTCCTCATGAAAGATATGTTATATTCAAGATGAGATAAATTAACAGGCAACTAAACTTGGAGATACAAAAGTACTGCTGATGTGCTAGCTTAAAAAAGTCACAACGTATGACTCTTTTCACATCAGTGACTTTTGATCCTTAAAAATCCAATCAGCATAAGACTCTCAGGATTTCTTTTCTCTTATAGGAAGCTAAACAATAGTGATGCTAAATACTTGAGGAAGAGTTACAAAAAGTGACTAGAAAGGCCTTCTTCAATGGTTGGGAGGCAGAGTACAGGCCACAATTAATAGTCAAGTAAGCAGCAGCTTCACCCCATTAAGACTTCTTGGCAAATGAGTGGCAGAAAGGCACCTCTGTCAATAGGGGCACAGGAGTGTGGCAGCCCTGCCCAGGGCTCCCTGCCACAGGCCTGGTGAGATCTGCCAGAGGATGTCTTCTCTACAGAAGCTACAGGATGTGGTCTCCATGCTTTGTGTCCACAGCCTCTCTGCCTTCATTTCATAAAGCCTACAGTTGCCCATGAGCTACTTTTTATTTCACCTCTTAATATCAATAAAATTGTTTCTCTTCATTTCCAAATCTCTCCCTTTATTATCATCATTAACTTCTGCTTAGGAAGCAAGCATTAAAAACTACACAGATAGCATCATTACATTATTACTTTTAGGCAAAAGGGGGTGGGGGGTCTTCTACATGCTCAAGTTAAAACTGGAAGAGACAGACTCCAGAGTTCCTTAGAAAGCTGAACCTCTATAGTCAGCACTAAAAGCAGAATTCATATGTGAGTACTAAGAGAATCACACAGTGGTTTCATTCTCCTGCTTACTAAAAAGAGGTGATGCGAGGCTCAGGTGATGGTCAGCATCATATGGGGAAGACCAAGTCCACACTCTGTCCTGAATCAACTGCTACCACATGAGTCTTCTTGGTTAAGTCATTCGAACCCACAGTGACAGAGTAGGTCCCTGGATACACTTCTATGTAGAGGTCCTTAGAGATGCTCTCAGCCTGAAACAAAAAGATATTAGCAGTTCAGAGATTTCATATCCCAATCTTATCATTGTGCAACAGAGGTGCAATGGAATGAAGTATTAACAAGAGACAGAGATCCTGCTTTCAAGGCTCAGCTTGGCCATATAAGTGCAGTCATCTAGGTGAGTTTCAGCCTCTCATGCTTGTTTCTTTATTTCTAAAACTAACATGATCTATCTCACAAGTAAACATGTAGATAGAAGCACTTTGTAAATGTTAAAAGTGTTATAGCAATATGGAGGATTGTAAGAAGAACGCTAGTTAAAGCAGAAAGATAAGAATGAAGCAGAGGGAAAGGGTAATGACTTTTGTTTTGGGGATCAAAAGTGGACGGTGTTAACACAAATTAGCAGTAATGCAAGGTACCTTGGAATAGTGAGAACCATTCTTTTTAATTGTGCTTTGCTAAATTTATTATCAGGAGGATGAAACATTTCAACTAAAGCTGAGAATACTATGTGTAGATTCCATTTTGTCACTGAAGCAGGAAATTAGCTGTCTGGCAAAAGCCCTTCCTTGGAGGATTGGTTCTCCTATCATGCAAAACATTGGAAACTGAAATTAATGGAAAAATTTCTGTTGAGAATTGTAGTGAGCACAAACCATCTTCCATGAATAGACTTTACATGTGGCTAGGAGGTGGGTCATAGCAGGTGTGGTGGCAAAACATAGGTCTTAGTTCAAATGGCAAAAGGATAAAGTCACAAATTAGAAAAAAGTGTATAATTAAGCACCAAAGTGACAGCTAGAATCCCACTACATGCATAGTTAATACTAGGAAGGATCCAGAGGCAGAAGCTGTCATTTTTACCACCAGACCCAAAGGAATAAAACCAAATTACTAACTAGCAAATTCCACTATGAGAAATAAATGATAATATTTATACTTTATGAAACTCCCCCACACACACACCTTGAAGATAGATCTGAAGTCAATATTTTCCAAAGTTGCTTTATGTTATATCCTTTCCTGCCCAGTTACTACAAAACTGGTGTCTATTTTCATTTAATTCATGGGAATGTACATGACAATGCTACAACAGGTCACTGGTTATCAACTGTGTAAATAAACAAAAGTAGATTTCAGAAAGTATGGCTGTACTGGAAATGCAGAAAGCCAAGGATGCTTCATTTGTTTGCATAAAAGGAAACACTGGGGGCAGGCTGGCATCTGTGACCCCAACAATGCGGAGCATCAGAAGATCCGCAATCTCAGCCAAACAACTCGTCCTTGTGGGAGGCATCTCAGCCTAACAACTTGTATTTGTATTAGAAACAGAATATTCTTAGTAGCTACTATTCTACTGTATTCTAAATCCTTGCTAGCAGTAAACTGTATCTTTATATACAAACAAAAATAAAGCAAATTATTGTAGCAATACACTGAAGTTCCCTTCCTGCGAATTCTAGCCCTTCAAAGTCCCAAAAGATTCCACTGATTCATGAACAAATGAGTACTCTACCCTAAAAATAAAAAAAACCTCACCAATGTTTTACCTTTTTCTTAAAAAAAATGTTAAGTGATAAATCTTCCATTTCAACCATTTTTACATGTCCAGTGACTTTACATTTGCCACGTTGTACAACCATCACCACTATCTACTTCCAAATTTTTTCATCACTTAACAGAAATTCAATACCCCTCAAGCAACAACTCCCCATCAATATACGTTTTCATAGAGAAACATTTGTGGAAAATGGGAGCAAATCCCTTCAAATGTTTTGGAACCTGATCTGACCAGATGTGTATGTTTCAGAATTTTAGCAATGATTTCCACTTTATAAGCAGAAGGGTCAGGCCCCCCCTGCTGTGTGAACAGATGGTGGAATTCTAGCAAGCCCCAGTGCTCGCCCAGCTGAGCTGTAGGAACTGAGATGTGAATACTTCACATTCTTTCCAACCACAACTATGAGTTCAGACACAAACAGTATTCTGGAAGCTTCAAGTGAAGGAAGGATACCAAGGAAACAATTTTACACTGACCTAAAACGCTGTGCACCCTTCCCCAAGTGTAAGAACATCCCAACTTAAAAATACTACAGACTGTGTAAATAGAGAGGCCTGTAATAAACCAGGCCAACTGGCTAATGGAATTGCAATAGTGGTGAAGCCCAGTACACTAGACATTCTGTACTCACAGGCTGGGATGCCTCTAGGTCACACTGTGAAGTTTGATAGATGCCTTCAAGACCAAGGGATGTGTCTTGACTCTGAGGAGACAAGTAGAAACACTGATTAATGCTCAAGCTTTGACTTCTGGATTGTAAAGAGATATTTGCTCTTACATCATTACTGTTGTGTGTCCTTGAGTCGGTTCCAACTCATAATGACCCTATAGGACAGAGAAGATCTGCCCCATAGGGTTTCCAAGGTTGTAATCTTTATAGAAGCAGACTGTCACATCTTTCTCCCCAAAAGTGGCTAGTGGTTTTGAACTACTGACCTTCTGGTCAGCAGCTGAGAGCTTAACTACTGCACTACCAGGGCTCCTTCCATATTACTAAACCAAAACCGAACCTGCTGCCTTTGAGTTGATTCCAACGTACAGTGACCTTACAGGACAGAATAGACCTGCCCCATGGTGTTTCCAAGGCTGTAAATCTTTATGGAAACAGACTGCCTCACCTTTCTCCTACAGAGAGGCTGGTGGGTACAGATTGCTGACCTTTTGGTTAGCAACCTAATCCTTTAACCACAGCACCATCAGAGTTCCTTCCTACATTATAAGGTGGCGTAGTGCCTAAGGCATTTGATTGCTAACCAGAAGGCTGGTGGTTCAAACCCACCAGCCACTCCTCGGAAGGAAGATTGGGCAATCTACATCTATAGAGATACCTCCTCGAAAACCCAAGAAGGGGTGCCTATCAACTGAATCAACTGGACAGCAGTGGTTTTTTTTTTTTTTTGGTAACGATAAGATTTTTCTAAGTTGTCACTTAAGTTACTAAGGTTCTTTTTGGTGACTTCTATGAGGTATTTTGGTAATGTTTGCTATGATTACTCTGGGCTTTGGAATCAGACAGATCTGGGTTTGAATCCTACCTCTGCTGTTTACTGAGAGGGACAGATTAACTTCTCCGAGCCCTGGAGCTTGCAGCATGAATTCAGCCCTCAGTTACATGCCTGTGCACGTTCTTCCATCCTTTTCCTAAATCCCTCCATTCTAACATCCCAACATGCCCACATGCCAGAGAAGTCAAGAATCCAACTTACAGATTAGACTCTGGGCCTAAATTTGCAGTCTTGGAGTACAACTGAGGGAGTTTAAAACAACGCCTCTCCTCAAAAACACAAAAAACTAATCAAGCAGTCTAGTCGAATTTTCCTGTTCAATCAGCTCAACAAGTAGACACTTTGACTTTCCCCAGGAAGACATGCAGTAAAATAAAGATACATTTTGTAGTGAGAGGCTTGTCATTTTTATTATCCTTAGGAAAAGTACTCTGTTGAAACAGAGACCTTCTCCTTGCATTTCCTTTTCAAAAGTTATCAAAGACATGATGGGAGCCCTGTGATGCAGTGGTGACATGGTCAGCTGCAAACTGAAGTCAATGGTTTGAACCCATGAGCAGCCCTGTGGGAGAAAGATGTGGTGATCTGCTTCCTTAATGATTACAGCCTTGGTAACCCTACTGGGCAGTTCTACTCTGTTCCATAGGGTTGCTGTGAGTCAAAGTTGACTTGATGGCACACAACAACACAAACATGACAATTATCACCTACTTTATAGTAAAACAGGAGCTCTGGTGAAGGCATTTGGCTGTTAACCAAAACGTCAGCAGTTCAAACCTACCAGTTATTCTGCAAGAGACTGATGAAAACAGTCTGCTTCTGTGAAGATTTACAGCCTTGGAAACTCTATGGGGGCAGTTCTACTCTGTCCTATAGGATCACTATGAGTCAAAACTGACTCAATGGCAGTAGGTTTGGGTTCTTTTGTTGTTGTTTGATAGGAACATATGAGATTATGAAAAATCTCTTTCCAATCCCCAGCTACGGAAGAATATAATTAAAGACTGCCCAAAATTCCATGGCCTAAGATGGCAGGGTGAACTGAAGACCTTACAGTGGCCTCAATCTTAGTTTTGGACAAACTCCTATTTCACGTTCATTGCTGTGAATTCTTAGTGTTGATTCATTTCCGTTAAGCACTGTAACACTGAGTCATACAGACATAAATACAGTCCAGCAAGAACTCCCTAATATAGGTCCTCACAGCTTTTCTTTTCAAACTGTTGTGGAAAGTATACACAACAAAAATAACCCAATTCAACATGTACAATTCAGTGACTGATCACTTTCTTCAAGTTGTGCAAAACTAAAAAAAACAAAACCCAAACTCATTGCTGTTGAGTCGATTTGACTCACAGCGACCCCCTCCTTGGGTTTCTGAGGTGGTATCTCCATGGAAGTAGATTGCCCAGTCTTCCTTCTGAGGAGTGGCTGGTGGGTTTGAACTGCCAGCCATCTGGTTAGCACTCAAATGTCTTAGGTACTACACCACTGTTGTTGTTATGTGCCATCGAGTCTGACCTGACTCATAGCAATCTGTCCTTCGGTTTCCAAGGCAGTATCACTACAGAAGTAGATTGCCCAACCTTCCACTAGAGCTCTTCAAGTTGTGAAACCATTGTCATTCTCCTTTTCTGAATTGTTGTCCCCCACTGACATGAACTCACTGCCCCCTAAGTTTCCTATCTGACCTTTTGAATTACTGTTGTCAATTTGATCCCATTTGGATAATTCTTCCAAGGAGTACAATGTTCAAGGCAAGCATTCTTTACCAAATAAGCTAACTTATCATTTGGTTTAAAGAAGACTTCAGAGGTTATTTTCAGTTTAAGTTTAAAGATTATCTCAAGGCAGCAGTTCCAGGGTCTTACATCTTAGGACTCTGAGGGCACAGTGCAGGACAGCTGAGAATACATACTTGACCATTCCTCATGTCCGAGCACCACGACCGCTCCGACTTCCCTCTGTGGTAACGATAGACATGGGTTGCCCCTCCTTCCTCTGGCACAGATGAATAATATTTCTAGAGAAGTAAAGTGAAAGATGTTGGGTAACCAAGAAGTCTAGCCAAATTTAAAACAAAACAAACAAAAAAACCCAAAACCTTCTGATCTTGTGCAAACTGTGGTTAAGGAAGGAGGCAATAGAGCAAAGGTAAGTTGCCCTCTTGATAGACATCTGGTCATATAACAAACTCCAGGCTACGTAAAGAAGAAAACAGAATTGGGCATTACTTTGCTGCCATCTGCTGCCTTTGTAGAGCATGAACTCTGGCCAATGAAAGCTGGGCAGGACCATGCTCTCTGCCAGGTTAAATAATTTTCATATCTTTACCCCAATATCAAATACAAATGCCCTTGCATCTCCTATCATGACAAATTCTGATGAACCGCTCCATGTTTACTGTCTGTCTCAGACAAGAACAAGGGGGAAGAGAAGGGTGCACCTTCTTGAAATTTAGAAATACAGCAGTAAATGTGACAAAAACCCAGTAACCACACAGCCCTTCTGCTACTGTGAGGGAAGTGGAGAGAGGGTTCCAGTTTAAGAAAGATAATTCAAAGGACCAGAAAATAGTTACATTTTTCTTGTCTACTTCCTTTCTCCCCTCTTGAAGTTAACCTTGGACTTGCCCTTGATTATGACTAATGAGGACATGACAAACCTACTTGAACATGTTGTTGTTGTTATGTGCCGTCGAGTTGGACCTGACTCATAGCGACCCCTCCTTGGGTTTCCGAGGCAGTATCACTACAGAAGTAGATTGCCCAACCTTCCTTCCGAGGAGTGGCTATTGGGTTTGAGCCGCCAGCCTTCTGGTTAACAGTCAAGTGCCTTAGGCACTATGCTACCAGAGCTCCTACTTGAACATGTTGTTGTTGTTGTTGTTGTTATGTGCCGTCGAGTCGGCCCCGACTCATAGCGACCCCTCCTTGGGTTTCCGAGGCAGTATCACTACGGAAGTAGGATTGCCCAACCTTCCTTCCGAGGAGTGGCTGGTGGGTTTGAACCGCCAGCCTTCTGGTTAGCAGTCAAGTGCTTTAGCCACTATGCTACCAGAGCTCCTAGTACAGGGATAATGTCTAAGGCATGTGACCAGAAGAATAAGAAGCTAAGGGAAGCACTTCAAGACATGGATCTAATTTTGTATTTTAGGTGCTGCTTCAAAGTTGTGAAGGCAAAGATATAAGACTGTTCCCAATTTTCTCTCTAAAAAGCCAAGGGATTCTGAGGCTCCATTCCATAATGGAGACTTGAAGTGAAGCATGAACTGAAAACCAAAATGAGGAACACCAATTTGCTAAACCTCAAACCAAAGACAAATATTATTTCTTTTACTGAGCCATGAACCAAAGTGTTATTTTAAGTTAATCACTTTACAGTAGAGCTGGAGTTACAGATTTTTCTAAAACCACTTAACAGAAGGAATAAGAACATTAAAATAAAATAAAATAAAATTCTCCAAACCCTATCTCATTGGCTAGAATCCTGTTTTGGGGGTCACAGGAATTTTATAAAAGATATAGGAAGATAAGAGATTTTTTTTTTTGGAGGATCTTAATATATGAAACTGAACAGCAGGACAGAAATAAGGTATACTCCTCTTTCTCTCCTATCCACCACCATCCTTACAGTCAACCACATAAGAATAAGAATCAGAAAATGTTAAGGCTAAGAAACCAGCCAGCTGTAATTTCTAGAAGATACGGGGTACCTTCGGTGCAGGTGATTTCCTTGTATGTTGTCTAGCCTACCTTCAACATTCCTCCAAAGTCCTTAAAGACAACTATGTGTATGGTCTTGAAAAACTTTGAGAGGAAGAGGGACTTTAAAACCCTTGTTCACCCATTTCAATGAATGTTACACAAATCTCATCTATATCCCTTAAACTCAGCTTAAGACAATTTTCTGGTGTTCATTTCTCAGTGGAAACCAAAGAAACAGACTGTTAAGGCTAAAAGGGACTTTAGAAATCTTCATTTCTAGGTTGGGAAGGTAAGGGTGAGTGAGACTAAGGCCTAAGGCACTCTATACCTATACTCTAGAATATAGGTATAATTCCTGGGATACTTACTGGTCTTTCCATTAACTCACATGCCCCCTGCCCTGCCCCAAGGATGCTGTACCTGCTTCATATAATGATCACTTCTGTCACCAATAACTGATATGGGCCTACAGGGACATAATTAAAAATGACTTTATCAGGAACATTAGACATCAGCGATTAAGATCTATTGTGGGGATTTTGTGTTAGTTGTTGTCTGTTTCAGTACACTCTGAAAACAGAGACTGAATTCCAGTTAGAGTGATCCTCAAAGTTTTTTTTTTAAACTTTACTTGAGTTCAAAATCAAACACACACACACACACACACTGTACTAATATTTGCTCTTGATTTCTTTTGGAATTCAGAAAATAAGCATCAGTGAGGGCAGAGGCCTTTTGTGGCTTGTTCACTGATGTATCCTCAACAATACCTACAATTAGGCATTAAATAAATACTTGTTGAATGCATTCTAGCTTCGATTTGTCATCTAGTTTACAGCCTTATCTGATACAATTGTTGCTCAGGGCAGGACAAAGTCTTCAGGTTGTCTCTAAATTCCAGAAAGATTCACATTATGATCCTTCAATTGCAGGGTCAGCCAGCTTACAGCAACTTACCCCACACTGACTTGAAGCATAGTCCATGAATTCAGCCATTGTTCTGAAGGAAGCACTGAGGGTTGGGTATCTTTCTTCTCTCTGTTTGAATAAACAGCAAGTTGCAAGTAAGATAAGGGATGCCCTATGCAGAATGAAGCCATTTTGGCCTCTTTTTTACTTTTGGAAAGACATCTACAAGCTGAAGTCGGAAAGTAGGATATTACTGAGAAAGAATTCCAACTATAAAAGGAACACATAGATAGCACTTTATCCAAGACCTAAACGGTATTTTTACTAGCTTTACTCTAAGATAACAGGGAACAATTAAAGGTGGGAAAAAAAGGTTAGCCAGGCCCAAGCACTACTGGTATCCTACAGCTACCTAATAAGAATCTGTGAAGTGTGAAGAGCTTCAATACATCTATTCAATATATCTAGGCATCCAAGGCCTGCCTGGTGCTTTCCAGTCTCTACCAAGGAAAGGATTCCTCTGGTGCTTCTGTAATGCCACGCCCCTGGTCTCCAACAGGCCTGTGCTTAATGAATGAATAAGCTGGTTCCCTGCACAGGTACCTCTCCTGGGAGAAGGCGATGGGGGTCTGTTGCTAGACGTCTTTCTTGGTTGGACCCCTCTGGGGCAAAAAACCCCACGCTGCCTTTGGGGAGCTCCAGTGAATGCCAGTTCACCGCTCTCCTCTTGGCCCGCTCCAGCACTTCTTGACCCAGCCTAGCCGAACGCTGCAGCCTATGTCGGTCCACCCCGTTCAGCGCCGCGGCCGCCAAACAGTTCTCCATTTCTCCCTGGACAAGTATACACACATACACACGAGTGTTCAGTGGTACTACGGCCGCCCAGATCTGGCCCAGTGTCTGTGCCTGCTTCCGCCCTCCCACTACAGGCGAC
>NW_006921601.1:5462136-5468730 GCF_000298275.1 Orycteropus afer afer | reverse complement strand
TCATCCGGCCCTCTTACCTATGCGCATGCGCTCAGCGCTCTCACGGAGATGGTGGAGCCTGGAGCCGGCGCAGCAGGCGATTGGCGGGAGTTGGATTGGGGCGGCCTGCGCCCACCACGCCTCCTGCGTCCAGGCGGCTGCCTGTGCGCGCCTGTCGTCCCATCTAACTGTCGAACGCAGTAGCGGGGAGGGGCCTGGCGGCGTGTGAGAATGGCGCGGGTTCCGGGTCGTTTTGCTTGCTTAGGCCCGTTCATTGAGTACACTCTGTGAGTCCCATGGCCGGGGACTTAATTTTAGGGGTCTTCTCTGCTACTGTACTTGTTGAACCTGGTGTAAAATCAAGTGGTCTGGTGTTGAGCCAAAAAGTTGAGGGAAATAAGACAAACGGTTTCAGGCGCCTCCGCCTAGTTTATATCGTTGGGTATCGCCACTCTAGAATCACTTTTGTTTGAGGATATGGTGATGTCGGGCCAAACAATCCGGCTGGCAAAGTGATGTTTGAAGAGGGTAACTCTAGCCAGCAATGTGGTAGCCGGAAGTAGTTGGGTTTCTGGCCCGCAGGGGCCGAGGAGCACCAGAGGAGTAGTAGGGTCTCTTGATCTCCTCATGGTAGTTTCCTCACCACACCATTGAGAAGGATGCATTCACCCATTTTTGGAGGCCTCTTGGGGGTTTCGGAAGGAAGGTTGGGCAATCTACTTCCGTAGTGATACTGCCTCGGAAACCCAAGGAGGGGTCGCTATGAGTAGGGTCCGACTCAACGGCAGTGAGTGAGTTGAATTCTTGGGGGTTTGAATCCACCTTTCAAGAATAATTGTACCATGTTTAAGTAAGCAACTCTGCATGGTTATGTTTCACGCCACTCTGTTAAGTGGGAGATAGTGCCCAAGTTCTATTAATTAGTAACTCAGCTATACCACCCTGCGTTCCTGGAGACATTGATGCTCTGGAGGGACTAGGTTAAAGGACACAGCACAGGCTCAAGGAAATCCTTAACCCTCAGCTAGTCTTCTCCACAGGTCACTAAATTAGCAGTTTTGAACTACCAGGTGAGTACGGATACTACTACAACCTTCACCTGGACTTGTGCTGTTGCTCCTCTCAGAGAAAAGACTAGCAGTAGAGTGAAAACTTTCATTATCCTTGGGAAATTTTTCATTTTATGAGTGTTTATCAAGCACTTCCTTTACAACATAGTGGTTCTTAGTGTCTGGAATTTCAAATCTGGAGAACTGGATTTGAATCCTGACTGCCACTTTTTTTTTTTTTTTTGCTGTGGATTCTGGGCAAACAGATTACTTAATTTTTTTTGAGCCTCACGTACCTCATCTCTATAACTTGGAGATCCCACTAATACCAACCTTCCTAGGCCGTGAGCTCCTTGAAGTCAGGGACCATATTGGTCTTGCTTACTGAGCTTCAGATGCGTCCAACATTTTATCTATTATAATAGGAGCTACTGAAGGAGTGAATTGGGTTGCTGTAAGGATTTCATGAGAAAATTTCTGTAATAATACTTAGCAGTGCCTTGCAAGGGAGCTCTGGTAGCATAGTGGCTAAAGCACTTGACTGCTAACCAGAAGGCTGGCGGTTCAAACCCACCAGCCACTCCTCGGAAGGAAGGTTGGGCAATCCTACTTCCGTAGTGATACTGCCTCGGAAACCCAAGGAGGGGTCGCTATGAGTCGGGGCCGACTCGACGGCACATAACAACAACAACAACAACAAGTGTCTTGCAAAGAATAAGTGCTCTGTAGATTTAGTTAGTATTACTATTTGTCGGTCACTACCGTAGAAGTTGTGAAGAGGAGAAAGTGGATCACACTAAAGGAGATTAAAAAGAAGAGATGATCCACATAATATGATGTCCCATGAGATTGATACAGATACAATGCTATGAAGTTTAAAGGAGAGATTATTTACAGCTGGGAGGATCAAGAAAGGCTTTGCAGAACAGGTAGCATTTGAGCTAGGCCTTGAAGGATGGCCTAGATTTAATGAGAGCGACCAAAACCAACCCAAACTCACTGCCATCAAGTTGATACTGATTCATAGTGACCCCCATAGGGTTTCCAAGGCAGCAAATCTTTATGGAAGCAGACTGTTAATGAGAGAAGTGGTGGTTAAAATACCTTTTAACAGCTCTTTTCGGGTGAGAATTTTTTTATTATTTATAGATTTCAAGATCGTGGCTCATAAATTTTAGCTGTGTCTATGGAGTGGTTACTTTTCTATATTGTACCTCAGTTTTGTAGGGAATTCAAAATGGGAAATGGGAATACTGAACATAGTGGTTCATAGTGTCTGGAATTTCAAATCTGGAGACCTGGATTTGAAAATTAAATAATACATATGGGAGCTCTGGTGGTATAGTGCCTAAGGCATTTGAGTGCTAACTAACCAGAAGGCTGGTGGTTCAAACCCACCAGCCACTCCTCAGAAAGAAGGTTGGGCAATCTACTTCCATAGAGATACTGTCTCGGAAACCCAAGGAGGGGTTGCTATGAGTCTAATTAACTCAACAACAGTGAGTTTGATTTTTTTTTTTTTTTTTTTGGTTAGTATTTTCATAATCAGACTGTAGCCAGGTTTCCCATTATATCTTTTTTTTTCTACATAGCATTTTGTTTATTTGTATTTTTAATTTTTATCATGATTTGGGTGAAAGTTTACAGAGAAAATTCATTCTCCATATAGCAGTTCATACACATTTTCCATTATATCTTTATTTACCTCGTGTTTCAGGCACATCTCACTCTACTTTCTTCCCCAGGGTTCTACCACCCCTCTCCCCACTAATCTGTTCCAGTTGAAGTGTAACTTTCTTTTTGCTTGTCAACTCTTTGAAAACTTTCCAGCTATTCCCAGTTACCACCTCTCTCTCCATAGCATTTTTTAAAAAAGTATTATGACTTAATTTATAAGTCTGACATATTTAGCTATGGTTCATCCTCTCCTAACAGCTCATGAACTTCTTAAAGGAAAAAATTATTCCTTATTTGATCCTATATATGCAGGGCCTAAGGAGCTCTGGTGGTGTAATGCTTAAAGCATTTGACTGCTAACCACAAGGCTAGCAGTTCAAACCCACCAGCCACTCTGTGGAAGGAAGACCGGGCAATCTACTTCCGTAAAGATTTACTGCCTCAGAAACCGAAAGGGGGTTGCTGTGACTCGGAATCGACTCCATGGCAGTGAGTTTAGTTTATACAGGGCCTGTTAAATAGTGAGTTGTTAAATAGACATTTGTTGAATTGACTCTGATTTAAGTTTTTCAATTTAAATAGATACCTGTTAGGGCAGATACTTAAGGGAATAATGATGGAATACAACCTACCACCACAGTTGTTGAGGATCTAACACAGCCCAAGCCAGTTACTTCTGAAAGCTATTAGTGAGACTAGTAGTAATGGAACAGCAAATGGAGGAAGGGCAACTAATCAGCAATGTGTCTGGACGTCTGTGGAGAAATAAATGGTAGGTTGTATCTTTCATCTTCTATTTTTCACAAGGACAAATTCATTACAGGAAACACATGCAAGTTATTTTATTGTCTAAGTTATATGTTTTGGAGGAATCAATTAATTGGAGGAAGTCTTTATTCCTGAACTCTGAGGAGAGATTAGTGCTATATATCTTTGGGGCTATTTGAGGTGAATAAAAGTATATTTTTCTCTATATGGAAGGGGCAAAAAAGAGTTAAAAAAACCTAGGATGCAAAAGTAAGTATCATGCCAGAGTTAGACAATAATTTATATTGTACATACCAGAGAAAGTATAAATCATTTTATTTGACCGGTGGTATTTTTATTTCATCATCAGACTTAGGGGCTTTAGAATCATCACAGTTTTGTAAAGTAGTGTTATAATCTGAGTCATTAGATCATTCATTTGTCTGATTACATCAGCTCATTGGGATATTAGGGAATGAAAGAAACTCTATCAAAATTGTCACCTTGGTTATATAGATTGAAGAAAAAGAATCAAACTCCTGAGAATTAACTTTCACAACCTGTTTTGGAAGTTAAAAATTGGTGGCAGAGTAGAAGTGATTAAAGTTTTGAAATATCTTTAGTAAAACCATCAGAAATTGAAAGAATACTGATTTTGGAAATTATAAACTGTTAAAATTCATGTAGAGTTTTTTTTTTTTTAAATTGCTTTATTGAGTTATAACTTAAATATCATAAAATTCACTTGACTTAAGTGTACAATTCAGTAGTTTTTAGCAAATTTAGAGAATTGTACAAATATCACCAAAATCTACCTTGGGAACATTTTCATCACCTGCAACCAAACCAAACCAAACCCACTGCCGTAGAGTTGTATCTGACTCACAGCAACCTCTCCTTGGGTTTCCAAGGCAGTATCATTACAGAAGTAGATTGGCCAACCTTCCTTCTGAGGAGTGGCTATTGGGTTTGAACCACCAGCCTTCTGGTTAGCAGTCAAATACCTTAGGCACTATGCTACCAGAGCTCCTATCACCTAGAAAGGATTACTTTTTGTTGTTGTTAGCTGCTACTGTGTTGACTCTAGCTCATGGCAACCTTATGTAAAACACAATGAAACTTTGTTACCCTCACAATCATCAGCATGTTTGAGTACATTGTTGTAGCTACTCTGCCAGTCCATCTCACCAAGGATCTCCCTCCCATACCCTTGTTGGCTCTCTATCTCACCTAACATGATGTCTTCCTCTAGTGATTGATCCCTCCTGATGACATAAACAAAGCAAGTGAGTAGAATGAGGTTCTGTTGTGATCCATAAGATTTTCATTGGCTAATTTTCAGAAGTAGATTGCCAGACCTTTCTTTCTTGTTTGTCTTAGTCTGGAAGCTCTGCTAAAACCTGTCTACCATGAATGACTGTTGATATTTGAAATACTGGTGGCATAGTGCAAGCATCATAGCAACATGCAAGCCACCCCAGTACGACAAACTGATGGACATGTCCTGGATTGAATTATGTCCCCCAAAAAATATGTGTCAACTTGGTTTGGCCATGATTCTAAGTGGTTTGGCAGTTATGTAATGATGTGATTTGGGAGTTTTGTAATGATGTAATCATCTTCCATGATGCGATCAGCCAATTAGTTGTAAGGGATGCTGGTAGGATGCAATACCCTTACTCAGGTCAAAGCCCTGATGTGATATAAGACGAGTTACCCTGGGATGTGGCCTGCGTTACCTTTTATCTTACAAAACATTAAAGGAGAGAGAATTGAGCAAAGGGGGGACCTAATTACCACTAAAAAAGAAGAGCCAGGAGTGGGATTCATCCTTTGGACCAATGGTTTCTGGGCTGAAAACCTCCTAGACCCAGGGTATGATTGATGCCAAGACACATGGAGCTCTCCAAGGGATGCCAGGCCCACAGATACTGAAGGGAGACAAGGACCTTCTTCAATAGCTGACAGAAAGAGAAGCTTTCCCCTGGAACTGGCACCCTGAATTCAGACTTCTAGCCCCCTAAACTGTGAGGAAAATACATTTCTGTTTGTTAAAGCCATTCACTTGTGATATTTGTTTTATAGCAGCAATAGATAACTAAGACAAGTAGTGGAAAAATATTCCTAGTACCTACCATTAGCAGTCAGTCTTGGCTCCCACTTCTAAACCCAGACAATCATTATTTTGCTTTCTATTTCTGTAAATTTCATTTTCCTGGACAACTTACATGAATGGAATGATGCACTGTATCATCTTTTGATTCTAGTTTCTTTCACTTAGCAAACTGTTTAACCATGTTGTAACACTTATAAGCACTTAACTCCTTTTTTACTGATGAATAATATTCCATTGTATGAATATACCACTTTTGTTTATCCATTTACCAGTTGATAGCTGTTTACATTGTTTTTAGTTTGGGGCTACTGTGAATAATGCTATGAACATTTGCATACAACATTTTGTGTAAATGTGTTTTCTTGGGTTGCTGTTAGGTGCCATTGTGTTGGTTTTCATCTTGTGGCATCCTCATGCACAACAGATCAAACTGATTCCCAGTCCTATGCCATCCCTATGATTGGTTACAGATTAGACCATTGTGATCCATAGGGCTTTCCTTGGCTGATTTTTGGAAGTACATCACCAGGCTTTTTTTTTCCTAGTCTCTTGGGTAGGTACTTAGAAATGGAATTCCTGGGTCTTATGGTAAATTCGTTGAAATGGGCTGGTATTGGCCATTTTGAATTGCACCGTCCTATGGTTGGCAGTCAGCTGCAGGGATCTAGGTGAGGAGAGGAACTCAGGCATGCCCAAAGCAGCGGGGTGGGAGAGGAGGAAAAGATTAAAAGCCAGGAATTGGGACAGAGGAGCAGTCAGCAGCAGGGATCCAGGTCAGGAGAGGGAAATCAGGCAGGCCCAAAGCAGCAGGGTGGGAGAGCGGGAGAAAGGGGCTTAAAAGGCCTAGGAATCTGGACAGAGGAGGAGTCAGCCGCAGGGACCCAGGTAAGGATGGTACGAGAGGTTTCCAACAGGGAGACAAACTTGTCTGTCGGTTTGTCCTACCGTGGTGACGTGTTGATGTGAGTTTTGAGGCTGAGCCACTGGTGTTTCAAACCCAGCGGGATGCACATGGTGCACAGGTAT
>NW_006921601.1:5447179-5455331 GCF_000298275.1 Orycteropus afer afer | reverse complement strand
CCTGGCTAGCAGGGTGATTTTTAGGTTAATTCTTAGGTCCTACCACCACTTGGGAATCTCCAAGCTGTCTGTGCCGTCAGGATCGCTCAGGATCGCTGCCAGATCGCAGCTCCGTTTGTCTCCTTTTTTGGTATTTTCACGCAAATTCTTCTGCTAGTTGGGGTTTAGTTCACTTGTATATCCTTTCCTTCAAGGCTCAGGGGTCCAAGATTATCTTCTGTGTCTGTGTTAATTGGTTTCCCTTTTCTTTGTTGAAGAGGGGCTGTGCAATCTTTCTGCCTAGTCTGCCATCTTGCCCTGTTGCTTGGTATACTGGATGGTTTTAAATCAGGAAATGTATATATCAGGGTTGTATCCTTTCACCATACTAATTCAATCTGTATGCTGAGCAAATAATCTGAGAAGCTGGACTGTATGAAGAACATGGCATCAGGATTGGAGGAAGAACCATTAACAACCTGTGATATGCAGATGACACAATCTTGCTTGCTGAAAGTTAGGATGACTCAAAGCACTTACTGATGAAGATTAAAGATTACAATCTTCAGTAGGTGTTACGCTTCAACATAAAAAAAAAAAAAAAGAAAATCCTCACAGCTGGACCAATAAGCAACACCATGATAAATGGAGAAAAGATTGAAGTTGTCAGGGATTTTATCTCACTTGGATCCACAGTCAATATCCATGGAAGTAGCAGTCAGGAAATCAGATGTTGTGTTGAAAAAATCTGCTGCAGAAAACTTCTTTAAAGTGTTAAGGAGCAAAGATGTCACTTTGAAGACTAAGGCATGCCTGACCCAAGCTGTGGTATTTTCAGTTGCCTCATGTGCATGTGAAAGCTGGACAGTGAAGAAGGAAGACTGAAGCAAGGTTGATGCCTTTGAATTGTGGTGTTGGTAAAGAATACTGAAAATACCTTGGGCTGCCAGAAGAATAAACAAATCTGTCTTGGAAGAGGTACAGCTGGAATGCTCTTTGGAAGTTAAAATGGCCAGACTTTGTTTTGCCTACTTTCATCATATTGTCAGAAGGGACCATTCCCTGGAGAAGGATATTGTGCTTGGTAAAATAGAAGGTCATCAAAGAGGAAGAAGACCCTCAACAAGATGGATTGACACAGTAGCTGCAATGATGGGCTCAAGTATCTCAAGGATTATGAGGATGGGGCAGGACCAGAGAGTGTTTTTGTTCTATTATATATAGGGTTGCTATGAGTTGGAGCTTACTCAGTTGCACCTAACAACAGCAACATGTCTTCCTTCTCTTTCTCCCTCTCTTTTTCTCCCCCTCAGTTAGTTTACTTAAAATTTTGCCAATTTTTAAAATCTTTTCAAAAACCTTTTAGTTTAAATTATTTTTCTCTATTTTCTATTTCATTGATTTCTGCTGAACCATTATCATTTCCTTCCTTATGCTTGCTTTGGGCTTAGTTTGCTCTTCTTTTTTAGTTTCTTCATCTAAAAACTTCACCACCACCCCCAAGTCATTGATTTGACATCTTTCTTTTTTTTCTAATGTAGATGTTGTTGTTGTTGTTGTTGTTGTTATGTGCCATCTAGTCGGACCCGACTCATAGCGACCCCTCATTGGGTTTCTGAGGCGGTATCACTATGGAAGTAGATTGCCCAACCTTCCTTCTGAGGAGTGGCAGGTGGGTTTGAACTGCCAGCCTTCTGGTTAGCAGTCAAGTACCTTAGGCACTATGCTACCAGAGCTCCCAAAGTAGATATTAGAAGCTGTGTAATCACTGTTTTAGCTGCCTTCTATATATTTTGATATCTTGTGTTTTCGTTTTCTTTCAGTTGAAAACATTTTGTTTTCTCTTTTGTTATTTACAAATCTGTTGTTTATTTTCCAAATATTTGCAGTTTCTCCAAATGTCCCTCTGTTGTTGATTTATAATTCTATTATGGGTGGAGATCATACTTTGTATGATTTCAGTCCTTTCATATTTTCTGAGATTATTTTTTTATGGCTTAGTAAGTGGTTTCATTTGGCAAATGTTCCATATACACTTGAAAAGGATATGTATTGTGCTGTTGTTGGGTAGAATGTTCTATAGGTATCAGTTGGGTCAAGATGGTTGACAGTTATTCGCATCTTTTATTTGTTTGCTAATTTTCAGTTATTGAGAGTGATAATATCGAAGTCTCTAACTCTTATTCTTCAGTTGCCTATTTTTTTACTTTAATTCTATCAGGTTTTGCTTTGTGTATTTTCAGGCTCTGTTAATAGGGTAGGAGCTTTGGTAGCACAGTGCTTGAGGCATCTGATTGCTAACCGGAAGGTTGGTGGTTCAAACCCACCAGCCACTCTGTAGAAGCAAGACCGGGCAATCTACTTCTGTAAAGATTTACTACCTTGGAAACCCAATGGCAGTTGCTATGAGTCGGGATCAACTTGACAGCAGTGGCTTTGGTTTTGTTTGATAGGGTAATGTATATATGTAATTGTTATATCTTTGTCTATTTTAAGACAAGAAATATCTAATATTAATATAGTTACTCCAGAAATCTTATGGTTACTATTTGCATGGTATTTATTTTTCTAATCTTTTTCTTTTAACTCATTTATGTTCCTTGGGCCAGGGACATTTTTCTTCCCATTATGAACTGGGCAAGGTTGTAGGTAAAGTGAATGGGGTGGCAGATCTTTTTAGTGTGAGAAAGGAAGAGAAGATGGGTGGTTGAGATTGGGGAGAATAATGCAGATGGCTGGTGGAGGGAGAAAAGAGGTGGGGAAAAGCTGACTAGGCCCTATGCAAGACAAGCTTTCTCTGGTTGACAATAAGGATTCAGAGTTGATACCTATATCCCCATTATCCTTTTTCCAGTTAAAGAAAGAAAAAGTGAAGTGAGGTTGAAGGATTATTTTAGTAAATATGGTAGTGGGTTTTCCAGATCTGTTTTTTGTTACATAGTAGGGACAGAAGGAAATACATTGAGAAATATTTCTGACTAATTGGTTCTAGGCCTGGTCCTTGGACTAACTTAATCTCTGATTACAACCAAATTATTTAACCTGCTATGTTTGAGCACTTCTCAAAGGAGATAATAGGACAAAAATTAAGGTAATGTACATAAAATATTTTGAAAATGTATTGCTATGTAAATGTGAGAAAATATTATCATTGTATAATGCTAAAAGATTAAGAGCTTCTGTTAAATGAAAATTTCTCAAAAGATAAAAGCTTTACCAAAGCAACATGAAAATTAATGGAAATATAAGTTGATTTACCATAAAATTTAACAAGCATGTATTGAATACACACTTGCTGAGCAGTGAAGTTCGTGTGTGTTAAAAGTGAAAGACCACTTACTTGTCACAGATTCTGTAGGTACCATCATTTAAAAATTCTCAGTCTTTCTCTACTTAATGTGCTTATGATGCTAGATAAACTGTGTTTTCTTTGTAAGAAACCAGAGGAGAAGGTTTTTTTTTAAAAAAAAGATGATCATCTGTTTATCTAGGCCCTCCAAAAGCATTTCCTGCCAGGCATTTGACATGTAGCCTTGGCACAGTTTCAGGAAACTATTTGCTTCTGTTTACCCTTTCCAGATACAGCATCTCCTAGGAATTGAAATGAGGAATCTCCTTTAATGCTGTTTTAAATTTTAGAAGCATGCTTTATATAACACTTTAGAATCAACTTTTTCATAGTAATTCACTACCATTGAGTTGATCCTGACCCATAGTGACCCCAGTGTGTTTCCAAGGCTGTAAATCTTTATGGAAGCTGACTACCTCATTGTGGCAGAGCCACTGGTGGGTTTGAACTGCCATTCTTTTGGTTAGCAGTTGATTGTCTTACCACCACAGCTCCCTCTTTCATACTGGAGCAATGAAAATTATCAAATCTTTATATTAAAAGGTTTGGTTAGCAGTCGAATGTCTTACCACAGTGCCACCACAGCTCCCTCTTTCATACTGGAGCAATGAAAATTATCAAATCTTTATATTAAAAGGTTTGGTTAGCAGTCGAATGTCTTACCACAGTGCCACCAGAGCTTCCTCTTTCATCCTGGAGCGATAAAAATTATCGAATCTTTATATTAAAAAGTAAATATATCTGTTTTAGTAGAAAAGTCAAAGCCCCAAAATGAGTTAACTCAATAAAATGTGCTTAGATTGTTCAGATAAATCTCTCTTTCAGAAAACTCAGCGAAATTACATATGAACTTATAAATTATGGAATAACTGTTAACATTTCTAAAATCGTCTTCACCAAGGAAAAGAACTTACCAAATTTCTTCTGAAGACTGTGCTCTACTTAATTCATGTACAATATTTTTTTACATAAAATTTTATAAATCTTTTGTGAAGTGAGGTAGATACTGTATTTGCAAAATAAATTACTCAAATTCTGTATTCCTTTTAAGGGGCCAGTCCGTTTCTAGGTTTTTAAAGATTCATTATACAGTTAAGCTTTATATTACAGCTTTATTTCAAAAAAACACTCACTGCTGTCGAGTTGGATCCAACTCATAGAGACCCCTCCTTGGGTTTCTGAGGCAGTATTACTACAGAAGTAGATTGCCCAATCTTCTTTCCAAGTAGTGGCTGGTAGGTTTGAACTGCTAGCCTTCTGGTTAGCAGTCACATGCCTTAGGCACTACACCACCAGAGCTCCCACAGCTTTATTATAACCCCAAAATACATGTTATTTTAATTAAGTATAAATATAAATTTGAGAGAATGTCATAAAATATATTAATTTAAAGATAAGAAACTTAAGGTATAGAAAGAATAACTTGATCTATATACTTGTTAATTATGAGCAAATTTAGGTCCTCTCTGCATAGTGTTGTTAAATAAATTAATCAGTACTTAACTCCTTTGTTTTGCCAGAATGAGCTAAAAATGATTCTGGTGTTCTGGCTAGTACCAGATCTATAGGTAGCAATGAATAGGGAAGTAAGACCAGAAGCTGTGTTGAGATTAAAATGAACAGGTGGCAAGAGAATAAAGTTAGTTTGTGGTCAGGCCTGGGCTAGGGCCCTGGGGCCAGGTAACTGTTTCAGGTTGGGAGCATATCTATAACCTAAGATCATCACAATGGATCTGAACCAGATCACTCTGAATAGTAAGGATCAGGGCTAACAGTGGATCAGAGACAATAGCACAATAAAAAAAACTGGCACACGAAAACCAACAAGATGAGTAGGTGAGAAGAAAGTGCAAATGTCCAGAGTTTGGAGTCTCAGATGTAAGGTCTGCTTGTTATAATCTGGTCCATTAGCACTTCTGGGCAATATAGGTCTGTCACATCCCACTTTCTCTTCCTCTCTTTACAGGGTTTCAGATTTAGTTTGATGATATGACCCTGCTTTCACAGGTAATGAAGGTCCGGACTGTGACTCTTATCTCTGTCTTTAAACACATGTTTACTCCTAGACTGCTTGGTCCTGTAACCTTGTGATCTTTGAGGATATACCTTAGCCCAATTCTGTGAATCCATCCTACCTTAATTTCCAGGACTTCTAGCTATATATCCTAGAGGAAATAGAGACTAGGAAATCCAAAAAGTCAGGGTGAAACAAGCCTAAAATGATGAAGATGATCCTTTCTTTTAGTCAGGAAAGATCTATTAGTATCCTCATAGGCACTGAGCTCATCCCCAGCCTCACTGCATTACTGGTCATTTTGCAGGCTCTTAATAAATATTTTTTGAGTATTTAATAATGGAGTCTACAACTGGTGGAAGTAACTGAATGAGAGAAGGACTGAGAGGGCAATTCTTGACATAGGGACAGAGCTAACTGTAGCTATTTGATATAAGAAAGATGCAACCATATTTCTATACAGGAATATTCTAGAAGTAAACTAAGGCACCAAGAATTTATTGACTTATCCAAGTCTATAGCATAATTCAGTGCAGCCCTGGAAATTAAAACAAGTGTTTCCATTCCTAGATTTATACTACATACACTAAACAAATGGTTTGTAAAGATTCAAAGCATTGCTTAAGCAAGCAAAATTTTTTTGTTTAAAGTTTGAATAAGTGAAATTTTAAAGATAATGAAATCTAATTGGTAACTTCCTTACTTTTCAACTTGTGGATAATCTCCCTTTTTAAAGTACTTATTATAGTAGTGATTAGGCAGAGAAAAAAGCTTGTGATGAAAATGTAGTATAAAATTGTATTCTTTGTTCTGCAAGTTAAAACAAGCTGATCTGTAAGCAATTATTATCTTCATCAAAATTCCTAGCTCTAGTGTTTTGGCTTCATTGGCTCAGCACGTATGTTTTCTCAAACAATTGGATGGATTTAAAACACTTATGAGATAGATGTTTGTGCTTATATCTTAGCATAGCATCAGTTCAACAGGAAAAGGAAAAAAAAAAAGTAAGATTTGGCATTAGGGCATAGTTTGAAAAAAAAAAAAGAAAGAAAAGAAAGCTAAAGTAAACAAAACCCCCACAACAGTGTTTAAGTCCCTGCATACAAATGAACATTCTTTGTTCAGCCTTGTAATGCCCTTAGTAGCAGTGTTCTAGTTAAGAGTTCAGGAGGGTCTTTCTTTTCCCTAGTCTTTAAACACTTAACATTTCTGGAAAAAATTACCAGAGGGTTAGTATGGATCATGCTTATTGGCCACCTATTACACCTTTTTATATGGATGATACATTCTATAGAAGTCTTACTCTGCCTTTTCTGTTTTGTTTTTGGTTCTCCCAGACAACAATGATAAGAAATTTGTTCTACGTTCTAAGGAACCTATTCAGGAACCTGCTTGGGTGAGTAGATAGTTTAAAAAAGAATTAACTTTTAAATTCTGAAATTGTGCATACACAAGTGATTATGAAGAATGTGCCTTTGGATAAGATTGGGAGCATTTAATCTTTTAAGATTAAAACTATCTGCCCATGCATTTTGAGACTTAGGTAATTTTTTTTTTTTTTATCTGGTTGGGCTACATTTCTGGTTACAATCTGCTTATTTAACAATTATGTAGTCAAATACTTATGCCATACATTCATTTGAAATTATTACAATTAATTCAACAGCTATTTATTAAGTAAACTGCTAACCAGAAGGTTGGTGGTTCAAACCCACCAGCCACTCCTCGGAAGGAAGGTTGGGCAATCTACTTCTGTAGTGATACTGCCTCGGAAACCCAAAGAGGGATTGCTATAAGTCAGATCAGACTCCAGGGCAATGGTTGCTTTTGTTGTTTTGTTACTATTTGCTACACATGGAAGATGGAGCTCATACTGATAGAAAGATGAATAGTTCATACCTTCAAGAGGCTCATAAACTAGCAGCCAGTAGATTGAATTGTGGTGAACAAAGCTTATGAATAAAAGTTATGGTCTATGAATTGTGCCGAGGGTGCAGAGAGGGAAAAAGTTAGAGAAGGCTTTAATAAAGAAATGACATTTGAGATATTCCTTTAAATGACGTATCAGAAGTGTTTTTAAGGGGATTAAAAGCCAGGAACCTGGACAGAGGAGCAGTCAGCCGCAGGGATCCAGGTAAGGAGAGGAACTCGGGCACACCCAAAGCAGCAGGGTGAGAGAACAGGAGAAAGGGGATTAAAAAGCCAGGAACCCGGACAGAGGAGCAGTCAGCCGCAGGGATCCAGGTGAGGAGAGAGAACCCAGGTACGCCCAAAGCAGCAGGACGGTAGAGCAGGAGAAAGGAGATTAAAAGGCCCAGGAATCCGGACAGAGGAGGAATCAGCTGCAGGGACCCAGGTAAGGGTGGTACGAGAGGTTTCCAACAGGGAGACAAACCTGTCTCTCGGTTTGTCCTACCACGGTAACGTGTTGATGTGAGTTTTGAGGCTGAGCCACTGGTGTTTCAAACCCAGCGGGATGCACATGGTTTGTAAGCCCAGCTTACAAAGTGAGACAGACTAGGAAGAAGGCAGAGGCCATCCACTTCTCAAAGAATTGGCCAGGAAAAACCTTATGAATAGCAAAGAAACACTGTTTGATACATTACCACGCAACTTTATGAATAGTCCGGTTAGGTTAGAAGGCTCTCAAAATAGGACTGGGAAAGAGCTGCATCATCTGAGTAAGCCCAGCCTTACTCCTATGTATAAGGTAAAGCTTTCGAGACCTCCATTTGCTGATGTGACACCACTCAAATTGAAGAGAAACAGCTGCATACATCCATTAATCATCAGAACATGGAATGTACGAA
>NW_006921601.1:5442575-5444649 GCF_000298275.1 Orycteropus afer afer | reverse complement strand
AGCATCACAATAAATGGAGAGAAGATTGAGGTTGTCAAAGAATTCACGTTGCTTGGTTCTACAATCGATGCCAATGGAAGCAGCAGTCAGGACATTAGAATGACGTGTAGCATTGCTAAAAGTCAACCGCGAAGGAACTGTTTCAGGTGCTGAGGAGCAAGGATGTCTCCTTGAGGACTAAGGTGCACCTGACAGAAGCCATGATACTTCCAATTGCCTTGTATGCATGTGAGAGCTGGCCAATGAATAAGAAAGACCGAAGAAGAGTTGATGCTTTTGAGTTGTGGTGCTGGCAAAGAATGCTGAAAGTACCATGGACTGTTAAAAGAACTAACAGATCTGTCCTGGAGGAAGTGCACCCAAAATGCTCCTTGGAAGTGAGAATGGCCAGACTTCGTCTCACCTATTTTGGTCATGATGTGAGAAGGGACCATTCCCTGGAGAAGGATGTCATATTTGGTAGGGTGGAGGGTTGACGAAAGAGGTGGAGGCCTTCAACGAGATGGATTGACACGGTGGCTGCGATGGTGGGCTCAGGTATAGCAGGGATCATGGAGCTGGCGTGAGATCAGGCAGTGTTTTGTTCTGCTGTGCATTGGGTCGCTATGAGTTGGAAACGACTCGACGGCACCTAACAACAACAACATCAGAGGTGTTAGCTTTCATGTTATTTCCTGACAGTGAGGTTAGAGCATAGAATGCCTGAAGCTAGTAATGATGTGTGAGCTTTGAGGTGTCTCTAGGATATCCAGATGCAAATATTCAGGAGGCAGTTGGAAGTTTAGGTCTAGAACTCAGAAGAGAAGGATTGGAGCTAGACAAGAGAATTTGGCAATATCAGCATGCTTAATTGAAACCATGCAAATAGACAGGATACCTAGGGACAGGCTGTATGTAGAATATGGTTAAGAAGAAAATCTTCCAATTAAGGATGTATACTAAACCAAAATCACTGCCATTGAGTCAATTCTTCTCATAGTGACTCCCATTGGGTTTCTGAGGCTGTAAATCTTTACTGAAGTAGGTTGCCCCATCTTCTAATGCAGAGTAACTGGTGGGTTTAAACCACTGACTTCTGGTTAGCAGCAAATGCCTTATCCACTATGCCACCAGAACTCCTTAAAGGATATATGGAAGAACAGATAATGATGGACCTGAAAAAGAGTGGTCATAGAAACAGGAGGAATAGTTTATAGTGATGTTAAAGTATTTCAAAGAGGTGGCTTAAAATACTTGGAAAAAGGGGAATACTTAGAACAAGAAAAGAACTTTTGACTGGTAATAATACAATAGTTGAAATTTTAAAAAATGATCAAAGAATTGGAAGGAAGAGTTTAGGAAGTTTCCCAGAAGATAGTACCTCAACAAAATGACATGGCCAATTAGGAGATCAACCTAGGAGGTCCAACATATAACTAATAGGAGTTCTAGAAAGAGAAATTAGAGAAAATATAGTAAAGAAAATTTATCAAAGAAATAATATAGGAACATATTTATTGAAACTAAAGGGTATGAGCCTCCAGGTTTAAAGGGCCAATGACATGCTTAGAACAGTGTTTCAAGAAGTACCCGTACGCCTTCTGGGGTAAGATGGTGGAATAGGTAGAAAAACTGCACAGACCCTCTTCGATGAAGAAAAGGGAAACCAATTAATGCAGACACAGAAGATAATCCTGGACCCCCGAGCTTTGAAGGGAAGAATATAGAAGTGGTCTAAACTCCAATTAGTAGAAGAATTTGCACGAAAACACCAAAAAAGGAGATATATGGAGCTGTGGTCTGGCAGTGATCCTGACAGCACAGACAGCTTGAATATTGCCGAGTGGTGGTGGGACCTAAGAATTAACCTAAAAATCAGCCCTGCTAGCCAGAGACTGTACAGAGGACTGCTCTGGTGGCTAGTGAATAAAAAGGAAAGCAGGGAAGCACCAAAGAGGAAGGCAGGCTGAGCAGTGGATTTTGCCTGTCCAGAAGGCGCAGCCATTTTGAATGTTTACAAGTGGTTTGACCATTTTGGATATTTAAAGTGACAGCATTCTCCCAGATTCCAGGGACTTAAGAACAGGCTCCACTT
>NW_006921601.1:5441684-5442335 GCF_000298275.1 Orycteropus afer afer | reverse complement strand
TTATTATTATTATTTATTCTTCCATTCCCAGGTTCTAGTTTTTAGCTTTTTCTCTTTTCCCTGTTCCCGTTTCCATTTTTTTCCCTTTCTTGTGGTTAAACTTGTTCCTTGTTTTTCTTTTTGCATTTTTCCTATTTTTTCTTCATTCTTCTCCTATTCTACCTTTTTTTCTCTTATTACCTTTCCTCAGATATTGTGGTGTTTTTTCCCCCCCCCTTTTTTCTTTTTTTGGTTATTGTTCCTGTGTGATTACATGGTGTGGTTTTTGTCCATTTGCTTTTACTTTTCTGATGGTTATTCAATTGCTATTTTTGTCTAACTGAGTGGGAGGCATCAAGAGTCCCCATATGACAGAACTATACCCATACCTCCTGCAGCTTCAATTAGTGAGAGCCACCATTTTCTTCTCCACCAATGGGCCAATGATAAACAACCACCGAGAAGAGCCTGACTCACCCTTGGCTGCTCTTCACAAACAGTAAACAGAGATCTAAATGCTACAACGTCACAATGTCTCGGAGACAAGAGACCATTACAGTCCACACAAAGAGACAAGAGACCATCACAGTCCACACAAAGAAGCAAGATAAAGTGGTAGAAACAAGGAAGCAGGATACAGATCCAGAACACATCCCTGAGGAAGAAGCAGCA
>NW_006921601.1:5439066-5439814 GCF_000298275.1 Orycteropus afer afer | reverse complement strand
ATGCAAAACCTAAAACTATAGAGTTTCTCAAGGAAAAGCCAGGGGCAAATTTAGGGGCCCTAATATATGGCATAAATAGACTATCAAGCATAACCCAAAATACACAAATAGCAGAAGAGAACTAGATGAATGGAACCTTTTCAAAATTAAATTTTTATGTGCTTCCAAAGACTTCTCCAAAAGAGTCAAAAGAGAACCTACAGATTGGGAAAGAATATTTGGCATGACATATCTAACAAGGGACTTATCTCTAGAATTTACGGAAAACTCCAACACCTCAATAACAAAAAGACAAATAATCCAGTTAAAAAATGGGCAGAAAACATGAATAAACATTTTACCAAGGAGGATATTCAGGGGACCAACAAACATGAAGAAATGCTCATGATCATTAGCCATCAGAGAGATGCAAAGGAAAACAACAATGAGATACCTACCATCTTGCCCCAGCACTAGTAGCAAAGTTCAACAAGACAGAAAATAACAAATGCTGGCAAGGATGCAGAGAGATAGGGATTCTGCAACACTGCTGGTGGGACTGTAAAATGGTACAACCACTGTGGAAAGCAGTATGGCTATTCCTTCAAAAGTTGAAATTAGAAATACTATTTGACCCTGCCTTTCTGTTACTAAAGAAGTGAGAGCAAGTGCATATGACAAGAACAGACATATGCACACCTATGTTCATCACAGCACTATTTACAATAGCCAAAAGATGGAAACAACCTAGGTGTCCATCAACTGAGGA
>NW_006921601.1:5433663-5438966 GCF_000298275.1 Orycteropus afer afer | reverse complement strand
ATTTTCTTTGTTGGTTACCAGGGGTGGGAGGGGAGGGGAGGGAACACTGTTAGATAGGTAGAGATAAGTATTGATTTCAGTGAAGAGAAGGGCAGTGTACCAAATGTGAGTGATCAGCATGGTGGCATTGAGGAAGAGGAAGACAGAGAGAGGTATGTGGGATGTGCAGACAACAAAGATGAACCCTTTTGCACATACACTACTGCGTTGTCAGTGAAAGTAAACATGGGTATATGGGTGGATAGGTGGGTGGACAGGCTGAACTATTAGGTATAGTGCCTAAGGCACTGGACTGCTGACCAGAAGGCTGGTGGTTCAAACTCACCAGCCACTCCTCGGAAGGAAGATGGGGCAATCTACTTCTGTAGTGATATTGCCTCGGAAACCCAAGGAGGGGTCACTATGAGTCTGGTCTGACTTGATGGCACATAACAACAATGTGCAGCAGGGAGTGTACCCAAGACCATGCGTAGAGTTGGCAAACAGTGGTTCTATAAGTGTATTTGTATGTTCTGTAAGAATTTCCAGGTGTATAGTAGAGCTGACAAGGGATAAGTTTGTAGGCACTTCTTGGCCATGGCCAGCTATCCAGAGGGAGCGAGTTGTTGGACCTGTGGGCTCAGGACCATGGTTGCAGGGGACATTAAGCCCAACTGGCATAACATACTACACAAAACATTGTTCCACTTCTTACTTTGGTGAGTAGTGACTGGGATCTTAAAAGCTTGCAAGCAGCCATCTAGATGTAACGATGGGTCTCTCCTTGTCAAGAGCAAAGAAGAATTATGAAAACCAAAGATTCATGCAAACAATTAGTCCAAGCGACTGGTACACTATGCGATCCACAACCTATACGACTGAAACCAGAAGAACTAGATAGTGCCCAGCTACCACTGTCAACCACTCAGAGTGGGATCTATGTAGAGATCCTGGATAGAGAGGGAGAACAATGTGAAACAAAGCTCAAAATCATTTGGGGGAAAAAGGGGAGGGGTGGACTAGTTTGCTGGTCTGCTGGAGCCTGGTGGAACCACTGAGACTATGACCCCTAGCTGCCCTTCAGGTCTAGAATTAAACCCACACCTGTGGCTTCCAGCCAAGCAAAAGACAGGCATATGAGTTGAACACGTATCCGAGGTAGATAACACTCCTTGGAGAGAACAATCACGGGAGACAGAAGGGCTGTTTATGCACAGGGAGACAGCTCAGGGGGCAGGAGTGTGTGGAGGGATGGACACAGGGAAGAGGTAATTATGGGGAGGAAGAGGGAGGGGAGCTGTTGCATTGTGGTAAACTGTAGTCAATGTCATGAGACAAAGTGTATGTGAACTGCTGTATGGAAAGTGAATTTGCTCTGTAAACTTTCACCCAAATTACATACACACACATACACATACAAAAAGAAGTAACTCATACCAAGTGACATCATCATGACATTTTAGATAGAGAAGATCTTACATGCTTCCAGAGATAAAGAATAGATATTAGAGTCTTTGCTGCAGTTTCACAAAGAATATGGCCAGTGGAGCAATGTCTTGTAATATCTGAATAAAAAAGATTTCTTGCCTAGAATTCTTTACCCAGCTAAACTATCAGTCCAGTTGGAGAACAGTATGAAATTATATTTAGCCCTGCAAACTATCAAAAAAAATCCCACCTCCCATACTCCTTTTTTTGGAAAACTCCTGAGGGAGCTCATAAAAATTAGGAGGTAGAAACAGGAGAGCCAACATGGTTTGTTGAGCAGTATTGAGTGTTGGGAGGAGGTTTGCAGTGAAGCCTGTCATTTCTTTTGTACATGTTAGTAGAGTTTCAGAAATAATAAAGGCACATTTTCTGTCAGTATCAATACTATTAATCACATATCATTTTACTTTGAGATGCTCTGAAGGTTTATTTTTGCACCTGAATTATCATCACCAAAGGAAATATTTTCCTATAGTATTGGAATCTACACTGGAAAGCTGGAGCTCTTAGTAGTTAAATGTAATAGCACATTTGATAAAAACTACACACAAACACACATAGAGTTCAAAGTGACAGCTTCCAATAATGTATCTGTATCCTAGACTTTTTTGAGCTCTTAAATATCTTGGCTCTGATCAATTGATTATTGACTGATGGGTATCTAGGAGTTAAGAGCTAAGGACAGCATGGAATATTTGTTATCCTAAAGGAGAAAAAGGAAGGAAAGCAGGGAATAAAATAGATCTTCATGCTAGGATGAGCTTGCCCTTCAGGAAACTAAGGACAGCTCTGTCTGTTGGAAATGTGGGGTAGTCTACTATTAGTTAGCAACAAAGCAGATTCATGCAAACTGCTATCCCAATCTTGTTAAAGTTTCAATTTTCAAGGTCATAATTATGACTGTACAAATGTTAATGTGAGTAGCTTTTTCATAGCTTACTATTTTAACAGAAACTCCCTAAGCAATTAACTAACATTCCATTTGTCAAGAAAATATTTGCTTTATTATACTATTTATTTAAACCCACTAAGTATATGAATTTAGTCATCTCTAAACTACACATCATATTGCCTCTAGCCTGTATTCCAAAACTTCCCACAGAGTGTGTCCTGTACCAGAGCACTTGCATTTTATAAAACTCCTCAGGTGATTCTTGATATGCATCAAAGGTTAAGACCTTTGGTTCTAATTTACTTTGCATGTTTCAGCCAGAGATTTCCTCAAATGTGCAGTGTGTCACTCTTCTAATAAATAATATTTATTGGCTCTCTACACTTTTCATATAAAGTACAAATCAAATACTGCTTTTAAGAACTTCCTACCTCTGACCCTATATCAGCCAGTGTAGGCTAAGTTTATTTTGGGATAACCTCCACTAGAATTTCAGTGGCTTTATACAGCAAAAGTATATTTCTTGCTAAGGCAACATGGGTCAATAGGAGTCACTGCTTTGCTTAATTATTGTAAGACCCAAGCTGCTCCTTTGGCTCACATGACTTTAGCTTCATATGGCAGAGAATAGAGGCATGGTCACCTGTCACCTATTCTTTAGTGCTTTGGCCTGGAAATGACATGTCATTTAGGCTCACAGCCTGTTGGCTAGAATAGTCACATGGTTCTGCCTAACTGCTAGATGGCTGGGAAGTTTAGATGTCTTTGGACTGGGAAAAATATTGGTGAGCACTAGTGGTATCTACCAGAAATTCTAATCTACCTTTTTAACTTCTCTTGTTCTAGTCTGACTTCTTACAGCTAGCTCTATACTGTCAGAGCTCAGGCAGTTCTTTTAGCTTTGAATTCTCTCTCTCTCTCTTTTTTTTTTTTAATTGACTGAAATTCTAAGGGAGATCTGGTGGTATAGTGCCTAAGGCACTTGACTGTTAACCAGAATGCTGGTGGTTCAAACCCACCAGCCACTCCTCGGAAGAAAGGTTAGGCAATTTACTTCTGTAGTGATACTGCCTCAGAAACCCAAGGAGGGATCGCTATGAGTCGGGTCCGACTCGATAGCAGTGGTTTTTGAGTGAAATTCTAGTAATATAAGGTTCTGTTCAAACACTCTCACTTAATCCCTAGTAAGAATCATTCTCTACTACTTCTGCAAATTCCTACATTTCTCCTTTTTATATATTTTATACCATTTAGTTTATTCTGGTTAGTTGTTTATATATGCCTTTCTCACTAGATTTTAAATTTGCTTACATGTCTTACTTATTTCCCTCTTATTGCTCCTGGTGTCAAAACCAGTTTTTATAGATGTTTAATAAATGCTTGTTGAATGAATAAACACATGAATAAATAGCTGTAGATATGATAATAATTTGCTTATTTTTGCTGTTTGTTTTTTTTGTTTTGCCAGTAATATGGAGAATGACTAGAAAATATTACATTTTCACAATTCTGCTATTAGGGATCTTTGGTGACAAAATTCAGTGAACCCAGTGACAAGGGTAAATCCTTCTTTAATCTGGAGATATTTGATCAGATCCAAGATAATACCACTGGAACAAAGATTTATTACTAATGTTTCAAGTAAGTAAAATTTCAGACTTTAATTCCTCCCAATCCTAAATTATCCTCAAGCCTCTAAGAAAAAGAAAGGAACATTTGGCAAGATAGACGAGTGAGGAGATCTGTCAGGCTTAGTGCGCCTTTCTCAGCTATCTCCTATCCTTCTAAAGAGCATCTGCCATCTTATCTCATGCTCTTCCAGATCCAGGCTATCTAGAATCAGTCAGTGTTCCCTAACACTTTTCTTTTTCCCCCTTTCATAACACATTTTTTTTTTTTTTACTATGGTAATTCTGTAGGTAGGAAAACAGTTGCCATTTCAACAATCTTCATGTGTATAATTCAGTGACATTAATTATATTCATCATGTTGTTCAACCATCACCCCTTTATATTTTCTCTGGTAGTGTAGTGCTTAATGCACTTGACTGCTAACCAGAAGGCTGGTGGTTGAAACCCACCAGCCACTCCTCAGAAGGAAGATGAGGCAATCTACTTCCGTAGTGATACTGTCTTGGAAACCCAAGGAGGGGTCGCTATGAGTAGGGTCCGACTCGATGGCATATAAGAACAACAACAATGAATAATAAATAGTTTCGTGATAGGAATAAAACCCAAAACAGTATTACAAAGGAAAAGCAAATAAATGGACCCAGGGCCGATTGAAACTTTTTGTGAGCTGATTATAGAAAGTAAACTTTGATTTTATGTGTTATATATTTTACATACTTTGGACGGGGTGAATAAAAGGCACTATGTTGTATCCAATCAAGGAAATACATTCTACTCTGAAAAATGGGATAAATGAGGCAGTTTAGTTCAGCTACCCTTTAAATACTTTACCAAACTAATAATTTAATTTTACATTAAAATCCAACTAATAATACTTAAGGATATGATAATCACTGATATTCAAATGAGATTTAGCAACTAGACAAAATTAATATGTATCTTAAAGCAAATGATTCTTCTCTTAAAATTTTTATTAAATTTTCTAGGTTGTGTTAAAATCTTCTGACTTGATGGCATATATCCACATAGCACAAATTTCCTACAGATTTTCATTGTTTGTCAATCAGCACAGTAACAGAAGGAACTATTTGTTGGAGGGATTGTTTCACAAAAACATACAAATCAGGAAGTTGGACTGTAAAATGGTACAACCATTGTGGAAAGTAGTATGGCAATTCCTTCATAAGTTGGAATTAGAAATATATTTGACCCAGCCCTTCCATTACTAGGTATATACCCTAAAGAAGTGAGAGCCATGACAAGAACAGATATATGCACACCCATGTTCATCGCAGCACTATTTACAATAGCCA
>NW_006921601.1:5431572-5432263 GCF_000298275.1 Orycteropus afer afer | reverse complement strand
AAAAAAAAAAAAATCAGGAAGTTATTTGCAAACAGTTGTGGTATTTTATAGCCACATCTGCATGTTAACCAACATTTTGAGGCTATTTTATAGACTGTTGTTGTACAATGTCACACTCATAAGCAAACTGCTGGTTGCAATTCTGCCAGTCCTGCCAGTTGACTGGGATAGGATAGATCCTGGACCCTTGACCTTGCTCTAGAATGGTGACTCAACTTTTTTGAGATCATGGATCATTTTAAGAATTTGATAAAAGCCAGGGACTTCTCTTCAAAATGTATATATGCACACAAAAATAGTTGTGCATTCATTGAACATCTCTGGAAACATATACAAGGAGATGCAGTGATTGTCTTGAGAGGGGAGCTGGGAAGAGTGATAGGGAAGGATTATTTTTTTACTGTATATTCTTTTATACGTATTCTTTTATAAAGTTTTTCATCATAACCTGTTGTTGTTGTTAGGTGCCGTCAAGTCATCTCTGACTCATAGCGATTTTATGTACAACAGAATGAAACACTGCCTGGTTCTGTGCCAGCTTCATTATCCTTGCTGTACCTGAGCCCATCATTGCAGCCACTGTGTCAATCCACCTTGTTGAGGGCCTTCCCCTTTTCTGTTGACCCTCAACTTTACCAAGCATGATATCCTTCTCCAGAGAATAGTCCCTTCTGACAACATGACCAAAGTA
>NW_006921601.1:5425664-5426990 GCF_000298275.1 Orycteropus afer afer | reverse complement strand
TGGAATTGAACACACACCTGTAGCTTCCAGCCAAGCAGTAGACAGGCATACTAGTTGAGCATTTATCTGAGGTAGATACACTCCTTGGAGAGAATAAGCAAGCAAGGAAGAAGGGCTGCTCTGGCACAGGGAGACAGCTCAGGGGGTAGGAGTGCATGGAGGGATGGTCACAGGGAAGTGGTACCGTACTATCGGAATGAAGTGGGAGAGGAGATGTTGCATTGTGCTAAATTGTGGTCAATGTCGTGAGACAAAGTGTATATGATCTGCTGTATGGAAAATGTATTTGCTCTGTAAATTTTCACCCAAATCACAATAAAAAAAAATTTTAAAAAAATAAAAATAAAGTCTTGATTTTGGCTCTTTCTTTACAATCGGTTGCTTTTGCATAGTCAATAAAACATAAGGAAACATCTTTCTGGTATTCTTTACTTTCAGCCAAGATCTATCTGACAGCAGCAGTCATATCCCTCATCCCATATCCTCTTCTGAATCCACCTTGCATTTCTGCAAGTTCTCTGTCTGTATGTTGCTGCAACTGTTTTTGAAAATTTTACTTGTGTGTGATATTAAGGATATTGTTCAATAATTTCCACATTCTTTGGGATCAACTTTCTCTGGAATGGATACAAATATGGATGTTTTCCAGTCAGTTGGTCAGGTAGCTGTCTTCCCAGTCTCTTGGCATAGCTGAGTGAGTGCCTCCAATGGGACGTCCGTTTCTTGAAACATCTCAGTGGGCATCCCGTCAATTCCTGGAGCCTTGTTTTTCACCAATTCCTTCAGTGCAGCTTCTACTTCTTCCTTCAGTACCATTGGTTCTTGATTATATGCCACCTCCTGAAATGGATGAACATCGACCAATTCTTTTTGGTACAGTGACTTTGTGTATTCTTTCCATCTTCTTTCGATGTTTCCTGCATCACTCAATATATTGCCCATAGAATCTTTCAGTATTGCAATTGAGGCTTAAATTCCTTCTTCAGTACTTTCAGCTTGAGAAGTGCTGGTTGTGTTCTTCCCTTTTGGTATTCCAACTCCAAGTCTTTGAACATTTCATTATAATAATTGACTTTGTGAGGTAAGATGGAAGAATAGGCAGACAAATGACACAGACACTCTTCAACAAAGAAAAGAAAAACCAGTTGACAGAGATACAGGAGATAATCCTGGAGCCCTGAGCTTTGAAAGGAACTATTCAGAAGTGGATTAGGCACCAACTAGTGGAAAAACCTGAACAAAAACAATGAATACAGAGACAATCGGAGCTGTGGACTGTCAGCTACTTTGACGGAACCAACAGCCTGAATATTTACAAGTGGTATT
>NW_006921601.1:5423979-5425509 GCF_000298275.1 Orycteropus afer afer | reverse complement strand
TACAGGGACGACTGTGCTCTTGGCCTATGACTAGGAAGGGAGACAGCAAGGAGGGAGACAACCTGAGCTGTTGACTTTCTGCTGTCTGGAGGGCACAGCCATTTTGGTTGTTTACATGCGGCAGCCATTTTGGATATTTAAAGTGACTGAGGGCACAGCCATTTTGAATGTTTACAAGCAGTGGCCATTTTGGATTTTTAAAGTGACTGAGAGCACAGCCATTTTGAAGCTTTACAAGTGGCAACCATTTTGGATTTTAAAGTGATAGCATTCTCACTCAGATTCCAGGGACCTAAGAATAGGCTCTGTTTGCCAAGGTTGGCAGGGACATTCCAGAGGCTGACAACAGTAAAGGAGACAGGTGGTGAGTATATAAATGTTGTCAACTAGCGAATAGAGGAGCACAGTATCCTGCTTGCGTAGATAACATACGAACAAAATAAAGAAAACAAAAGTTGCGAGAAAGTCTCTCCAACATACAATCACCAATTAAATATATACACAAAAATGTCATAATGCCTCGGAGACAACAGAGCATCACAATCCACACAAAGAAGCAAGATAAAGCAGGAGAAACAGGGGACCAGGATACAGACACAGAACACATCCCTGAGGAAGATGCGGCATTGGAACTCCCTGATAAAGAATTCAAAACAATTATATTTAGGTATCTTCAACAAATTGAGAGACAGATCAAGGAAAACACAGAGAAAACCCTAGAACAATTTCAAAAGATGATACAAGGACAAAATGACAAAATAAATGAAATATTAGACATGATACAAAATCTACACATAGAAATCCAGAAGATTAATACTAAATTTTCAGAGATAGATAACACATTGGATGGGCAAAGGAGCAGAAGTGAATCAATAGAAGACAGAATTAGGGAGATTGAAGGCAAATACTTGAATATTTCTTTGGAAAGGAATAAATCAGAAAAAAGATCAAAACAAAATTAAGAAAGCCTAAGGTTCATGTGGGATACCATCAAAAGGAATAACCCATGTGTCATTGGAATTCCAGAACGGGAAGAGAAAAAGAAAACTACAAAGAAAATTGTCAAAGATTTGTCGGAAGAGAATTTTCCTGGTATGATGAAAGATGAGAATATATCCATTCAGGAAGTACAATGAACCCCAAACAGGATAGACTCCAAAAGAAAATCACCCAGACATATCATCATCAAACTTACCAAACTAAAGACAAAGAATCATGAGAGTAGCATGGGAAAAACAAAAGTTACCTACAAGGGACAACCATTAAGACTAAGTTCAGATTTCTTGACAGAAACCATGCAGGTGAGAAGACAATGGGATGGTATATGTAAAACCCTGAAAGAGAAAAATTTCCAGCCAAGAATTATGTACCCAGCAAAATTGTCCCTCAAATATGATGGTGAAATTAGGACATTTCCAGAAAAGCAGAAATTATGGGAATTTGTTAAATAAAACCAGACCAACCTTACAAGAGATGCTAAAGGGTGCCCTTTAGACAGCAACAACAGCCAACAACAACTGACCATTAACA
>NW_006921601.1:5408418-5423349 GCF_000298275.1 Orycteropus afer afer | reverse complement strand
AAAAAAAAAAAAAAAGCATTGACCCATGTCACTTTAATATTGTGTATTTCACTATACATGAGTTATATTTCAATAAAATGCATTTAAAAAATTAAACTATAAATTAAAAAAATAATAACTGACTTAGTGTGCTTGAGCTGCTCTTTGAAATCTTTTGTTCAGCTCTTTATTTTGTTATTTCTTCCATTTGCTTTAGCTATGCTCCATTCACAGGCAAGTTTCAGAGTCTCTTCTGACATCCATTTTGGTCTTTTCTTCCATTCCTGTCTTTTTAATGTCCTTTTGCTTTCTTCATGCATGATGTTCTTGATGACATCCCACAGTTTTTCTGGTTTTTGTCACTGGTGTTCAATGCATCAAATCCATTCTTTTTGATGGTCTCTAAATTCAGGAGGGATATAATCAAGGCCTTATTTTGGTTCTTGTGGACTACTTTTAATTGTCTTCAGCTTCAGCTTGAACTTGCATATGAACAGTTGATGGTCTGTTTCACAATCAGCTCCTGGCCTTGTTTTGGCAAAAGATACTGAGCTTCTCTGTTGCCTTTTTCCACAGATGTTGTCAGTCTAATTTCTGTGTACTTCATTTGGTGAAGTCTGCATGTATAGCAACCATTTGTGGTGTTGAACAAAGATATTTGCAATGAATAAGTCATTGGTCTTGCAAAATTCTGTCATGCAATCTCCAGAGTAATTTCTACCACCAAGACCATATTTTCCAACTACTGGTGATTCTTCTTTGTTTCCAACTTTTACATTCCAGTCACCAGTGATAATCAACATATCTTGATTGCACGGTCAGTCAATTTCAGACTGCAGAAGTTGCTAAAAATCTTCAACTTTCTTATCTTTGGCTGTGGTGGTTGGTGTGTAAATTTGAATAATAGTAGTTTTAACTGGTCTTCCTTGTAGGCATATGGATGTTATCTTATCACTGAGAGCATTGTACTTAAGGATAGATCTTGATATATTCTTTGTGATGATGAATGCCATGCTATTCCTCTTCAATTTGTCATTCCCAGCGTAGTAGATCATATGATTTTTCTGATTCAAAATGGCCACAACCAATCCATTTCAGCTCACTAATGCCTAAGATATTGATCTTTATACATTCCATTTCATTTTTGACAACTTCCAATATTCCTAGATTCATGCTTCATATATTCCATGTTCTGATTATTAATGAATGATTGCAGCTGTTTCTTCTCATTTTGAGATGTGCCACATCAGCAAATGGGGGTCCTTAAAGCTTTACTCTATCCACATCATTAAGGTCAGCTTTGCTCTGAGGAGGGAGTTCTTCCCCAGTCATGTTTTGAATGCCTTCTGACCTGAGGGGCTTATTTTCCAGCACTATATTGGACAATGTTTTAGGGCTATTCATAAAGTTTTCCAGTAATATATCAGACAGTGTTTCACTGCTATTCATAAGGTTTTCACTGGCCAATTCCTTGAGAAGTGGATGGCCTCTTCCTTCTTCTGAGTCTGTCTTAGTAACCACCACAGTACAACAAACTTACAGACAAGTTCACTTACCTTAGTTGTTCCAAACTGCTCCCCTCACTTCCTGGTCTCCCCCAACTGCTCCAAACCAGCTGCGCCACCTCGCCTCCTTCCTGGCCTCCCCCGTCTCTCCCCCAAAAAAACAAACTCACTGCTGTTGAGTTGATTTGACTCATAGCAATCCCTCCTTGGGTTTCCGAGGAGGTATCTCTACGGAAGTAGGTTGCTCAATCTTCTGGGGAGTGGTTGGCCTTCTGGTTAGCAATCAAATGCCTGACACACTATGCCACCAGAGCTCCTAGCCAATCCATACCCACTGTGTCGCCTCGCCTTCTTCCTGGCCTCCCCCAGTCGCTCCAAACCTGCTGCGCTACCTTGCCTCCTTCCTGGCCTCCCTTAGCAGCTCCAAACCTGCTGTGCTGCCTTGCTTCCTTGCCCAATATAGTAGCCAAGGAAAATCCTTCATGCATGTACAAGGCCACTTTGGTCACCTTCCTTCTTTTCTTAGGCCTAAGTCATGTGTGGACATGCCAATCCAGGCTATAGTAGATCTGGGGAAGTCATTCCCTGACTGAAGTGATCCCAGAATAGTTGCCAGTTTAACGAGGTATAAAGACATTCCCTGCCCCAATATGGGTGGTTTTATTTAAGATCAATCAACAAGACTAATTGTGTTCAGGGGATATGGTTCATTTTAGAACCGTGACTAAGTTAAGTTCAAGGCCATGGTCCCATGTATCAGTGTGATCCAAATCAAGCCTACAGGCTCCCCAGAACAGAAAATGCAGCTCATCATCATGAGTTTTGCATAGCCTAGTAGCCTGGTTGACTAAGGCCATAAAGAAATCATAGGGAAAGCTGCAATTCTGGAGTTTGATCTATATGTGGAACCCTTTCACTTTTTCATCCCTTTCAGTATCAGAATATTGTAATGATGGACAATAGAAAAATAGTAAAAATACACAAATATCTGGAGCTTAGTTATTTAGCTCATAACTGACCATCTATTATGGTTTGAATTAAATATAGGTAGGCATATGTCCTACCTATATTTAATTTTTTTTAAAAGCACAATGTAAAAAATTTTGGGTTCTGTACTTCCTACTCCCTACAGCTTCTAGGATTAAGTAGCTTTTAAGTGGATATAAGTTTAGTTGTTTATTTATTATGGATTATTTTTTATATAAAAGATAGTATTATTTCCAAAGAAATGTAATCAATAACAGTGGCTGATATTCTGATATTGCTGACTTCTCATTGGTCTTTCTTAAAAATCTTGTTGAACTTTCCCTTAAGCTTCATTTTGTAAGAATGGATTTTTGTTTTCTTTTGTTTTCCCTGTCTTGCTGGTGTTCTTTCCAAAGACCAGTATTGTTCTTTCTTTTTCTCCAAATTTTATTTGTTGTTGTTGTTGGAAATTTACATAGCAAAAAAAAAAAAAATTAACCAATTCAACAGTTTGTACATTACAATTTAGTAACAATGATTACATGAGTTGTGCAACCAATCTCACAATACTTTTCTAAGTGTTCCTCTGTTGTTAATATAAGCTCAGTGCCCTTTAAGCTTCCTATCTAGTTTTTCTAGTTGCTTTTGTCAGTTTGGTCTCACATAATCAAAAAAATGTAATCAATGCCATGGAGTCAGACCCGACTCATAGCAACCCCTCCTTGGGTTTCCGAGGTGGTATCTCTGCGGAAGTAGATTGCCCAACTTCCTTCCGAGGAGTGGCTGGTGGGTATGAACCACCAGTTTCCTGGTTAGCAGTCAAATGTCTTAGGCACTATGCCACCAGATCTCCTTGATCTCACATAGATAGTTCTTAAAAGAGCACAATGCTTAAAGCAAACTTTTTTTTTTTTTTTTTTAGTAATTAAGTTAAACTGTTGTTTGGGTTTAAGACGATCTCAGTGGCTATCTTTGATTTAAGGTTTAAAGATTATCTCAGGGCAATGGTTTCAGGCGTTCATCCACCCTCCATAGCTCCAGAAAGTCTAGAGTCCATGAGAATTAGAAATTCTTTTTTGCATTTTCCCCTTTTGATCAGCATTCTTCTAGGGAATCTTTTGATCAAACTGTTCAGTCATGGTAGCTGAGTGCCATCCAGTTCTGGTCTCATGCCAAAGGAGGCAGTTAGTTGTTCATGGAGGCATTTAGCCACACTTTCCATATGCTCTACCAAGTCCTGACTCTCCTTCTTCCTTTTGCTCCAGGTGAATAGAGACCAGTGCCTTAGATTGTGGCTAGCAAGCTTTTAAGACTCCCAGGCACTACCCAACAAACTGGGAGGTAGAGCAGAAGCACTGAACACAGTATTAGGCCAGTTAACTGGGATGCCCCATGGAAACACGACCCTAAACCTTTAAACCAAGGAACCAAATTCCATGAGGTGTTTGGTTGTACATAAGCAGCCTCAGCAGCTACTTTTTTTTTGTTTTTGGCAATTTTGTAAATATTGTAAATATATCTGTTCTAGTTACCTAGTGCTACTCTAGGCCTGGCTCTGGTAGTGTAGTGCTTAAGGCACTTGACTGCTAACGGGAGGCTGGCGGTTCAAACCTACCAGCCACTCCTTGGAAGGAAGATGGGACAATCTACTTCCATAGTGATACTGCCTCAGAAACCCAAGGAGGGGTCGCTGAGTTGGGTCCGACTCGACGGCACATAACAACAACAACAACAACAGTGCTACTCTGATAGGAATATATCACAAATGGGATGGCTTGAACAAACAGGAGTTTATTCTCTTACGGTTCAGGAGTCTAGAAGTCCGAGTTTCAAGTGCCAGGCTCTAGGAGCTGTGCGAAATCCTCTCGACCTTGGACTTCAGCTCTGCCTCTTGCTCCTGGCCCACTGAAGCTAGAGCAGCTCTTCACTCAAGCAGCTACTGGCTGCTGAGGCTAACAAGCCCAAAGTCGCCAAATAAAATGGCACAGTCCCAATGTTACCAAACCACATGGCAGGCCATTAATTCAAGTCCATTGTAAGTCCCAAGGTTGGCAGAGCGTGGCAGGCTGCTGAACAACAACATGACTACATGCAGGGCTCGTGGTGCCATATGCTAGATACCATTCCCCAAGGCTTCTCCTTATATATCGGAAGCAGACCACATCCATAAGGTAGCTACTCAGCTGCTCACAGTAGATTTCACCATGGAGTTGATTACCATTCTCATCATGGGGAATACTATTAGATCCAGCTGCCCGGCCACTCAACCAGGCCTAGCCAAGTTGACCTACCACAATATCTATCACACAGCTTTTGCCAATTCAACTTTTTACAGGTGTACAATTTATTGAGAACAATTACAATAATCAGCTGTGCAAGTCTTGCCTTAATCAATGCAATTTTTCCATCACTGTTAGCTCCTTTTCCCCTTCCTTCTCACTCCTGGTAAACACTAATAAACTTTAGTCTTTATTCATTTTCCTTTTATTGTCTTTTTATATAAGTGAGGTCATACAATATTATTCCTTTTGTGATTGACTTAGTTCTCTCATCATAATGTCTTCCAGCTCCATCTGTGCTGTAGCATGTATCAAGCCTTTATTTCTCTTACTGGCTGAATAGTATTCCATCATATGTGTGTATCACATTTTGTTTATCCATTCATCTTGATGGACATTTAGGTTGTTTTTACCTTTTGGCTATTGTGAATAGTGCTGCAGTGAACATTGGTATATGAGTCTTTTTTTTCTGAGTCTCTCCTTTCAAGTCTTTTGACTGTATACCTAGACATGGAATTGTTGAGTCATATGGAGCTCTGGTGATTCAGTGCCTAAGACACTTGACTGCTAACCAGAAGCTTGGCAGTTCAAACCCACCAGCCACTCTATGGAAGGAAAACTTGGCATTCTGCTTAATGTAACAATTTACATCCTTGGAAACCCAAGGGGGTCACTAGAGTTGGAATCGACTCAATGGCAGTGCGTTTGGTTTGGTTGGTTTATGGTAGTTCTATGTTTAGTTTTTTGAGAAACCACCACACTGTTTTCCACAGCAGTTGTACCATTTTACATCCCCAATAGCAATGAATGTGGGTTTCAGTTTCCCCACATCCTTGCCAATATTTTTTCTTTTCATTTTTTTAAAATCTTAGCCATCCTCGTGGTAGTGAAATGGTATCTCATTGTGGTTTTATTAGCATCTCTCTGATGGCTAATGACAGCGAGCATCTTTTCATGTGGTTGGTGGCTCTTTGGTGAAATGTCTATTCAAGTCCTCTGCCCAGTTTTTGATTGAGTTGTCTTTTTGTTGTTAAGTTGTCGATGTTTTACATATATTTTGGTTATTCGACTCTTGTCAGATATATGGTTTCCAAAGATATTCTCCCAGTCAGTAGCTTGTATTCACTTTTTTTGTAAAATCTTTTGATGAACAAAAGTTTTTAATTTTTATAAGGTCCCATTTATTTATCTTATCTTTTGCTGTTTGTGCTTTTTATATTAGATAATCCATTGTTGAAAGCTAGTCCTGAAAGCATTGGTCCTATTTGTTCTTCTACAAATTTTGTTGTTTTAGTTTGCTCACTTAGGTCTTTAATCAATTTTGTATTTATTTTTGTGTATGATATGAAAAATGGATCCTGTTTGATTTATCTGCATTTGGAAATCTAATTTTCCCTGCAGCATTTGTTGATTCTTTTTTCCTGTCATCAAATAGACTTAGCTTCCTTGTAAAAAAAATCAGCTGACCAAAGATATGTGGGGTGATTTCTGGTCTCCCAATTCTATTCCATTGGTCTATGTGTCTATGTGTTATACCATTACCAGGTTGTTTTGCTCACTGTATATGTATAATATGCTTTAAAATCAAGAAGTGTGAGTCCTCCTACTTCCTTGTCTTTCAATGTTGTTTTAGCTATTCAAAGCCTCTTGCCATTCCATATAAAGTTGAGGATTGATTTTAGTATTTCTGTAAAGAAGGCTGTTGGAATTTTGATTACTCTTGGGGAGGTCTGGTGGTGCAGTGCCTGAGGCATTTGACTGATAACCAGAAGGTTGGTGGTTCAAACCCACCAGCAACTCCTCAGAAGGAAGACTGGGCAATCTACTTCCGAGGGAATACTGCCTCGGAAACCCAAGGAGGGGTCACTGTAAGTTGGAATCGACTCAACGACAATGAGTTTGGTTGTTTTTTTATAGATCACTTTGGGTAGTATTGATATCTTAATAATATTAAGTCTTCCAATCCATGAACATGGAACATTTTTCAATTTTTTAAAGTCTCCTTTAATCTCTTTTAGCAGTATTTTATAGTTTTCATTGTGTAAGTTTATAGCTTTCATTGAGACTTTGTCTCACCTATTTTGGTTGTCTCACCTATGTTGTCAGAAAGGACCATTCCCTGGAGAAGGATGTCATGCTTGGTAGGGTGGAGGGTTGAAGAAAGAGGGGGAGGCCTTCAACGAGATGGATTGACATGTTGGCTGTGATGATGGGCTCAAGTATAGCAGGGATCATAGAGCTGGCATGGGATCGGGCAGTGTTTTGTTCTGCTGTGCATGGGGTTGCTGTGAGTTGGAAACGACTCGATGGCACCTAACAACAACAAGAAGCCCTTATGCTTGTCGATGCATTTCTCTTTATTAGGGATCTTTCTTTTTCTGTATAGCTTTGAATTACTTTCTAGTTTCTTTTCCCTTCTGTGGTAATTAAGTTTATGTGTTAACTTGGCTGGGCCTGGTTGAGTGGCTGGGCAGCTGGATATACTTATTCCTCATGGTGAAATCTTTTAGAGGAGCTAAATAGCTGCTTTAGGAATGTGGTCTGCTTCCCATATATAAGAAACAGCTTTGGGAATGGTCTCTAGCCTTTTGGCATGCTTGAACCCTGCATGTAGCCAAGTCCTTGTTCACTAGCCTGCCATGCCCGCTGATCTTGGGACTTCATCTGGACTTGAATTAGTGGCCTGCCATGTTGTTTGGTAACATTGGGACTGTTACTTGTCTACTTTGGGCTTGTCAGCCTCAGCAGCCAGCAGCTGTCTGAGTTAAGAAAAGCCTCTAGCTTCAGTGGGCTGGGAGGAGAAGGCAGCGCTGAAGCCCAAGGTTGAGGCTTTCACCCAGCCCCTAGAGCCTGGCACTTTGAATTTGGACTTAAAGTCTCCAAAATTGTAAGGTAATATACTCTTGTTTGTTCAAGCCATCCCATTTGTGGTATATTCCTGTTAGAGTGGCACTAGGTAACCAAAACACCTTCCATCTATAGAACTGCCATTAATATTTTCTATAGGGACAGTCTGGTAGATATGAACTCTCACAGCTTCTGTTTAATGTCTGAGAATATTTAATGTCATCCTCATTCTTGAAGAGTAGTTTCACCAAGTCTTGGTTGACAGTTTTTTTTTTTTTCTTTCAGTACTTTAAATATATCATTCCATTGCCTTCTGGCCTCCAGTATTTCTGAGGAAAAATGGGCACTTAATCTTATAATGAATCCTTTTTATGTGATTGTTTGCTTCTCTTGCACAGTTTTCAGGATTCTCCTTTTATCTTTAATTTTTAAGAGCTCTGGTGGCGTAGTGCCTAAGGCATTTGACTGCTAACCAGAAGGCTCGCAGTCCAAACCCACCAGCCACTCCTTGGAAGGAAGATGAGGCAATCTACTTCTGTAGTGATACTGCCTCGGAAACCCAAGGAGGGGTCGCTACGAGTCAAAATCAACTTGACGACAGTGAGTTTGGTTTTGGTTTTAACTATGATATGTCTTTGTGTAGATCTCTTACTATTTATTCTGTGTTGGGGTCTTTGAGCTCCTTGGATTTGTAGATTCATGTCCTTCATTAGATTGGGGAAGTCTTCTGTCATTATTCAAATACTCTTTATATCCCTTTCTCTCTTTTATCTCCTTCTGGAATTCTGATAATACATATGGCAGGCCTCTTGTTGTTGTCTCATAATTCTGTTAAACTTGCTCAGCCTTCTTGAGCCACTATTATTACTGCTTTGCAGCATCTGTAATTTTAACTACCTTATCCTCTAATTCACTAATTCTTTCTTCTGCCTGATTACTTCTGTTGGTAAACCCTTCTGTTCCATGCTCTCATTTTAGTTATTGTTCCTTTTAGTTACAGTATCTTTTTTAGATCCTCAATTTGTTCTTGCACTGTTTTCATTAATTTTTTTTTTCAGTTCTTTGTGCTTTCCCTTAGTTCTTTAATTATGTTTAATGTTATATTCTTCCAGTTTTTTCATTATTTGGTCATCCGATGTACTTTCATTCCCTTTGTTGTGTTCATTTGGAAGGACCATTGTTTCTCTTATTTTTTAGTGTATTTTGTTGAAGCACTAGAAGTTCTGAGGGTGTTAACATTCTCACTTTTCCCTAGTATTTGGTATTTTTGCCTGCAGTACTTTCTGCAAGAAATACTTAGGTGGGCAGAGCCTTCACCCTTTGAGTACCATTTCCTCTCCCTCTCTGTGATAGATTATTCTCCCTCCCTGGTTTAACTAGGTTTTGAAAGTTCTAAATCTCATTTTTCAACTTTCAATGTCTCCAAACACAACAGAGAACATGATGTGGTCAGTCTGCTACTCAGGCAAAATATTGTGTAGTAATCAGTCTTCCCACCAGGGGGCGCAGTCCCCTCTTTCTGGGTTTTACTCTTTTCCCTTCTCTTTTTTTGCAGTCACACTTTTAGTTGGAAAAACCACACCTAGCAAGCCCCCTTTGGGAGTGGGTGAGTATTGCCCTCTGGTTTTGCCTGGGGTTTCTTTCCTTCCATGCTCTTTGGAGGGTGCTTATAGTTGCGCTGGTATTCAGAGAGAACACAGGTAGGCTGTCCTCAATTTTAGGAGGATGAGGGGTTGAAACTCTCCAGAAGAATCTCTGGGAGATCTGTTTTGTTTGTTTCAGAGCCCCAGTGGCTCTGTGGTATTTGGTTGAGTAGTCTTTACTTTGGAGACCCACCTCCTGATTCCACTATAGGGAATTTTCTGTAGTTCATATCAATCCAGCAGCCAACAGTTACTGGTTGGGGGAGGAGTAGTTACACTCCATATGGACCCCCAGGGAGGTCTGCCTTGTTGCTGTCAGAACCCACCTCATCATATGTTGGCTGTGGGTGTAGCTCCCACTCAATATGCCTACTTCTAGCACACAGCAGCCTTAGTTAGGAGTCCTCAGCATTGACTGTAAGGGGGATCAGAAAGACCCAAACTGATCCTTAGGGAAGTCTGTCATATTGGTTTCAGAGGCCAGAGCTATGGAGTCTGCAGAGAGACAGGTAGAGTGCTAACTAGGGGAGCAGACTCCACTGCAGGGCCCTCCTGTAGCAAATCACAGCAGGCTTGCAGGTGACAGTGTCCAAGTGAGGAAGAGGTTGTTACCCTCAAAACAGACCTCCAGGGAGGTCTGCCTTTTGGTGTTATAACCCTCCTATGGTATATTGGCTGTGGGTATAGCCTCCACTAAAGAAGCCTGCTTCTTAGCATGCAGCAGCCTTGTAAGCAGACCCCAGGACTGACTGAAAGGGGGAGCAGACAGACCTGGACTGACTCCCTAAGAAGTCTGTCCTATTGGTTTCAGAGGTCCTGAGCTATGGGATATACAGGGAGGCTTGCAGAGTGTTCACTATGGGAGTAGGCACCACTGCAGGGGCCTGGCCTTCTGTAGTAGTTTGTAATAGGCTTGCAGTTGACAGTGTCCAGGTTGAGGAGGTGCTGGCATACTCCAAATAGACTGCCAGGGAGGTCTGCCTTGTTGATTTTAGGGCAGAAGTTTGGGATCCTTTCTCTTTGTACAAGCAAAGGCTATGGTGGTTAGGGAAGCAGGCTCATTTGCTGGAGCCACTATCCCACTTCATAGCAGCCAGTGGCCCATGTGGCTGGGGTAGAGGCAAGGGTGGTGAGAGAAGTGATTTTCCTACTGTGTGCGACTCCTTGTTGAGTCTTGCCTGTGTGCAGTTCCCTGCTGCTTTCTTCTGCTCCTCCGTTCAGCAGCCCTCAACACTGAGCACCATTTCCTTGTTTTATTTGTGAGGAAATGTTAGAACGATGGTTTGTTTATAGTGCCATCTTCCTAACTAGGTACAATTTTTTTTTTTTTTTAAACATCCAGTTTAAGGATTTTTTTCTTTCAGAGATAGGCTATATAGGTATCTGTATCCAAGCAAATTGTTTATTGTGAAGGAAAGAACTGCATTATATTTTAATTCATATAGTATCTTGCTTGGTTCCTTTCAGGAAGCCTGGGTTAGTGTGTAGTGATGGTGGTGATGGTAGTGATGGTACTTTCCTCAAAGGGAAAATTGCCCTATATAGAATAGAGATCTTAGAGAAAATTCATTTAGTGTTTCTTAATGTTGGAAATTCTAATTCAGGAGCTCTGGGGCTGGAACCCAAGATCTTGTATTTTTGACAAGCTTCTTAGATGATGCTGAGCTGTACTATCAGATTTAGGAACCCGTGATCTTTTAGAGATTATAAATAAAATTGTCATGGTTTTGAGAGACATGGGTGACAGAGTATAAAGGTCTAATATTTATTTAGTCCAACTCCCAGAGGAAGAGGATAGATGGAATTGGAAAGAGATAATATTTGAATTAACAATGGCTGAGAACTTTTCAGAACTGTTCAAAGACATCAATCCACAAATTTAAGAATGACAAGGAGCAAAAATAAAAGATAATCTATACCTAAGGGAGGAAAAAGTCATGAGGATTGATACCACTGACTTAATTGCATTTGTGTGACTGTAAACCTTATTTGCCTTTTGAGACACTTGGAAAATAAAAATCAAAGGGAATGACAAGACCATCCCTTTGTACTTCTTGATAGCTATTTCTGAAATATGCTGGACTTCTAGAGATGACAGATCAGAGGTGTCTGATGCCAAAAAATGGCCCAAAGTTTAAAGCTTATGGGAAAACATCATGAACGAATATAGGGTGCTTTAGAAATGAGGTTCTATTAGAGTCTGAGGAGAAAGAAAACCAGCATTGGATTAAATAATACTTGCTGAGGTTATGTATTAAAAACCCATGCTGTTGAGTCAATTCCAACTAATAGTGACCCTATAAAACAGCGTGGAACTGTCCCATAGGGTTTTGTAAATCTTTATGGAAGCAGTCTGCCACATCTTTCTCCTGTGGGGTGGCTAATGGGTTTGAACCATTGACCTTTCAGTTAGCAACCAAGTGCTTTAGCCACTGCATCACCAGGGCTCCTCAAGGTTCTGGATTAAACAACAACAACAACAACAGAAACTACCATTGAGTTGATTCTGACTCATAGTGACCCCTTTTGGGTTTCTGAGGCTGTAAATCTTTGTGGAAGTGGATCGCCCCATCTTCCACAGAGCAGCTGGTGGGTTTGAACCGCTGACCTTCTGGTTAGCAACCAAGTGCCTTATCCACTATGCCACCAGGGCTCCTTCGAGGTTATGGATTAGGGATTAATAATTATCTTTAGAAATTATTTTAGGACAGTTTGATTCTTCAGCATTTACATTTAGCTATTAAGACAAAGCATACTGCGTTTATTCATTTTTTTAAAGGAAAGGATGCATGAAAAAGTATAGCCTAGAAAACATAAAGGTCATCTAGTAACTTTTCCTAGTCACTCCACAGGAGAATGATATGACAGCCTGCTTCCATAAAGATTTACAAAAACTTGGTTCTTTGGATTATGAGGCATAAACAAACCATCACTGCCCATTTTAATGACCATATAGACAATTACAGGCAGAGTACTGAGGAGGAAATAACTGCTTGGTGGATATTAGACCCACAGATCTGAAAGACTTCCTAGAAGATCTTAACCCCTCCATCCCCTCAAACAACACAAAACAAAACATGTCTAAGCAAAATCCATGAACCATAAAGCCCAAACAACTTACCATGCTTACTCACCATGCTTAAGTGAGTAAGAAACTAAAATAGAAAAAGGAAGTAAAGCCTGTCTCTGTGATGCCAAGTGCTATTTTGGTTTATAACAAAATAGTTGAATGATAAATTCCTCAAAGATAACGTATTAAACAGGCCCTTCGCTATAAGATTTGTTGCCAGGTGACTTTATGGGGTATTGTACTGTACTTCTTCACAGAAAAAGAACCAGAGTTAGTGCTTCTAAAGATTAGGAAGCTTTCATTAAATTGACAGAAGACAGTACATACAGAGGAAATGGCTTGGGGGTGGAGGAGATGTATGAGAGAGGATGAAAGGAACAGTATTCATACTATCCAAATTAGAGCCAGGATGTTTATGCTCAAAGCTTGTCTTGGCTCTGTGTTGAGGGTACTGAGTAATGGGGACATGGGAAAGTGTAACTCTGAGATCCCTCAATTGGCACGAAATACACTGAATTCCTCTTACAAGCACTTCATATTTGCAACAATCGCTGCATATTTCTGAATATATACTGTGATTAGAGACCAAAGCCAGCTAATGCTAATGATCCCGTCCTCTTTTTTGCTATTTGTTTCCTTCCTGTAGCTGTTACTTCATTCTGTTGTTTACAAGTCACATACTCTTACAGGACTGTAACCATATTGGGGTTGTTTTTATTTATCTTTCATTTATTCAAGGTGCTCTGGTGATGCAGCAGTTAAGGCATTTGGCTGCTAACCAAAAGGTTGGTGGTGCGAACTCACCAGCTGCTTTGTGGAAGAAAGATGGGGCAGTCTGCTTCGTAAAAATTTATGACCTTGGAAACCTTATGGGGCAGTTCTCTGTGCTGCAGGGTCACTAAGAGCTGGAATTGACTTGATGGCGGTGGGTTTGGTTGCGTTCATTTATTCACACAGCATATATTTATTGTGTACCTATTTCATGCTTTTGGAGTGCCTGGGTAACATAAATGAACTTATAGCTCTGAAGAAAGGCCTGGCATTCTACTTCTGAAAAGTCAACCGTTGAAAACCCTTTGGAGCACAGTTCTACTATGATGCATGTGGTGTTGCCATGAGTCAGAATTGATTTGATGGCATTTTTTTTTTTTTTTTTTTTCAGTTTTATGCTGGGCACTGTGCTAAGCACAGGAGATGTAGTTATTGGCAAGATAAACCGTCCTCATAGAACTTGCTATCTTTGTAGTTTTGAATGATAAGAACATTAGATTAACTCAAATTACTAAATTAGCACCATTTAAAAAACATTTCCGACGTTGGTGTCTCTGATAAATATTTGGTCAGTATTAAGATTAACTGATGAATATTGATGAAAGTGAATTTAGATTTACGACGATATTTAGATTATGCTTAGAAAAATTTAGAGATGCTAATTTTCCTTCTGAAAGAGCAGGTCTAATGAAAATTTTTCTTGGGAGTTAAAAAAGTTCCTTGTATAATTTGCAATAGAATTAGCAAATAAAAAGCACAATTGTGCTACAAATGATTAAGTGCTTGACTACCTAGCCAAAAGATTGGCTGTTCAAACCTACCCTGAGGTGCCAGGCCTGGTTGATCTGCTTCCAAAAAGTCATAGGCTTGAAAACCTTACTGAGCAGTTCTGCTCAGCACACATGGGGTCACCATGAGTCAGAACTGACTTGAGGCAACTAACTAACAACAAGAAAGTATTGCTTTAGCATTCATAGAGTAGCAGCAGCTGCTGCCAAAGATGAAAACAATTACTGTCCTGGGGCTAAATAGAAAAAATCTTGATGCCTTTTATTGAGTTGGCTTTCTTTGCAGATGCCACCCATAAGAAAAACAGGCCTTCAATAATAGAAGTCTCTGGTGGCCTAGTGCCTGAGGCATTTGACTGCTAACCAGAAGGCTAGAGATTCTCTTCCACCAGCCACTCCTCAGACGGAAGGTTGGATGATCTACGTAGTGATACTGCCTCGGAAACCCAAGGAGGGGTCATTGTGAGCTGGAGATGACTCGACGGCACATAACAATAACAACAGTTTTGGATCACCACACATATGTCAGTTTTTTGTACTTTCGGTGGCTTGCATGTTGTTGTGATGCTGGAAGCTATGCCACTTTTATTTCAAATACCAGCAGGGTTATCCATGGGGGACAGGCTTCCGTGGCGTTTCCACACTAAGACAGGCTAGGAAGAAGGTCATGGTGAGGTCCATTTATGCGGGGAAAAAAAAATTGGCCACTGAAAACATTATAAATAACAGAGAAGCACTGTATGATATAGTGCCATAAGGTGAGCCCCTCAGGTTGTTAGGCAATCAAAATACAAATGGGAAAGAGCTGCCTCCTCAGAGTAGAGTCAACCTTAATGTCATGGATGGAGTAAAGCTTTTGGTGCCTTCATTTGCTGATGTGGTATGACTCAATATGGAAAAGAAAGCTGCAAGCATCCATTAATAATCAGAACATGGAATGTACAAAGTATGAATCTAGGAAAATGTGGAAGCTGTCAAAAATGAAATGAAATGTATAAAGATCAATATCCTAGGCATTGTTGTTGTTGTTGTTATTTGCCATCGAGTCGGCCCCGACTCATAGCGACCCCTCCTTGGGTTTCC
>NW_006921601.1:5390382-5407853 GCF_000298275.1 Orycteropus afer afer | reverse complement strand
GATACTGCCTCGGAAACCCAAGGAGGGGTCGCTATGAGTCGGGGCCGACTCGATGGCAAACAACAACAACAACAGTGATTTATTCGGGAGCTCTGGTTTTTGGTTTAGTGACTTACTCATTGCAAATATCTTTTTTCAACAACATAGAGGAGATTATACACATGGACCTCACCAGATGGAATACACAGAAATCAAGTCAACTACATCTGTGAAAAAAGGTAGTAGAGAAGCTCAATATCATTAGTTGGAAAAAGACCGGTGACTAGCTGTGGAACTATCAATTGCTCCTATGCAAATTTAAGTTGAAGCTGAAAAAAACTAAAACAAGGCCATGAGAGTCAAAATATGACCTTGAGTAATTCCCATCGGAATTTTAGAGACCATCTGAAGAACAGATTTGATACATTGAACACTAGTAAGTGAAGACCAGCTGAGTTGTGGGATGACAAGAGCATCATACATGAGGAAAGCAAAGGTCATTAAAAAGACGGGAAAGGAAGAAAAGATCAAAATGGATGTCAGAAGAGACTCTGAAACTCGCTCTTGAATGGAGAGTAGCTAAAGTGAATGGAAAAAATGAAAAGAGCTGAATAGAAGATTTCAAAGGGCAGCTCAAGAGGACAAAGTAAAGTATTACAATAATGAAATGGGCAAATGCCTGGAGTTGGAAAATCAAAGGGTTAGAACACATTCGACATTTCTTAGCCTGAAAGAACTGAAGAAAAAATCCAATCTTCAAATTGCGATACTGAAAGATTCTTTGGGCAAGATATTGAATGATGCAGGAAGCATCAAAAGGAGATGGAAGGAGTACACAGAGTCACTGTACCTAAAAGAATTGGTCAAAGTTCATCCATTTTGTTGTTGTTATGTGCGGTTGAGTCAGATCCGACTCATAGCGACTCCTCCTTGGCTCCAGGTATTGATGGTACCCATTGAGATGTTTCAAAAAATGTATGCAGCAGAGGAGGTGTTCACTTGTTTATGCTAAAGAATTTGGAAGATAGCTACCTGGCCACTGGACTGGAAGAAATCCATACTTATACCCATTCCAAAGAAAGGTGATCCAACAGGATGTGAAAATTATCTAACCATACATATCATTAATATCACAAGCAAGTAAAATTTTACTGAAGATAATTAAAAAACAATTGCAGCGGTACATTGACAGGGAACTGACAGAAACTCAAGCTGTATTCAGAAGAGGACATGGAATGAGGGACATCATTGCTGATGTCAGATGGTTCTTCGTTGAAAGCAAAGAATACCAGAAAGATGTCTGACCAAGAGGCAGTCATTCAAACAGAGCAGGGGGATACTGAATGGTTTTAAATCAGGAAAGGTATGTGTCAGGGTTGTGTCCTTTTACCATACTTATTCACTCTGTATGGTGAGCAAATAATCTGAGAAGCTGGACTGTATGAAGTAGAACGTGGCATCAGGATTTGAAGAATGCTCATTAACAACCTGCCATATGCGGATGATACAACCTCGTATGCTGAAAGTGAAGACTTGAAACATTTATTGATGAACGTCAGTGACTACAGCCTTCAGTATGGATTACACATCAACAAAAATCCTCACAATTGGACCAATAAACATCATGATAAATGGAGAAAAGATTGAAGTTGTCAAGGATTTCATTTTACTTGTATCCACAATCAATGCCTATGGAAGCAGCAGTCAGGAAATCAAATGATGTATTTCATTGACCAAATCTGCTGCAAAAGGCCTCTTTAAAGTATATAAGAGTAAAGATGTCACTTTGAAGACTAAGGTGCACCTGACCCAAGCCATGGTATTTTCATTAGCCTCATATGCATGTAAGATATAGACAGTGAATAAAGAAGACTGCAGAAGAATTGATGCATTTGATTTGTGGTGTTGGTGAAGAATATTGAATGTATCATGGACTGCTCGAAGACCAAACAAATCTGTCTTGGAGGAAGTATAGCCGGAATGCTCGGCCAGACTTCATCTCTCATACTTTGGTCATGTCGTCAGAAAGGACTAGTCCCTGGAGAATGATATCATGCTGGGTAAAGTAGAGGGTCAGTGAAAAAAGGGAAGAACTTCAACAAGATGGATTGACACAGTGGCTGCAACAGTGGGTTCAAGCATGGCAGTTATTGTGAGGATGACACAGGACTGGACAGTTCTGTCGTACGTAAGGCTGATATGAGTTGAAACCGACTCAGTGGCACTGAACAACAACACAGTTTTGGAGATGGAAACTTAAGAGCTTCCTTACAGAGCTTAGGGAGCTGCAGGTGGAATTTGACTGGAGCTTCATTAAGTTCTGTGGCTTCTGTTCACTAATGATTTTGTGTTCACTAAGAATTCTCTGTTCCACATGGAGGCCAGAACCACCTTAATTTGAAATTGGAGAGGGCTAGGTCCATCCAGATATGGTCCAGGCTTTCTGAAATGTTCAAGCATTTCAGTGAACTAGAGTAGGAACTTACTGTTAGGTTTGTAATTTGTAATAAAACTTGCCTTGCTTTGCCTTGCATAAGGTTTTTCCTGTGTTTTTCAGTATGCTTCAACAATAGCTGAAATACTGGGTTTTCCTCATTTAGAGCAATTCCATTTACTAGGAATTGATATATTTTGCACATAGAAACAACTGTGTCACACTATCTGTAAAGCCTCTTACTAGAAAGGCAAAATATATCCTCTGACATCAATATTATTAAGATAAAGAGTTAATACTAGGGATTCATGTATAATAACCTTTTTTTGACCAAGGTCTGATAAGACTTTTATCAGTTTGGTTCTTGCCACTATTTGTGTTTGATCACGAACAAGTTAAATTATTTCCAGGATGTGCCTTAAACTCCCCATCATTTTTGATGTTTGCCTGCAGCTGAGTAAATACCTTTTCAGGATATGTGACAATTGAGTTGGTTTATGATTTGAAACATATCTTGGCCTTAGAGCATGCTTATGTTAATTTTTACACATTGTTCCTTCAAAATGTAACTAGGTTTGTGAAAGTAAGTTTTAATTGCTGCTCAGCACATTTGTGCATTTCACCATCAAGGATTATTTATAGTGATTTTGGGAAATTAGATGATGTGACTTCTTAACATCCTACAAAGGCTGTATGGGTTTGGATTTTAAGTGATTTGCATTAATCTTTTCTGACTGGATTGTCATAATAGGTTAACAATTTCCTTTGGATTTCCATTAATAAGTCACAGATTATCACTGCTAGTATTCCATTGCTTATTATCAAATGACACTGCTTTCTAGTTTTGGTTTTGCAAGCTTTATTGTCATTGTTAGTTGCAGTGGAGTTGATTCTGACTTATGGGGATCCCACTTGTGCAGAGAAGTGCTCCATAGGGCTTTCAAAGCTGTGACCTTTTGGAAGTTTACCAAGCCTGTCTTCCTAGGTACTTCTGGGTGGGTTTGAACTGCCAACCTTTCAGCTAGTAGTACAGCCCTTAAGCCTTTGGCTGCCCTTTTACTTTTGGTTCAGAACAGGCACCTTGGAATCTTAATGGTTTAAAAATTGCTCTGCTGCTGCAATACCAAATGTAGCTTAAGTCCCTTTGAGTTTTGCAGGGCTCTACCAGGCAAAGAGCTGGGATAACGAAGAGAGCTCATCGGTTTGTTTGAAGGCTGGCGGGCTGTACAGGCAGCTTTTCCCAGACTCTCCCAGCTCCAGCTTTTCATGCATACCAGCAGAGCCGCTTTTTTCCTCCGGTGATTGAAACCATCTGGACTGTAGGGGGGTCACGTGTGTATGAGAAAATGACATAAAGTTTCAGATCTCCTTGTGTTTTGCTCCAGACCCAGACAGTTCTCGGTTGGATGGTGCCGAGGTGAGGGCAGTCCAATTTGGGCCAACTCCTCATTTTGCCCCTTACTCCCCGCTTCCCTCGCCGCTGCCTAACTCTCGTAAGTCCCAGCCCACCCCTCTGCCAGTCTTTGCTAGCCCACCCCCCGTCTTGGGTGGAGGCACACCTCCTCCACGCCCCGCTTTGCTCAAATCTGTCCTCCCTCCACTCTCGCTCCAGCCCGGCCAGCCGCAGTTCCTGCGGCGGATGCCTGCCTGCCACCCACCCTCTCTGCTCTGGGTTGCTGGGGTCTGGGCGAGCCCCCATCAGTGTGGAATGCCTAGCCTGGCTGGGGAGTAGAGAGGTAAGTGTATTCCGGCCAGCTGCCCTGGCTTTCCCGCCCGCCTGTGAGGTTCCCCAGTTGTCCCAATGCCCTAGCTCTGTGGTGGGTGGCGGGTAGAGGGGGTGCCGGTTCCGGCTCTGCCGCCTGCCCTGCTCCAGAGTCCTAGCTTTTTTCCCTCCGTAGCTATTCACAACTTCTTGCTGCTCCCTGCGTTCCAGCTCTGTGAGTATATGCATCCCGCCGCCCAGACTTTGGGTGACCACTGAAAGCGCAGAGAAAGAGGAGCCAGGCGAGGCGGTAGGGCAGCTCCGCTGGGCTGTGGGGGATTGCCCTCCAGGGCGGTCAAGGCGGGCTCTGCTTTCCGGCTCCGCCGGCCTGGCTGTTGGGGGCAGGGAACATTGGAAAGAGGGTCTGGGTAAGCGAGAGCTGCCGCAGCGAGCTGGAGGTCGCTTGCGGGGCGATCCTGGGAGTGGGCTTGCGTGCCGCCTTGTCTTCCACGATGCCGCCCAAGCTGCTGTGCCGCAGCTGTCCAGTTCTTACCTGGGGCTGTTGGTGTAGCTGGTATGCAGGTTTTTTAAAAACAAAACACACATGAACGCAAACAAAGGAAAATTAACTTTACACTAGTATTAAACGTGTTTATTAAAAAAAAAAAAAAGTGACCCAAGGCTGAAGGAACATACTTGAGCCAGAGTTTATGGTACCTTATTCAAGAGCCTTAACGCTAAGTGTTTTTAAAGAGGGATTATTGCTCCCCCCCCCCCCGATTCTTTATATGAATTACAATTGTGGTTTGTAATTATTTGAATATGAATAAAGATACTTATCTAAGTGAGAGAATTTGCCTTAATGCCTAGTTGCCTTCCTTCAGTTCCTGTTTTTGTCTCTATCCAGGTCTTTCTGCTGTTTGGACATCAGGGTCTTGGGAATGGTGAAGAAACCATGATCCCATCTCCAAGACTGTGTTGTGTTCCCTTTTATGTGCACACACTTCATCTGGTCATGTTAGGATAGGGCCACAAGGTTAAAGCCCAAGTGACTGCACTGTAATTTATTTATTTGTTTTAGGAGCTCTGGTGGCACATTGGTTAAAACACTTGGCTGCTAACCAAAAGGTCAGTGGTTCGAACCCACCAGCTGCTTTTTGGGAGAAGGATGATGCAGTCTGCTTCCATAAAAATAAAATAAAATAAAAATAATAATAATAACCCATTGCCATGGAGTTGGATCCGGCTCATAGTGACCCCTCCTTGGGTTTCCGAGGAAGTATCACTATGGAAGTAGATTGCCCAACCTTCCTTCTAAGGAGTGGCTGGTGGGTTTGAACCGCCAGCTTTCTGGTTAGCAGTCAGATGCCTTAGGCGCTATGCCCCAGTCCCCCATAAAAATATATAGCTTTGAAAACCTACAGGGCAGTTCTAACCTGTCCTATAGGATTGCTATGAGTTGGAATCAATTTGATGGCAGTGTTTTTTTTTTTTTTTAAATCACCATGTACTATTTTTAAAAGGTGAACCCTTTTATTGATGAGATTTTTTTAAAAATAGAAGTTTATGAAGGATCAGAAATAGTCTAGATTCCAGAAAGCTGATCAAGAGTAGAGACTGACTTGTTCACAGCCAGTCCCCCAATCTCAATTAGGAACAGCACAAAGCAAGAACTCAAGAAGGGGCTTGTTGAGTGCGTGAAATGAACTAAAGATTTCCTGAACTCTGCAGGCTTGGCAGAGAGTTTTCAGGTGACTAACAAAGATTTAGTTGTCCTTTTCATTTACCTGATAAATATTACCCTTGGGAAAACTCTCCAAAACATGAAGAGATTTTTATTTTTATTTATTTTTTACTTTAAGGTTCATTTCTTTCTTTGTGTCTTCTTTTTTAAATTGTGATTTGGGTGAAAGTTTACAGAGCAAATTCATTTTCTGTACAGCAGTTCGTACACATTTTGTTTCATGACATGGATTGTAATCTCCATAATATAACAGCTCTCTTCCCCCTTCCTCCCTATGGTTACCTGTTCCCTGTGTCCTTCTTACCTATGCATTCCTGCCCTCTGAGCTATCTATCTTGCTGTGCAAATACTGCCCTTCTGATCTTCCATGGTTGATTATTCTAAGGAGTGTACCTACCTGGTGTAAATATTCATCTTATTTGCCTGTCTCTTGTTTGGCTGGAAGCTATGAGAGTGAGTTGAATTCCAGTCTTGAAGGGTCACTGTTGTTGTTGTTAACTAGGGGCCATAATCTTGGGGGTTTCACCAGTCTCTATCAGACCATAAGCCTAGTCTTTTTTATAATCTTGAGTTTTGTTCCACATTTCCCTCCCACTCTATCCACGATCTCCTACATTGATCCCTTTTTGAGTGGTTGACAGTGGTAGCTGGGCACCATCTAGTTTTCTGGTCTCCGGGTCATGTAGGTGGAGGTTTGCATGGTCCACTAGTCCCTTGGACTAATTGTTTCCATGTGTCTTTGGTTTTGAGAAGAGATTTTTTAAAGTGTATGTGGGAAATTATATTATCCCCTAATGAGGCACCCATTTTTGGTAGATAATTCCAAGGAAACTCTACCTCAAAGTATTTTTTATTGAACACTTAGAATATGATTGGCTTGATAATTAGTGAAATCCCTGTTCTTGAGTCTGTTAACTCATTGGGGAGAGAGGAGTGACACATAAGGGAAGAATAACAATTTCAAAGTGGTTGGCTTAGAACATAAGAATTCTAGAAGCTCAGGAGAAAATGGTTATGAGCCAGTGTGGCTTTATAGAAGAGAGGATATTTCAAATAAGCCTTGAGGCAAAGCATGTTTCTGAAACTGGTGGAGAATTGCTGGGGAAAGCTTTTGAGAGCAGAGTGGACCATGTGGACTGTAATCAGGGAGAGAAGTAATACTGTCTACTCCATGCCATATGCCATGTTGTCATTCTCATCTCCCAGTTTTGTGAAGTCAGTATTATTATTGTTTCAAAGGTGAGAGAACTTAAGATCAGAAAGATAAGTAGCCTGATTAAGATCACACAACTCGTAAGTAATAGAGCTGGATTCCCAACTCCCAGTTATCTGATGCTAAAGCTTATGTTTCCACAATTGCCTTCCAAAGGGTGGTGGAAGGTTCAGTTGAATCTGACTGTGCTTAGCTTGAATTCTGGCTCACAAACATGAACTTAATCCTAGGGATATTTTCTAGCTATTAGATTTTTGAGAAAAGGAGTGATGGGCTAAACAATGTTTTTAGAAGATTAATGTGGCATCTGTGTACAGGCATGTGGCATATTCCTCACAAGTAATGTGTAGATGTAGTTAATTACGGTGTTAAAAAAGTGAAATGCGGTCAAAATATCTGAGCAGATTCAATTGCTGCCCCATTCCCATACTCTTAAATAGCTTGGTTTACTGAATAAGAACTGGTTGCACTGACCACAGGGCTATTGGGGTTCAGAAAAGAGCTGAAGCTGACCAGGCTAGCACTGAAATGGAACGTGTGTATGGAGCAACATGACTGGTAGTTTGCCCTTTATGTACCCCCACATGTTTCGTAATGCTTTGGTAAAAGTTTTCCTTTCTCAGTTCCCCTAGGGGTAGATCAGTCTTGTAATTTGTTTAAGATTTCTAAATGGCAAAACTGAGCTCTCAAACCAGGACCTCTGTCCTAAAGCTCTCATTTAAGTTGAGGTGCCTTTTACCTTCCTCCTATTCTCTTATTTCTTAAAGTTATTGAATTTTAGAATTTGGTACTGGTAAGGTAAAAATGAATTGAGATTATTTTTCTTCATGATGAGGTAAATTAAGATAAAATATACATTATTTCACTTTTTGTTATGGAGAGCAACAGTATACTTTGGGAGTGTTACTGTGTGGGAATTTACAAAGGATATGAAAGCCAGGATTTAGGGATGTACAAAGCTCTTCCTGTTCCTCCACATTTCTTACCTACTTAATTGTATTTTTCACATACTGTATACATACAACTAGGGAGCTTACTCAAATGATTAAGCGCTTGGCTACTAACCAAAAAGTTGGTGGTTTGTATTCACCTAAAGGTGCCTTGAAAAAAAAATCATAGCCACTGAAACCCTATGGAGCATATTTCAACTCTGAAACATGTGGAGTCAGCATTAATTGGAGTCAACTTGAGAGCAGCTGGTTTGGTTTGATTTTGGTTTAGGGAACTTACTGGACATTGAATATGGAGTTTATAGCCAAGCCTTTTAATTCTCTGCAGATAATGGGCTCAGGAAGGGCAGCAGTGGGTGGAGCTATTTTACTAAAATTATCTCCCCTTTTGAATACAATCTGGATTCCTTACTCTTCCTTGTTCAGCCTCTAAGTCTTTTCCTGTGAATTTATTAGTGCTCTGAAGTCTTGGTTCTTTGGCCAAGGAATATCAGGAAGCTGAAAGTTTTACAAAAAAGGACAACTGATGGGTAGAAATATCAAACTTATCAATGTGGAAGTTTTATTTTAATTAATATTGGAGTCAACCATGGTTTCTTTGTAAAATAAAATATGAAACCAAAATACTATCTCAGTTCCCTATACCTATTTTTACCTTTAAAAAGCTCCAACCCTGGGGATCTTGATCCAGTGAATGGAGTTGTGATAGGTGAAATTATTACCAGCATCACTGAATGTGTCAGACCTGTCTCAGTTTGGGTTCTGGATTGCCGAGGAATATGATCTCTCTTAGTGTAATTGATTTGGAGTCAGAAGATATGGCTTAAAGTTCCAGTTTTGCTATTAATTTAGAAGTTTCTGGAATTAAGAAACCCTAGTTTGAAATCTGATGGATCTCTTGGTTGGGTTTTTCTAGTTCTTCTGTTGTTGGTTCCCACGGAGTCAGCTCTGACTCATGGTGACCTTATATGTAACAGAAGGAAACCTGGTCTGGCCCTGCACCATCTTCCCTATTGTTGGTATGTTCATGTCCATTATTGCGGCTACTGTGTGTTTTGAATGGAGCTCTGGTGGTGTAGTGGTTAAGGCATTTGGCTGCTAACCAAAAGGTTGGCAGTTGGAACCCCTGGCCGGTCCATGGGAGAAAGATGAGGAAGTCTGCTTCTGTAAAGATTTACAGCCTTGAAAATCCTATACCCTGTAGGGGTTGCTATGAATCGGAATCGACTTGATGGCAGTGGGTTTGGTTTGGTGTGTTTTGAGTACCTTCCACTTAGGAGGTTTATCTTTCAGCCTTATAGCAGACAGTATTTTGTTGTAATCCATAAAGTTTTTACTAGTTGATTTTTAGAAGTAAAATTGCCAGGCCTTTCTTCCTAGTCTGTTTTAGTTTGCAAGCTCCACTGAGACATTGGGTAACTCTGTTGATATTTGAAATACCAGTGGCATAGCTTCCAGCAAACCACAGTATGACAGACTGACAGATGGGTGGTGGCTAGTTCTTCTAGACCCAGGTAATCCCCTGTGACCAGACATTGGAAGCCATGCCCCCAATTAATCCCTTGATTCCTTTTCTCATTTTGTATTTTGTATCTCCTGAATGACAGTTCTGTTTTATCTATAGAATCTGGTTATAAATCAGAAAGGAATCATCTAGGGTTTCCTCTAGAGAAGGGCAAACCTCATTGTTAGTTAACTGGTGATCTTTTGGTATGAGTTCCTCTGGGAACACTCCTGAGATTGATTTTGAGAGTTCAGCCTCAAAAAGAGACTTTGGCAATGCTCTTACTTCAAATGTCAGAAATATTTGCTTGCATTTTTGGCTCATTGCTTACACAGTTGTTAATGTTTTTATACTTGGTAAGCATTTGTCATTTTTATAATTTATTAAAGGAGTGATTTAGATTTTCTAAGATAGCTAAAAGCTTAGAAAAATAGGACTGGAATAACCTTTTGCTATTTGGATGTATGTAATCTGGTAGAGTAGAACCATTTGACTATTTCTACTTACTCCATCTCCAAATAGCCTTAATCCTTTTGCAAGACAATTGATCTCTCTCAAGAGATTGCACAGCCTCACTAGGAAATGCTTTCCTAGGTTTTAGGTTTCCAGACTGATGTTCATAGATTATCTCTTGGTGTTTAGTATAAGTTTTCTTTTAGTGTTTCTTACTATTATTCTTTTCTCATTCCTTTCAATGCATACATGCTTACAGTGGCAACTACAAGATGTACAGATTGCGCTGTCTGTAGTCCTACTTTCTTTCCCTTCCTTTGTCTAAACAAGCTTAGCTTTACTTGTTTTTCTTTATAGGTCTTACTTTCTAGAGACCTATGATTATACTTGTTGCTTTGTGTTTTGTTATATGCAGGAAGTCAACATCAGATATGTTGGCAATTAGAACTTTTAGATTTAAGGGAGCCTCTGGGAAATGAAATGTGTTTCTCTTCTTTCTATCAGCATGAATAACTATGGAACATGTATGAACTCTGAATAGGGTCTTTTTTTAAAAAAATTATCAAAAGAATTTTGCCCAAGTCCTTCAAGGGCTTAAAAGGAATCCAACCTTTGTATGATTGTCTTAAAATTAACAGACTAGCTCAATTAAAGCCTTCCCAGAGGTATGGGAATCATTTGCTTAAATTGCAATTTAGGATCTCCAAGCAAATATGATAGGAATAATTTGCTTAGCCTTTGTCAATAGCACCAGAAATAAATCCCTTCTTTATGGGCCTCTTGTGATAAAGGGCCATTGTGTTTAGAATATGTTGGAAATTGTATCCCTGTTTGTCAATGTTCTACAAAGTACTTTGAATAGGCAAGTAATTTTGGTGACTTTTTGTCTCTTTTTGTTCAGAAGTTGGGATTTTGGATGTTAATTTAGCTAACGACAAGCTTGAATCTAGATATTTTTGACCTTTTCCTCTCCCTTTTCCCTATTCCTTTTCTTCACGGAAACTACCCAACACTCTGTCATCAGTGTCTGATAAAAGTTCCTCTTATCAAGAAGTTAGTGTCGTGGGACGTTTTGTCAGGTACTGGTCACCAGGGAAGTGCTTTATATCACTTATATTACTGTCATTCATGTACTCTTTCTTGCAGCCAAAATTTATTGAATATTTGCTATGGAAACATTATTAGGCTAGTGCTTTCAAGCAACTATTTGCTCTCTTGCTATATTTCTTCAGTTAACATGCTTGATATCAGATTCTTGATGAATGAATGAGTGGATAAAGTTAACAAATGATATAGAAAATTATTTTGGGATATGGATGTTGGCTACCTCCTGATTCAAATATTGCTATTGGGAAGTGGCTGTTTATACAACACTTGGGCCTTGGCTTTGGGTGCTGAGACAGCCCTCACTAACATGTGGGGATATATTTTCTAGGAAGTGCAAAAACCCAGTCATTTGTTTTTCCTGTTAGTATTGTTAGACTACATTTACCATTGCCAACTCCAATTAGAAGGAACTTTGGTGGTGCTGTGGTTAAAGCATTTGGCTACTAATCAGAAGGTTGGAGATTCGAACCCACTAGCTGCTCTGCAGGAGAAAGATGAGGCAGTCTGCTTCTCTAAAGATTTAGAGGCTTGAAAACTCTAAAGGGTCGTTATGAATCAGAATTGGGTCAATGGCAGTGGGTTTTGGGGTTTGGAAACAACCCCTGTATTAGAAAGTATTGCTTGGTGGTGAGTAGTAAGAACTGCCAGGAAACTTTTCCTAGAAAGTCTGGTCTTGCCTCTTGAGCCAAGCATCGATTTAGGTGCCTGGATTCAAAAGGCTTTTATACAAACCAAAGAGATCCCAACAAGGGACCAAGCCCAAAGGGAATGGAAGTTCTCTTGAAAATTGTCTACTAGTATGGGAGGGAAATCAAAGCTTTTTGCTTCTCAAGAGACACTAGAATCTATACATTCATACCTAGAAATGAAGAAAAGCCAATTTACAAGTGAGTATTTTGTGCTATAGGATTAGGGGCTAGCATGGAAAAATGAGATTGAAGTCAAAGTGTTAATTTGAATCCTTAATGCTCAATTAATCAGAAATACCATTTTGAGGGTTCTTTTTTTTTTTCTTTTCCCACATCTGTGTTTTGACAAGTCACTGCCTTGAATTAGAATAGTATTTAGGACAAAACGGTTAGTATAGAACAGTGCCACCAGAGTCATGGGAGATAGGCACAGGCCATTTTGTATCTTGTTTCATATAAACTGTTTTCAGAATTCTCATAAATAGTTCAGTTGTCATTATTACTAAGAAATAGCTTTGTCTGCTATGGGCTCAGGACCATGGTCGCAGGGGACATCAAAGTCAATTGGCATAACATACTATACAAAAACTGTTTCACGTTCTGCTTTGGTGAGTAGAGACTGGGATCTTTTTTTAAAATTTTTATTGTGATTTGGGTAAAAGTTTACAGAGCAAATTCATTTTCCATACAGCAGTTCACATATACTTTGTCTCATGACATTGACTACAATTTATTATGCAACAGCTCCCCTCCCATTTCTTCCTCATAGTTACCTCTTCCCTGTGTCCTTCCCTCCTCTGCACTCCTTGAGCTGCCCTTTGAGCTGTCTCCCTCTGTATACACAGCCCTTCTGTTCTGCCATGATTAGTCTCTCCAAGGAGTGTATCTATCTAATGTAAATGTTCAGCTCATATACCTGTCTTTTGTTTGGCTGGAAGCCACAGGAGTGGGTTCAATTCCAGACCTGTAGGGCAACCAGGTCCATTGTCTCAGTGGTCCCATCAGGTTCTGTTGGACTAGCAAACCTGATCCTTTATTTATTTATTTTTTAATGATTTTGAGTTTTGTTCCACATTGTTCTCCCACTCCATCCAGGATCTCCTACAGAGATCCCCCTCTGAGTGGCTGACAGTGGTAACTGGGCACCATTTAGTTCTTCTGGTCTAATGTTCGTATAGGCTGAGGATCGCATGGGATAGGGAGGCATGTAAAATAGCTTTGGAAAAGCTAATACTGTTGTTTTTTTTTCTCTTCAGTGGAGGTGGTACCTAATCAGTAGTATGGAAAATGGATTGAAATTGGGGAAGAAACTGTAGGCTTAGAGGTATTAGGAAGCTCTTAAAACAACACAGGTATTAGTGTATCCGGGGATATAGTAGTATTTCATTTTGATTTATTTTTGGAGAAGATGACATATAATTCTCTGGTAAGATGTGCAAAACCAGATTTTTAGGCGAGTTTGAGAGTAAGAAACAAGGAGACTTGGTATTTTGTCTTAATTCTGTGTGTGCTTTTGACTAAAAAATGACGTTTTAGTATTTGAATGGTAACTCCTCTGAGAAACCTGAGCTGAGTTAGGAAAGAAGAGAGAGAAGGTGACACTGTGCTGGTATGTATGTAAATAGTGAGCTGAGAGGGACAGAAGGAGGAGATGGGAAATGAATGAGAGTAGCCTCCAAAAGAGGGTCATCCTGGATCTCTGTGTCAGAGGACCCATGTGGTGGGCCTGGAGTCAGGCATCCAGCCTGTTTTTTAGGTGATAGGGCACCACTGGAAGTAAAACCTGCCACCGGGCTGCATGAATGCTTTGGCTCTATGGACTATTGTAAAGCCCAGGCCCATTCCTGTAGTCTACATAAGATTTCAACCAGAGCTGATGAGCATGGGTTGACATAGCCTTTACCAGGCCAGTGAGTTGGCACAGGGTATGATACTTTAAAAGTTTTTTCCATCCTCAGGGATCTTTTTCAGTCTTTGAGGAAAAACTTGAAAGTCAGCATGAAAATGAGAATACAGACCTTTAAATAGTATCTCTTACTCACTAGTCACTCCTCGGAAGGATCATCTGGGCAATCTACGTCCATAGAGATACCACCTGGGAAACCAAGGAGGGGTTGCTATGAATCGGATCCGACTCAACAGCGATGCATTGGGTTGCGTACTGATCTGAAATTTTGAGTTGCCAAATTAAAAAAAAAATCTTGGAACATTCAACATATGTTTATTGAGCAGCACCTGCTAAACACTAGATGCTGTGCTGGGTACTGGAGCTTTAATGTTTTGGTCACATTCCCTCACAAGTTATTAATAAAATATTAACATTTGATTGTATTTCATACTAAGCTCTTTTAGTCCCAGTAGCTTGGTCTATAAATCCTTTATTATGTTTGCATTTACTTGCTGTATGTTCACTGTGTATCAGGCAATATGCTGGATGCCAAGGCTGGTTTGAAGAGGAGTAAGAATTGGTGAGGGTCCTCAGCTGGCAGTTGACTGGAATTTATCAGGTAAATCTGCCAGCTTTCCAGTTTAGTGGGATTCCCAGCCAAGAAGAGAGTATAATCAGTGCTGGGTTGACTACACTGGGCCCTCCTCCTCCCCCTTAACTGCTATCCCCTACCCCTTATGAGAAATGAATATTGGCTCCTTTGCATTAAGCTTGAGAAGTTCCCTTAGAGCAGCACTTCCCTGAAGAAATCTTAAAGTTAGAAACAAGAGAATCTCTCCTGCCTGTGTAATCCCAAAGAAGAGCCTTCACCCTGTTGTCTTTCTTCCTCCTTGTGAAAGTTACTTTTGTCTACAGTATGGATACAGGACAACAGTGCCTGGTATTTTCCAGGCTCTTTACTTCTGCCTGCTTCATTGGCACTCTTTGGAGATGCTGATGGGAACAGGGTGTCTTGTTTTCTTAGAAGAATGAGACAAATGAGAAGAAGGCTGTCATTCTAAATTTTCCCATCATTTGGAAAGGCAGCTGCTCAGAACAAAAGAGAATCAAAAGAGAATCGATACAGAAGAAATGTGTCTTATTGAACTTTTGAGTTGCCAACTGGAGTGAGTTTTTTTTCTCCCCCCTTCTTTGCTTGGCATCTGGAACCAGCTTATCTGTTTGAAGTTTACTGCTCATATCTTTGTGTCTGTGAGCTTCTTTAATAGAAAACTACAAAATAAAGAATTATTTTTATCTTCAACTCCAACTTTAAACCAGCTCTTTAAAAAAATATAATATGTGCATTGTAGAACATTATTTTAAAAAAATCAACAACAAAAACTTTACCTTCCCAACACCCACAGATTACCACTGTTGGCAGCTTAATGTATCTCTTCCTAGATCTTTCTATAGGTGGTGGTGTTAGTTGCCACAGAGTTGGTTTCAACTCATGGTGACCTTTTGTACAACAGAACAGAATGTTGCTTGGTCCCACACCATCTTTGTGATCATCGGTATACTCGAGTCCATTGTTGGTGGCCCTTGTGTATTTTGAATGCCTTCCAACCTAGAGGGCTCATCTTCCAGTACTATGTTGGACAGTATTCTCTTGTGATCCATAAAGTTTTTATTGGTTGATTTTTGGAAGTAGATCTCTAGGCTTTTCTTTCTAGTCTGTCTTAGTCTGGAAGCTCAGCTGAAACCCGTCCACCATGGGTAACCCTGCTAGTATTTGAAAACTAGTGGATAGCTTTCAGCATAATAGCAACACATAAGCCACCATTGTACAATAAACTAACAAGTGGTGGTCTCTAGGGTATATGTATGTGCATATTTGTATGTATGTTACCAAAATAAGATTATACTATACCAGAAGGCTGGTAGTTCAAACCCACCAGCCACTCCTCAGAAGGAAAATTGGGCAATCTACTTCCGTAGTGATACTGCCTTGGAAACCCAAAGAGGGGTCACTATGAGTCAGGTCTGACTCGATGGCACGTAACAACAATAACAATACATATTTGTAGGAGCTCTGATGGTGTAGTGCCTAAGGTATTTGACTGCTAACCAGAAGGCTGGCAGATCAAACCCACCAGCCACTCCTTGGAAGGAAGGTTGGGCAATCTACTTCCGTAGTGATATAGCCTTGGAAACCCAAGGAGGGGTCGTATGAGTCAGTTCTGACTCGATGACAGTGAGTCATACATATTTATTTTCAGTTTATTTTTTTCAATTATCTGTATCTTTCCAATTTAGTAAATTTTAATTTTAATTAATACTAGACCATATTCAGATTTCCCCAACTGACCCTCAAATGTCTTACAATAGTTTTTCCATATGAATACTTAATCTTTGACCATGCATTATATCTGCTTGTTATATACCTTAACTCTAACCAGTTCCTTTTATATGATACAAACTTGCTGAAGAGTTATCCTGACCAGGTACTTTTAATTGTGTGCTATTAGACAGCTGGATGATCTACAGGCACCTCAAACTTTCAGTGGAAAGCTTATCTTTATAAAGCTTCCTTTTCCTTCTGTGTTTACTGGTGTTTTGGTTACCTAGTACCCTCTGACAAGAATATACCACAAATGGGATGGCTTTAACAAACAGGAGTTTATTCTCTTACAGTTTGGAGGCTTTAAGTCCAAGTTCAGAGTGCCAGGCTCTAAGGGCTGGGTGAAAGCCCCTCAACTTTGGGTTTCAGCTTTGCTTCCTGCTTCCAGGAAGTCCACTGGAGCTAGAGGCTCTTCTTTACTCAGACAGCTGCTGGCTGCTGCAACTGACAAGCCCAAGGTTGACAAATAAAAAGGCACAGTCCCGATGTTACCAAACCACACGGCAGGCCATTAGTTCAAGTCCATTGAAAGTCCCAAGGTCAGCAGAACATGGCAGGCTGCTGAACAACAACACAGCTACATGCAGGGTTCAAGCGTGCCATTAGCTAGAGACCGTTCCCCAAGCTTTCTCCTTATACACAGGAAGCAGACCATATCCCTAAAGCAGCTACTCAGCTGCTCACAGTAGATTCCACCATGTAGTTGATGATTCCCAGTCTCGGCATGGGAAATACTACATTCAGTTGCCCAGCCACTCAACCAGGCCCAGCCAAGTTGACACACAAATATAACTACCACACCTGGCTTTTTCTTTGCTATTCATGAGGTTTTCCCTGGCCAATGATTTGAGAAGTGGATGGCCTCCTCCTTCTTCCTAGTCTGTCTCAGTCTGTAAGCTGGGCTGATATCTGTGCACCATGTGCATCCCACTGGGTTAGAAACACCAGTGGCTCAGCCTCAAAACTCACATCAACATGTCACCATGGTAGGACAAACCTACAGACAAGTTTGCCTCCCTGTTGAAAACCTCTCGTACCACCCTTACCTGAGTCCCTGCAGCTGACTCCTCCTCTGTCCAGATTCCTAGGCCTTTTAGTCCCCTTTTTCCCGCTCTCCTGCCCTGCTGCTTTGGGCGTGCCGGAGTTCCTCTCCTCACCTGGATCCCTGCAGCTGACTGGTCCTCTGTCTGAGTTCCTGGCTTTTAATCCCCCTTTTCCTGCTCTCCTTTATTGCTGCTTTGGGTGTGCCTGATTTCCCTCTCCACACCTGGATCCCTGCGGCTGACTGCTCCTCTGTCCAGGTTCCTGGCTTTTTTATCCCCTTTCTCCCGCTCTCCCGCCCTGCTTTGGGCATGCCTGATTTCCCTCTCCTCACCTGGATCCCTGCGGCATCCCTGTGGATCTATGGGCAAAATATTGGATGAT
>NW_006921601.1:5381227-5383112 GCF_000298275.1 Orycteropus afer afer | reverse complement strand
AAATGCTCCTTGGAAGCGAGAATGGCCAGACTTCGTCTCACCTATTTTGGTCATGTTATAAGAAGGGACCATTCCTTGGAGAAGGATGTCATGCTTGGTAGGATGGAGGGTCGACAAAAGACGGGGAGGCCTTCAGTGAGATGGATTGACACGGTGGCTGCGATGATGGGCTCAAGTATAGCAGGGATCGTGGAGCTGGCACAGGATTGGGCAGTGTTTCGTTCTGCTGTGCATGGGGTCGCTATGAGTCGGAAATGACTCGACGGCACCTAACAACAACACCTGGCTTTTTAAAATAATATCAGAATCATCTCTTATTCTTTTCTCTCAGCAATCACATTTGTAAAATCTTGTCAGCTGTACTTCCCAAACATCTTTTGAATTGGACTGCTTGCTTAAGTCTTGCCTTTGACCTGGTTAAAGCCTTGACCATCTTTTTCCTGAAATCCAGCTTTAATGTCTCAGAAGGCCTGCTTCTGACTGTTCTCAGACACTCTCTTAGGCTACTCCTGAGTGAACTTTCTAAAATACAGTTTAATTTAGATACTTCCTTGATAAAAAACTCTTTCCTTTGTTACTAATACCATATAGTGCATAAAATGCACAAATATATTCCAACATTTGTATATACCCATGTTGTAACTACCACTCAGATCAAAATATAGAACATTTCCAGTACCCCAGAAGATTCCCTGTGCCTCATCTAGCTAGTATCCCCATTCTTACTCCTACCCACTCTTCTCTTACCATTTTGCTTTTTCTGGATCTTCTTATACGTGGATCATAAAAGCTCTTTATAGATTCTTCTTTGACAAGATAATTCCAAACTTTATAGCAAGGTACTCAGAAGTCTCTGTCATTTGGCTTTTTCTCAAGCCCTTCACACATACCCTACTCTTCCTGTCTTGCAATTGCCTGTAGTTTACGAACATAGTAAGTTCTTTCTCCCATTTTTTTGAAAAAATAGCATTTTATTATGTTTTCAGTGTCTCCTATTATTTTTGCACTTGACATCTCTTCACCCTTCTGGCAAATTCATCCTTCAAAATTCAGCTCTGGGGAGAATCAGGCTCTTCTCTGCACAATGGAGGTATGATTATTATATTTACTTATTACGCGTCTTTGCTCTCTCCATTGCTTCATGAACCCATGGATAATGAGGCATTTTCCTGCTAATTGGTTAGATGATTTTTGCACAAGTAATTCATGTTGTTTTGAGAAAAACTGGAAAATAAGGACAAGTTGGGGGAAAAAAAAAAAGATACCACCCTAATCACACTACACAGAAATAACTGGAAATACATACCAAAATACATATCAACACTTTAAAACATACAAATAAATATATATTCACAAAGTACTAAATATTTATTTACTTTATTACTTATGTTTAGTTTCCCCTTTGCTTTTTGCTGTTACAAAACACTGTGGTGAATAGCCTTACACCTATATTTTAGTATAGTTCTCTGATTATTTCCTTGGGATGCATTCTTAAAAGTAAAAAGTGAATAGATGGAGATGAGCATTTTTTAAAATTTATTTTATTTTTGGTGAAAAAAAATATATATATAGCAAAACATACACCCATTCACCAGTTTCTGCATGTACAATTCAGTGATGTTGGTTATGTACATTCTTAACCTTGTGTCACTAATCTTGCTATCTCTTCCCAAATTATTTCACCACCATTGACTTGAATTCACTGCCCTTTAAGCTTTTCAACTGTGGTTTAGAGTCTCTATTGTCAATTTGGGAGCTCTGGTAGCATAGTGGCTAAGACACTTGCCTGCTAACCAGACTGCTGGCGGTTCAAACCCACCAGCCACTCCTCGGAAGGAAGGTTGGGCAATCCTACTTCCGTAGTGATACTGCCTCGGAAACCCAA
>NW_006921601.1:5373239-5381127 GCF_000298275.1 Orycteropus afer afer | reverse complement strand
GCACATAACAACAAACAACAACAACATTGTCAATTTGAGCTCATTTAGATAATTCTTTAAAAGAGCACAGTGCTCAAGGCAAATGTTCTTTACTAACTGGACTAACCTTTGATTTGATTTAAAGATGATTTCAGGGAATAGTTTCAGTTCAAGGTCTAAAGATTATCTCAGGGCAATAGATTCAGGGGTTTCTTTAGTCTTAGGGGGCCCTTGTAAGTCTGTATTTCATAAGAATTTGAAATTCTGTTCCACATTCCCCTATCCCCCCATTTTGGATCAGGATCCATCTATTGAGTCCCTGGTTGAAATGTTCATTAATGGTAGCTGGGCACCATCCTGTTTTGGTGCTAGTGTCATGCTGTTTTAGTTTGTTTAGCTTAAACAAACTTGTTGCTATTGAGTCACTTCCAATTCATAGGACAGAGTAGAACTGCCTTATAATTGGATTTTCAAGGCTGTGATCTTTACGGTAGCAGATTGCCACATCTTTCTACCAAGAATGGCTGGTGGCTTTGAACTGACGACTTTTTGCTTAGCAGCCATGTGCTTAACCACTGTGCCACCAGGGCTCCTTCTTGTTTAGCTTAAGGACTGTGTTTTCCTTACCTTTGCATCCCCAGTGCCAAGCATTGCTTGTCTTCTTGTAGATATTTAATGAATGTGTTCACAGAATGAAGTAATCTTTGGAGGTCCATGGATAGAATTCAGAGTCTCTGCAAGTTTGGATTGTTAAGTGCTGTCGAGTTGGCTCCAACTCATAGCGACCCTATGTACAACAGAACGAAACACTGCCCAGTCCTATGACAACCTCACAATACTTGTGTTATCTGAATCCATTGTTGCAACCACTTTGTCAATCCATCTCGGTGAGGGCCTTCCTCTTTTTGATCTTTAGGGAAGTAGATTGCTTCATTTTCCTCCCACGGAGCAGCTGGTTGGTTTGAACTGCCGACCTTTGATTAGCAGCCATATGCTTTACCTACTGCATCACTAGAATACCTGGGCAGTGCCTCGTATTTAGTAGGTGCCCTATAAATGTTAATTTTCAAAACTTTAAATATGCACAAAAGTCGAATTGTATAATGAACTCTGATGTACTCTTCATCCAGCTTTTTTTTTTTAATCAATATTTTGCCAAATTTATTTTATCTCTCACCCTTCATCCCTGGGCATTTGTTATTTCACCAATAAATATTTCAGAAAGTGTACTGAACAGATAAAGACTTTGAAAATATATAACCACTCCCCCATAATAACATTTAACAAAATTCATAATAATTTCTTAATGTCATCCATTATTATTAGCTGCTTTTAAGTTGATCCCTACTCAAGGTGACCCCATGTACAGTGGAATGAAATGTTGCCCAGTCACTGTGATCCATAGCGTTTTCAATGCTGATTTGCAAAAGTAGGCCTTTCTTCTTAGTCCAGTTTAGCTTGGAAGCTCTGCTGAAATTTGTTGAGCATCATGGCAATGCACAAGCCTCCACTTGCGGGCAGTGGCTGTGCGTTCATTGTCTGGGAATTGAATCCAGGTCTCCCTCTTGAGAGGCAAGAATTCTACCACTGAGCCACCACTGCCTCCTTTTCAGCTGTTACCTAGGACATATTCTTACATCCTCAGGTATCTCAAAGCTATCTTTCACTCAAGTTCAGTGGTTGAATCGGGAGCCACACAAGGCCCATACTTTGCATTGAGTATATATTTCTCTTCTATAAATGTTAATTACATTATATAAATTACTTGTTCATTTACATTCATCTTCTGATACTGTTTTTTTCCCCTCTAAGTGCTCTGTTATTTCTTTGTTCTACAAATATGTATATTTAAATTTATTTTTTGTTGTTGAGAGTATAAAAGCAAAAGCATACACCCATTCAAGTTTCTACATGTACAATTCAGTGATATTGATTATATTCTTTGCGTTGTGCAACCATTCTTACCCTCATTTTCTGAGTTGTTTCTCTCCCATTAATATAAACTCATGGCTCCCTAAGGTTCCTATCTAATGTCTTGAGTTGCTGTTGTCTATTTGATCCCATATAAATAAATCTTAAAAGAGCACAATGCTCAAAGCAAATATTCTTTACAAGTTAAGCTAACCGATTATTTGGCTTCAAGAAGACTTCAGGGGATATTTTTGGTTTAAGGTTTAAAGATTATCTTAAGGCAATGGTTTTGGAGATTTATGCAGCCTCCATGGCTCCAGAAAAATCTGGAGTCCATGAGAATTTGACATTCTGTTCTGGGTTTTTCTTCTTTTGATCAGGATTCTTCTATGGAATCTTTGATCAAAATGTTGAGTAATGTTAGCTGGGTATCATCCAGTTCTTCTGGTCTCATGGCAAGGGAGGCAGTTATTCATGGAGGCTATTAGCCACACATTCCATATCCTCCTCCTATCTATTCCTGGCTCCTTCTTCCTCTTTTGCTTCAGGCAAATAGTAACCAATTATTGTGCCTTGGATAGCCATTTGCAAGCTTTTAAGACCCCAGGCACTAAGCAGCGAACTAGGAGGTAGAACAGAAGCACAAAACTTGTTATTAGGCCAATGAACTGGGATGTTGCATGAAACCATGACCCTAAACCTCCGTACCAACTAACCAAATTCCGTGAGGTGTTTGGTTGTACATATCTTTGTTATATTTTTACTAGTAATTTATTCTTGAAAACTATTCTCTCCCTATTTAGTGTTTTATTTATCTCTTTAATAAGTTGTTAATTTGGGTTAGTTAGTCTTATTTGAAAAACTTAAACATTTAAGTCTCACTTAAAGTCATCCATTTAGTCTTATTTTGGATTGAGTATGTGATGTGTAAATTTTTTAAATCTAAAATCTAAATGACTTCTTTCTCATTTGTTCAAAGAGACTGCCTATCTTGTTAAATAATTTGAGGTAAAGATACTTTCTCTGACAGTTTCATAAGCATGTCAGGGCCTTACTTAATTGTATCCTCCGAAGAATTGGAAGGGATTCACATTTGGGTCTTTTCTACATGTGTTGTTGTTGTTGTTGTTATGTACCATTGAGTCAGACCCGACTCATAGCGACCCCTCCTTGGGTTTCCAAGGCAGTATCACTACGGAAGTAGATTGCCCCATCTTCCTTCCGAGGAGTGGCTGGTGGGTTTGAACCGCCAGCCTTCTGGTTAGCAGTCAAGTGCCTTAGGCACTATGCTACCAGAGCTCCCAAAATCCTACATGTAGAATTTTTTATTTTACTTTAAAAATTTAAGAATGTCATAATTTTAGTTCCTATTTGGTAATTTTGTTTTGAATTCTATAAATCTTTTGTATTTAGACCAAGCCCTTCTATAATTTCTGAATGATTTGCTCCTATTAAACTTTTCATTATAAATTTGAGGCTATTAGTTCAAAGACTTCTGTTATTTACAGGGTTGTTCTCTGAGCTATATTCCTTCTTGTGTTGTCATCTTGTGCAGTCTTTGACTCTGTCTCTTTCATTAAAAATATATACATTCCTGTGTATTATACCTTTTTTCTGATTGGTGTTTTCTGTACTAACATTTCTATTTTTAATGCATTCATTTATTGACTAATTATGGACCTTATGTTTTTACTATTTCTTTTGCGACTTGCATTTGCAAAGTCATTACGATGGTCTGTTTCATAGCCTTAAGAACCAATATTAGTCATTTTGTATATTTGATAGCAAACATTTATTGAGGAAGGCATTTCATTGTTGGGATTAGCTTTGACCTTCTTTTCTACCATTAAGTTTTTTTTTTCCCTCTGACTGCTTATGTTTTTTTCCTGTTTATTCCTTCCTCTGAGTTTACTTGTTGATCTTCCTCTCAGAGTTTCAGACTAATTTGTTGTACTTACTAAGATTTGTGAGAAGTCCTTTTCAATCTATTGATATCTCGTTTCATGTTTATTATAAAGGATTAAAGAATTGAGACATTTTATATTTTGTGATAGTGAGTTTCATTAATGATTGCCTGATTATAAATTCTTTCCCCTAATTTGGAATGCCTTTGTGTAAGGGAAATGAAATTCCAAATTCCAGTTTGACTTTTGTTAAGGTTAACATGATAAGAGAAAACTCTCTGTTAGGATATGGCTTGTACCTGAAATACACACCATTTGGGCCCATATGGCTGATTAGTGCTACAGCCTTCAAATAGAGCAGCACTGAGTGATTGATAAGGTTCATGGGGTGCTCAGCAAGTATGAAGCCCTGAGCTAGAGATTATGAAGGACCCAAGAATATATTGTGAATCTTTGATCATGTGAAAAAGAGCAAATTTTAAATAAATTTTACTGTAGTAAAATGTAACATAATATTGAACTGTTTCAGTTATTTTAAGGTGTACAATTTAGTGATTTCAATTGTATTCACCATGCTGTGCAACCAAAGACCACCATCCATTTCCAGCTTTTTTCCTTTTGTTAACAGAAACTCAGCACCCTTTAAGCAGTCACTTCTCATTTCTCACTCTTATCTGTCTCTGGTAACTACTCATAAACTTTACACTCTGTGTGTTTACTTATTCTAGATATTTCTTATAAGCGGCATCATGAATATTCATCTTTTGGTATCTGACTTATTTCACTTAGCATAGTGTTTTCAAAGTCCATCCATATCATAGAAAATATCAGAACTTTATTTCTCTGTATGGCTAAATAATATTCCATTGAACATATATACCACATTTTATCTACCTATTCTGATCATCCCTCTCTTGATGGACATTAGGTTATTTCCACCTTTTCATTATTGTGAATAATGCTGCAGAGAACATTGGTGTACAAATATCTGTTAGAATCCTTGCCTTTAAGTCTTTTGGGTATCAACCCTTGAATGTAAGGCAGCTAAGAGTTAAAAGGTTTTTTTAGGGGTGGGAAAAAACTGTTCAAAAGCAGGGATGAATGATCACATTACAATTTTGATCAGCTTGTATACAGTACAAAATATTAGGGGATTTCCCAAGAGGGAAATTTAAAATGATTGCTTGTCATTCACTTAATTGGTAGAAAGTGGCTTGGGTCTGTTTAAGTTTGTGTGTCTGCATTCTGTAGGCTAGTTATGGTTTATCTAGTTATTTAAAATTTCCCCAGAATTGTCTTTATCAGGAGTATTTCGTTTCTGGGAAGGGTTAAGAGTTAATTTTAAACTGGGCCAAGGTGGGGTAGGTGGGAGGGGAGGGTACATTTTTTTATAACAATAACTAAGAGTAGAATCTCTGAGTGATAAGGTAATTCTGTGTTTAATTTTTTGAGGAACCACCAGGCTGTTTTCCACAGCTGCTACATTATTTTACGGATTGGATATTTCCAGTCTTTCCACATCCTCACCAACACTTGTTATTTCTGTTTTTCTGAAAATAGCCTCCCAGTGGGGAGAGCAAATCTTTAAACATGTAAGAGGTAGCCATTTGAGATAAGGGGCAGGAGACAGTATGTCCATTGGTGCTATTAACAGATAAATGTCCTGTATAGTAAATGCATTGAGGGCATACTCTGTGGGATTGGAAGACAGACCCTACCCTCTGGTAGACATTGGACACCTACAGTAAAGAACTAACAACTAATACCAAAAGATAAATTCAGGAGGTAGATTAGAAGTAATTGACAAACATCTGATATAGACAAAGAGTGGCAAGGGTTTAGAGGTAAAAACTCACTATAATAGCTGAAGGGTTTGAGGGGGCTGCATGGGGAACAAAGGATATAATCTTGGACCTTGGAAGGTTGGCAGGGTTTTGCTTGGTGAAGAGGAAGGGAAAGGTGACTTTAACTGGGAGGAATATCCTGAAGCCTGAAGGTGGGAAAATGTTTCCTAAAACCAGGTTTATTTGTTTACATAAAAATCTTTTACAGAGTTTTAGAAATGAAATCAACATTAACATAGGCATTGACTAAATCACTCTTCCTAAATCTGTAGGCGCTCTGGTAGCGTAGTGCTTAAGGCACTTGACTGCTAACCAGAAGGCTGGAGGTTCAAACCCACCAGCCACTCCTCGGAAGGAAGGTTGGGCAATCTACTTCTGTAGTGATACCTCCTCAGAAACCCAAGAAGGGTCACTATGAGTTGGGTCTGACTCGATGGCACATAACAACAACAACATGTATGGTCCCGGAAAAGGCAGTACATAAGATCACTCTCCTGGCCTGTCTGCCTGTCTGGTGGTAGGTTTTTTTTTTTTTTTTTTTTTTAACTTTTATGATGAGGAGGCTTTTGTTAATAGGGATCAGAATAAGAGTATTGTAAAGTAAGATTGTACAGTTTGGAAAACATTGGTTATACTTTTTTTTGTCCTTTTGGAAAGTGGTCATTTGGAACATTTATTCACACAATGGTAGAGACCTATTTCAGGTTGGCATGAAGCAGATTTAATAAATTCCTGAAGGAAACCATCAGAGGGTTGATTCGATACCACACAGAAACACGAGGTGATGGGATGAGCTGTTTTCCACATTTTAATATTTTCCAGAATGACGCTGAAAGCCTTGCCCTTAGAGAACCCTGAGCCATCTAATAATTTATTCTTCCAGGCTCTTGGGAGAGAGAAATGGGAGATTTATGCCATTAAACAGATGCCCTGAAATTGAGGGAAGGCTTGGGAATGTAACAAGCAAGGTGAGGTAAGGAAAACGACATGACTTTGATTTCGTATGAGAAAATGTTGCATTTGATATCATTATTTCCAGCTCTCTGTTCTCAAAAACGTCTCTGAAAAACCTAGCTTCTGGAGGAGGAAGGGAAAGAATGCTATCAAGAAATTACTGAGTCTGTGCAGGAGACCTACTGTGTGCCATTCAGTACTTGACATTTTCATAAATCTCATTCATTATCTCAAAGAGGAGGAAATAAGTAGTCAAGGGATCAGGTAACTTGCCCAAGATCCAAAATCTGAACCTAGGTTCATTTGCTTCCAAAGCCCTTTCCGCTACATTATGATGTCTCTTTTTGCTGAAATCACGGAAAATGGAGAATTTTCTGGATTTAATTAAGGAACTCGTGGTGTCCAGCTAACTGTTCAGAAAAACTCTGAGTAAACTTTATTTGGAGGCATTTGGCGAGAGGAGTAGTTTTGGTAGGACAGAGAAATTGAGGGGAAAGATACTAAGAGTTCCTCAGATTATCTCTGTTTCGTAGAAAGGAAATTTTGTGCCCTGACACACAGGGTGGTTTGGAGGAAGTGGATCTTAAACTTATCTGCCATCAGTTGCCTCCAAAACCAACAACCCTCTGCCATCAAGTTGATTCCAACTTATAGAGACCCTTTAGGACAGAGTAGAACTGTCCTGTTATCTCAGAGAAGATAAATGGGAGAAGTGTAGCATACTATGTATGGAGCTATGGGATTTCACAAAACACTAATGCGGCCCCACAGATTTGGGACCAACAAGATTCCCAGATGTAAAAAGTAGAAACTTTTGCCAGGGAAGGAGACTAAAAATAAACAAATAAACACTCCAAACTTATTATCACCTCCACATCATATATGAAAACACATATTTGAAAAACAAAGTAATAAACACAAATAAAATAGGATATGCTATGATTGTTGTCAGTTATAAGGGAGTTGCTTCTAATTCTGATTCATGGCAACCTCATGTGTGCAGAGTAGAACTGCTCCCTAGGGTTTTCAAGGCTGTGACCTTTCAGAAGCAGATCTCAAGATCTGGTTTCCCAGGCCCCTCTGGGTGGGTTTGAACCACCAAACTTCGGGCTAGTAGTTGAGAATGCTTAACCATTTGCATAACCTGGGAGCCTAAAATAGGATATGGGATGGCCCTTTCCAAAAGAGAACCTATATGAGTTCCGGCAAGATGGCGGACTAGGCAGAAGGATTGCACAGACCCTCTTCAACAAAGAAAAGGGAAACCAATTAACACAGACACAGAAGATAATCGTG
>NW_006921601.1:5345340-5368880 GCF_000298275.1 Orycteropus afer afer | reverse complement strand
ATTAGATTTAAAATATTTTTGAATCAAGAAAAATTACTACATTAATATTCTATTTTATGGTATTTCTCTTGATAGGTTTGTCAGTTTGTGAGATTTTTGCTAATATAGTATCAGGAAAAGCTTGACTGTAAAGTTGTTTCCTACTTTATTTTTTACCACAATTATTGTTGACAGTTGATTTGGACAGGTATGTCAATAAAAATACCACCAATAAATTCAGTTTCACTCAATATGGAAAATTGTGGTAGATGGAGAGAAAAAGGAGCAGGAACAATTCTCAGGCTCTTATATCTTTGGCCATGAAGAAAGCAGTAGCTGCTCTGCTGTCTGCTGGTAAAGGCTGCAGAGAAGGGGCTGCAGGAGCCTGTCTGCCAATGGTTTATACCTGGGGTGAAAGAAGGGGCTACACAGGGCTTTTACTGCCCAATATGGAAGGTGTAGGAATTTATATACTTTTATCATGGCCCTGACCTTTGCCCATCGACCAGTATTTTGGTGAACTGCTCCTGGATTATCCTGTTTCTCCAAGATTATCTAAAGGAGGACTATCTAGACCAAGAACAGCAACTCAAAAGATTAGATAAAAAATTTAGGGGACAGTGGTTGACGTTAATGGGGGAAAAACAGTTTGGAAAAGGAGAGTGAGATTGGTTGCACAACTTGAATGTAATCAATGTTACTGAATTGTGTATGTAGTGACCCCTCCTTGGATTCCTGAGGCGGTATCTCTAGGGAATAGATTGCCCAGTCTTCTTTCTGGGGAGTGGCTGGTGGGTTTGAACCACCAGCCTTCTGGTTAGCAATCAAATGCCTTAGGCACTATGCCACCAAAGCTTCTTGAATTGTGCATGTAGAAATTTTTAATTGGTGTATATTCTTGTGTGTAGATTCTCAACAACAACAACAACAAAAAGGAGAAGGCATATGCAGAGGCCTGCCATTTTCTCCAGGAAACTTGTTTATTGCATTGGTGCTAAGGAGAGGCGTGGGAAGCCTGCAAGACTGGGGCCTAGGTGCTTAGATTTGGTGGTGGTCTGTTACTCTGGCTTGGTTATTCTAAGTCTCTCTTGGGAGGACTTTGCTATGGGGAAGATAAGAACCTATCCCTCCAATTGGACATACTGCATTTTCCTCTTAGCTTCATTTTCCACTTGTTCTGGGTGCCCTGGAGTATTAGTGAATGCTGTGTAAGTGCCTGGGGACAGCAAAAGATCCTAATAGCAGTGTGGGAATTCCCCCAACTCCTGGCCTGCCTCTTTTGTCCAAGGTGACACCTACCTCCTGCCTTTCCAAAAGCCATGCTGGGGGAAGTGTGCCTTTTAGCCTCTCAGGAGAAGGGCACATTAGCTTCCCTGCTTTGTTTACATTAGTTTGATCTTTTCTGCCCTTGATTACAAATGAGCCCTCAAGTAGGAGATTGCCCTGTTCCAATGGAGGTCACTCCTTCCTTTTGTCTGGTTTTTCAAGTTTTCCAGCTTAGTTTTTTTTTTTTCTTTTTAGAAATACTTTCCTTGGCTTAACTTCTTGTCTCATAGAAGGTTGGTTCAGTGAGTCGATCAGTTCATAATCAGGAAGCAATTCCTCTGTTTCTTAAAACTCCCTTCCACTGGGTTCTATGACTATTAGACCTTTTCTCATTTGTTTGTCACTGCCATAGTTGTCAGCACTCTACCATAAGAAAGGGAATAGTCTTCCAAACTCAGAATCTAGACTGTTTATTGATATTTGTTGAACTGAAATGTTGACACAAAGGGTTCCTAGTTCATCAGGATACATCTTTTGGCTCCTCAAGTAGAATATAAACCCTTTGAGATTGTTGTTGTTATGTGCCGTCGCGTCGGCCCCGACTCATAGCGACCCCTTCTTGGGTTTCCGAGGCAGTATCACTACAAAAGTAGGATTGCCCAACCTTCCTTCCAAGGAGCCTTTGAGATTAAGACCTCTTAAATTCTTTCATTCTCAGTCTGCGTTATGGTCTGTAAGAGGAAAGTAGACCCTGTTTGGGGAGAGTGACCACCAGTGGCTGAAATTGCCCATGAAGTTACCTCACCCTTGCTCCCAGTGTCAACTTGTTTACCTAGAGCACAGCACAGCCATACCTTCTCTGAGGCTTACTTCACAACTCTGTCCTGCTGCCTGAAACTATAGCTTGCTGTAGGATTGAGAGAAAACCTTTTGCCCCTGAGGGCATTGGTAGAAGGCCTGCCTCATGCTTCTTTGTCCTTTTGTGGAAGTCCCCTTTCCTTATTGTGTATTCGAACAGCTTAAGTTGCAGAACCTCTTTTACAATTGAGGGATCTTATGTGTGCTTTTGAATTATGGTGTTGGCAAAGAATATTGCATATAGCATGGACTGCCAGGAGGACAAACAAATCTGTCTTGGAAGAAGTACAGCCACAATGCTCCTTAGAAGGAAGGATGGCAAGACTTTGTCTTACATACTTTGGACATGTTATCAGTAGGGACCAGTCTCTAGAGAAGGTCATCATACTTGGTAAAATAGAGGGTCAGCAAAAAAAGATGAAAATCCTCAAAAAGATGGATTGAAAGGTAAATACACTACTTGGAGCCAGCAGTCATGGGACATGGGAGAATAGAAGGGCAATGTATGCACAGGGAGACAGCTTGGGGGTTGGGAGTGCATGGGGGAGAAGGACACAGAGAAGAAGTAACAATGGGGAGGAAGGGGGAAAAGAGCTGTAACATTGTGGGGAATTACAGTCAATGTCATGAGATAAAATGTGTATGAACTGCTATATGGAAAATGAATTTGCTCTGTAAAACTTTCACCCAAATCACAATAAAACTAAGGTGCGGGGAGATGGATTGATACAGTGGCTTCAACAATGGGCACAAACGTAGCAACAGTGGTGAGGGTGGCTCAGGACCGGGCAGTTGTACATAGGGTCGCTATGAGTCAGATGTGACTCGGTGACACTTAACAGCAACAAAACACCTGCCCTTTGAAGTCTTTTTTTTCTTCCGTAAAGGGCACTGGAAAGCTCCAGTGATTTTACTTAGTGGTAATTTTTCTGGGTCCCTGGGTGGTGCAAATGGTTAAGCACTCGACTGCTAACCAGGAGCTTAGTGACTCAGACTCACCCGGAGGTACCTTGGAAGAAAGGCTTGGTGATCAGCTTCTGAAAGGTCACAGACATAAAAACACTTTGGAGCACAGTTCTACTCTGACACATAGAGTTGCCATGAGTTGGAATGGACTCAATAGAAACTTTTGGTTTAATAACTTTTCCACTCTCTTCACAACTTTTACACATTTTGTGGAGTGTCTCTCTTGGATAATTCAGGTAGCCCCAGTGGATTTAGTTATGTGTTAGTGGGTCATTGATTTCTTTAGTTCACCCAGCCTTTCCTCAGTTAATTGATCTTGGATGCCTATTCTCTTCTTGGAAGCCCCTGCTTGGGTCCCTCAAGTTCCCTTTCAGTTCCACTAATGATGCTCCATGGTAGTGGTTCTCTGTCTAGCCTACTTACTCTCTCCTTGATTTCCTAGGCTTCCCCATCTCATACCCATAGTCTGTCTACTTTATGATATGTTGTTGTTGTTGTTATTTGCCGTCGAGTCGGCCCCGACTCATAGCGACCCCTCCTTGGGTTTCCGAGGCAGTATCACTACGGAAGTAGGATTGCCCAACCTTCCTTCCGAGGAGTGGCTGGTGGGTTTGAACCACCAGCCTTCTGGTTAGCAGTCAAGTGCCTTAGGCACTATGCTACCAGAGCTCCTAATTTATGATATAATAAACTTATTTCCTGTTTCTGTTTGACCAACAATAGTATTCAATGGTATTCCTCTGCAATAATATTCCTTCTCTTTCTCTCTCCTCTATTTTTCACTGGAAAGTTAATCTTTGGGCTGTGTTTCTAAGCTAGGTTTTAGTTCAGGCCTTAGTGCTAAGTGTAGGCTTGATTCTCTACATTATGTTGTTTGTGAATATGCAGAAGTCTTAGGCCCTAAGAATGGTCATTGCTTCTAAGTTGCCCTGAGATTTTAGTTCCATATCCTTTTTATCATTTATTTTCCCCCCTTGGGCAGTACTTGTGTCCTATTAAAGAATGTTTACCCGAAGGTCATGCTGATAATCCTCCTGGGTTTTCTTCTCAAAGCTTTATTGTTTTACCTTTCCTTTTTAGATGGCAGTCTATTCACATTTACATTTAGACTTAGAATTTTAACAACAGTTTGTTGTTGTTGTTGTTATTGTTGAGTGTTTTTATTATGAAATGATGTTTGGATTTTGCCTGGTGACTTTTTCTCCCCATCAGTTGAGGTGATTGTATTTTTTCCCCCTTTATACTACTAATACAGTGTATTACATTGATTTATTTTCATATGTTGAACCACCCTTGCATTCCAGAAATTACTCAGTCTTGGTCATGGGGCATAATTCTTTAGATACATTGATGGATTCAGTTTTCTAGTATTTTATTGAGGATATATCTGTAATCATAAGGGATATTGTTCTGTACTTTTTTTTTCTGATTTTTTTTTTTTTTTTTCCTGCCTTAGTTGTCAGGGTCAAATGTTTTTAAAAACTCTTATTCTTCTGCCTTTGGCTTGTCTGCATTTTTAGATAGAATTTTTTGTATTTGGTCACCCATATGTTGGCTTTTACAGTGGTCATCTCTTCACTTTCCCCATGTGCTGTGCCTGCCTCACTTGCACAGTCTTCCCCTCTGGCATAGGTCACAGAGAAAATATTTAGTTAGTCTCCGCCAAACATTCTGGCTGTGTTGTTTTGCTTAAAAAGACATGTACATAAACTGTTTTGATTCTTAGTCTTGGTGCTTTAGGCAGATGTTTCTCCCATACCGGAGGTATTGTGGTTAGTTGGAAATAGTACTGGACTAGACTTTGGAGAATTGGATTCTAATCTCTGTTGTGCTACTAATTTGTGGCAGGGTCTTGTGCAAGATATATTTCTACATCTCAATTTTTTTTTTTTTTTTTTGTCAAAAGGATCTTATTTTATGGTAATGAAGACAGGAATCTGTGGATGTGAGATAGGAACCCAAAAGGTAAGCCTCCTGGGGGATCAAGAAGACAGTGTAGTCAGCTAGAGACAGAGTACCATTGCCATGCATATCATTGGTAGAACTGAAGAGAACTCCAATGATCCAAATGTAGCTACAGTTAATCTATGGAGTCACTCTGAAAAACTGTAAAAACATGATTAAAAAATAGTAGAAATTTTTTGACAAGAATTACTTCAGGGGATAACTGCCTTGCTCATGCTTAGGCTTGCTCTGGGTTCACACCTGTTTGCTGTCACCTTTGGGATGTGGGAGGTTTGGCCTTCTGTGGGTTCAATTCCAGATTTCTTCCTCCTACTTTCCACCCACTTTGTAAACCCAAGAATATTTGAAACCCAGCCCAGATTTTTCACCTGGCTTTCATTTCCCCATCATGTGGAGGTTGATTCTTGGAAGTTGTAGCCACCAGAAACCTTAAGTGTTTGCTAACATGTCCAACTCCTGCATTAGTAACTCCTGTGCATGGCCATGTCCTAATGCTTGTGCCCTGAAGATGGTATGATTTGGTTCCTTCAAGGAAGGGCAAAATATTATGGGATATCCTGTTGTCACAAACTAGGAGAGTAAAGAACTGGGAGATGCCCTTGACCTTCATGAGCGGGGCAAGGTTTTGAACAATAAATGACATGCTTTATCATCTGCCTATGTAAATAATAACTTTCCTCTTTAAGATACACAAACACAGATAAGCAGAAGTATACATTTCTTTCCTATCCCTGTACCCTTCTGAAATAATACAGAATTAATCAGATCTTGCCTAGTCTATACTTTTTTCCTTTCTAGTTAAAGATTGGGAGCTGTGGTGGCATAGTACCTAAAGCATTTGACCGCTAACCAGAAGGCTGGTGGTTTAAACCCACCAGCCACTCCTCAGAAGGAAGATTGGGCAATCTATTTCTGTAGAGACACTGCCTTGGAAACCCAAGGAGGGGTCACTATGAGTCAGATCCGACTTGATGGTAGTGAGTTTGGTTTTTTTTGGTTTAGTTAAAGATTTGCATTGGTTTCCTGTAGTCAGAATGAGTTGGTTAAAGACAATCTCCAAAGTCTCTTGCTGCCCTGGGATTCTTTGAAAGGCACAATCAGCAAAAACTTAACTAAGTGAGTGCCATGGGAAACCTATCTTTGCAGGGTTAGGGATGAGAACATGTGCTTACTGTTGCTGTGCCCAACCTGGGAGGTAGAGATCCAAGCTGCTGACTTTGTATACTCTTAACTGGGCTTTCTCTGCTATTCTGCAATCCTTTTATTTTTAACTCCCTGTGGCATACACTACAGTGCTCACTTCATTTTTGTGTGTGTGTTTCACAAGTCCTGACTCTGTCCCAACTTCACGTTGTCACTGAGGGTGCCATCTGCTTTATGGTTATAGTTAGAGTTAGGTGACAGAACTCTGGGATAATTCCTTTTCCTGATCCAGCCAGCTCCAAGAAAACAATCAGTGAATGTTTCCTGTAAGCTCTATAGACATGTTCATTGTGAATACCAGCAGCATCTGAGTGAAGTCATGGTTTGATTTGGGGCTTGATAAGAGTTGGGATCCTATGTTTAGCTACTTGACACTTTTTCCCCCATCCTATTTGGTCTTAAACCAAGGTGTCCTCAGCAGATGGCCCAACTGCTATCTGTCACAAATGCCCAATGTTTCTTCCCTGCCACTCTCTCTCTGAGTACTTAGCAACCTACTAAACCAAAAAAACCAACCCATGGCTATTGAGTCAATTCTGCCTCATAGCAACATTCACTGGGTTTCTGAGGCAGTAAATCTTAGATTGCCTTATCTTCCTCCCATGGAGTGGGTGGTGGGTTTGAATTGCCAACTTTCTGGTTAGCAGTCAAATGCTTTGGCACTGTGTGGGATCCTCTAGCTGCTTGCAAAAGGGGCTCTGGTGGTGCAGTGCCTAAGGTATTTGACTGCTAACCAGAAGGTGGGTGGTTCAAATGCACCAGCTGCTCTGCAGAAGGAAGATGGGGGCAATCTATTTCTGTAAAGATTTACCACCTTGGAAACCCAGTGGGGGTTGCTATGAGTCCAGATAGACTTGATGGCAGTGAGTTTTTTTTTTTTTTTTTTTCCTTTCTCCGTTAGCTGCTGCAAAAGACCTCTTTAAAGTGTTTGAAGAGCTAAGATAGCACTTTGAGGATGAAGGGTGTGCCTTACCCAACCCATAGTATTTTCAGTCCTCATATACATGTGAAAGCTGGACAGTGAATAAGGAAGACCAAAGAAAAATTGGTGTCTTTGAATTGTGGTGTTGGCAAAGGATACTGAAAATACTATAGACTGCCAAAAGGGTGAATAAACCTGTCCTAGAAGAAGTGCAGCCAGAGTGCTCCTTGGAAGTGAGAATGGCCAGATTTCATTTTACCTATTTTGGTCACATTGCCAGAGAAGACCAGTCCCTGGAGAAGGCTATCATGCTTGGTGAAATAGAGGGTAAGAAAAAAAGGGGAAGACCCTTGTTCTGGTTACCTAGTGTTGCTCTGACAATAATATACCACAAATGGGATGCCGTTAACAAACAAGAGTTTGTTCTCTTACAGTTTGGAGGCTTTAAGTCCAAGTTCAAAGTGCCAGGCTCTAGGGGCTGGGTGAAAGCCCCTCAACCTTGGGGTCCAGCTCTGCTTCCTGCTCCCAGCCCCCTAGAGCTAGAGGCTTTTCTTCACTCAGACAGCTGCTGGCTGCTGAGGCTGTGAAGCCCCAAGGTTGACAAGTAAAAAGGCACAGTCCCGATGTTACCAAACCACACGGCAGGCCATTAACTTAAGCCCATTTTAAGTCCCAAGATTGGCAGAGCATAGCAGGCTGCTGAGCAATGACACGACTACATGCAGGGTCCAAGTGTGCCCTAGGCGGGAGAACATTCTCAAGGCTTCTCCTTATATACAGGAAGCAGACCACATCCCAAAGTCAGCTACTCAGCTGCTTGGGTTAGGTCCCACCATGGAGTTGATTGCCAGTCTCATCATGAGGAATAACTACCACCAGCTGCCCAGCCACTCAACCAGACCCAGCCAAGTTGACACACAAACATGACTACCACAGTTCCACCCCTTGTCAACTTAGCATCTGTACAGATCTCCTCCACTGGGTGGCTCCAGTCCCCTAGTTCCTCTATGTGGTGACCTCACCCCCTTGGCCTGGGGGCCCCTGTTCCTCTCCCTCTTGGGCATGGCAGCCCCACCCCCTCACTCTTGGGCAGCGGCTATGGCTCCAACCCACTGGTTCATATGAACAAGCAGCCCCACACTCCAGAACCAAGTTGCTGAAGGCCTGGCTCTTTGAAACCTACGGGGCTGTGATCGTTTCACCCCCAAAGGCCATGGTCCTACCCTTTCAGGCTGAGGTAGCTCTGCTTCCGTTTCCTTGGTCTCCGCTTCTGCCGATTAATGCCTGAGGGCAACCCACTCTGCCAGGAATCTTCTTGCCCCAAAGGACATTTAGCTTTCTTGCTCTGTGGGCCAGCCAACCTGCTATTCCATTTTATGCTGGTCTTCTCTACCAATTAATGCCTGAAAACAACGCACTCCACCAGGAAGCCACCTACCCAATGGCACCCGGCTTTCTTCTCCGTGGGCTGGTAAGGCTGTCACTGTCTCATACCGGTTCTCTCGGCTCTGCTTCTGCCATCTCTCATGCCAGTCTCTGGGCTCTGCTCCTGCCATCTCTCATGCCGGTCTCTTACCATCAGTCCTGCCATATGCCGGGGTCTTTCTGCCAGGGTCTTGGGTCAAGGACGCATTTCACTCCTGTTTCCACATTTTAGGCATCTGTCAAGCAGCACCCCACTCTCTCGGTACCAAATTCTGTTCTGGTTACTTAGTGCCGCTCTAACAAGAATATACCACGAATGGCATGGCCTTAACAAACAGGAGTTTATTCTTACAATTTGGAGCCTTTAAGTCCAAGTTCAAAGTGCCAGGCTCTAGGGTCTGAGTAAAAGCCCCTCAACCTTGGGGACCACCTCTGCCTCGTACTTCTGGCCCACTGGAGCTAGAGGCTTTTCTTCACTCAGGCAGCTGCTGGCTGCTGAGGCTGAGAAGCCCAAGATTGGCAAGTAAAAAGGCACAGTCCTAATGTTACCACACGGCAGGCCATTAATTCAAGTCCATTCTAAGTCCCAAGGTTGGCAGAGCATAGCAGGTTGCTAAGCAATGAGACGGCTACATGCAGGGTCCAAGTGTGCCCTAGTAGGCTAGAGACCATTCCCAAGGCTTCTCCTTATATACAGGAAGCAGACCATATCCCAAAGGCAGCTACTCAGCTGCTTGTGGTAGATCCCATCATGGAGTTGATTGCTAGTCTCATCATGGGGAATAACTACCACCAGCTGCCCAGCCACTCAACCAGGCCCAGCCAAGTTGACACACAAATATAACTACCACAACCCTTAACAAAATGGATTGACACGGTAGCTGCAGTGATGGGCTCAAGCACAGTAAGGATTGAGAAGATGGCATATCACTCGTCAGTGTTTCATTCTGCTGTACATAGGGTCACTGTGAGTCAGAATTGACTCGACGGCACCTAATAATGACAACAACAAGGTTCTATATGCCTCACCAATCACAGCTCCATAAAAATCCCCCTCAGTTCTTTTTTTTTTCAAATTTTACCGACATCCTCCTTATTGCTCTTCTTTCTTTCCTTTCCTCTCCTGTCTATTTTGCTTAGTTTCCATAAGAAACACCCTGCTTGTCCCCTTTCCCTCTTTAATTGTGGGCTGAAAGCTAACCCTACTCATAGTTGGTAAGCATGACACCAGGAATATACCTGAAAGTCAGACATTTAGAAATGAAACTAGAGAGCATGAAGAATCCATACCAGCAGTCCCTGAGAATACTTTTATTTTATTTCTTTACTTTATTGTGGTGAAAACATGCACACCAAGACATTCACCAACAACAGCTTCCACATTCACGGCTCAGGGACATTGATGATGTTTTTAATTTTATGCCACCGTTATTGCTGTCCTTCTCCAAAATTGAGAATGCCTTTTGAAATCTCTAAAAATATCTTTTAATTACCTTGTAATTCTAGCACCATAATTTAAGATTGTAAAAATTACTTATTTGATTTCATTCATTATATGTTTTATTGCTAGTTTTTATAGAGGTATTGTTTTGTATCTCTATTTTACTTAGACAGTTTTCAGCCATGTAATGTTCAGTAATGAGTTTAGGGAAATTTATCTGGCCATTCAGCTATCATTTCTAATACTGTTTCTTTGGGAAAATACATTCATCTTATAAAAGTGACTGATAAAGGAGTGTTCAGTGAAAACATACTACGTGTATTCTCTGGCTCCTACTAGTGATGTTACTGGTGACTGACTTTAGGCCTACCAGTTGGAGAGAAAGAAGAGTGTTTCCAAAGCATGCCCTGAGGGAGTCCAGGAGAGCTTGGTCCTTCTTCCTGCCTGAGTCTCTTAAGTGGTAGCTGGAGGACCTAAGTGTTTGTGCCTGACTTTGCCTAAATTCTTCTCTTTTCCTCTCTCTGCCACTTCAGGGGATCCTTTAGCTTAAAGCCTGAAGAGGTTTTCCTCTTTGAAAATCATGATTTAATTATGACAGAACTGCATCATTTATAAATGTTGTTTCTTGGAGTTAATTTAATTATCCCTTTCCATTTTTGAGTAGTAAATAATATGTCCTTGTGATACTGTATCAGGTCTTAAATGGAAAGCTTCCTGTCTAAAGCTGTGTACGTTTTCTTTAGGATACATCTACTGCTAGTTTTCAAAAATTTAAGATATTCCTGTGTTCTGTGCTTAAACAAGCATCTTCTTCTGGAATGAACAATCCAGGAAAGTGGGATGACTTTTTGAATAGAATTCCAAACTCAGTACTAAGTTCCGGGTGAATGAGATTCTTCTGGTAGGGCAGGAAAGCTTATTCAGATGTTTTGGCCTGGGGATCAATGTGTGTCATATAGTTCCAAAGAACTACATCCATGGGTGATTGCCTCTTTCTTTCTTTGTCCTTCTCTCTGTGGTGCCCAAGGCTGTGAAGGCAGTTGCCAAGTTCCTCTTTTGAGCTGAAGCAGCATTTCTGGGGCACTGAAAATCAGATGCACTACTAATCCAGTGTCAGTAATCCATGTGATTGGAGCTTTTCTGGTGGCAGGGATGGCTTGAGCTCTTTTTTGGGTTCATCTCAAAAAACAGCATGCATTTTGGTCTAGGGTTGAGAGTAATATCTGTGGCCACAGGGTGGAAGTGAAACCAATGGTTCTTATAAGTAGCAAGCCTTTGACCTTTGCTTCATTACCACCAGACTTTAAGTTACTGAGCTAACCAGCTACAGATCCTTATTGTGTAATTTTGAGGTAAGGATGGGCAAAATCTCAGGGGCTGGGAGACAGACATGTGGCTGCCAGAGAGATGATGTCAGCTGGTTTACTGGTGCCGGGGAGTGAGGGAAAACTCCAGGTGCTCAGCCTCCTTCTTGCATGTGGGGGTTTCTGAAGCCAAGCCCAAGCCCATTGGCAGCCAAGGCATTTGCTTGGGAAAGACCTTTGTCTAACTTTGAGCCTCTGCTATCCCTACAGAGACCTGAATTTGGAAGGGGTGTTGCAACCTTGGCAGTAGGATCAAAGCATGAGAAATGGACGAACATTTGTGTCTATGTGTGATGTGTGTCCGTACGCGTATTTTGTGTTAATGTTTACAACCGATGAGAGGGGCTGGATGTGAATTGGGAAGAGGAGAGGTGTCATCTTGGTTTTATGCAATCCATATTAAGGATTGCCTTTTCTTGGAAGGAAAATTATATGGTTTAATTCTTTTGTTAAAATTATTTTATTATTTTCTTTTGATACTCTTAAGTGAGCACTTATACAACAGGAAGGCACTTACAATAACTTCCTTTTTATGTCCTACTCTTTCTTCTATGCTTTTCCTAGAGTAAAGCCTCACAAAACCATATTTTATGCAGCAAATTGGAGAAAGCACTTCTTCAGGGAAGATCTTCCTCCTTGCTCACACTTGCACTGTGTTCAAGCTTCTGGGAACTGTGGTGAGGCTTCTTGGGAAGTCTACAACTAACGGTAGGAATGGAAAATGCTTTATGACCTCTAAAGCATGACAGAGAGAATAGAGCGGGGAGGTATTGGAGCCAGTGAAGCCCATCTGCTTACCAGCTTTGTTTTCCTGTCAGATGTTGGGCTCCCCCTCTGGTCCCGCCCTCCTCCCCCAAGATGTGGAAAGAACGAAGTCGCCTGCATGGAAAGCAGATGATAAAGCCACCAGCAAAAGCTTATATTAAGAGAACCAGACATCTTCATCCCCAGGCCTGCCATGGGCTTCTTTGTGACTGTGGATAGCTTGGGGTTTTTCTAATATCCTGGCTCACATTCAAGTATAGACCTTGCTTACTTGAGGCCAGTTGGGGCCAGCTCAGACTTGTTCTGCCTGGGTGTCTTCCCACCACTGCACTTTTCTTTTCCTCTGGGCTTTCGGCTATGAGGATTTTCAAGGTTTCTGAACTGCCAAAGCCCTTCTTAGGAGCCTAGTAGCTCCTCTTCTGGGCCCAGGAAGCTGTGGGTAGGCTCTTGGTTTTCTTCTCAGCCTCTGTACTTCTGGGAAGCTGTTTACATTCCTTTCTGCTCAAATTTGCCCCTAGGGCTCTGTCGGGTGATGTTGCTTCATGCCTCTGCAAGGACCGCTGAGACCACGTCACTGAGACTAACCTCTAGAGGTAACCAGAGTTTGAAGGTGGAATTGCCTTTTCTTGCTATCCTGGTGTCAGGGGTTAGGTGTGCATATAGGCTAGTGGTGTGGTATTGATTCTTCTTAAAACCTTTTCCAATTTGTTTCCCTCTCTCCCTGGTCCTCTGGAAAGGAAGAAGTGAGGAAGAAGGTTAGTACTGTTTCCTGTTATCTTTCTTTGGCATTTGTGAGGAAAGAGCTTAGAGGCAGGTGGAAGAATATGTCTCCTGGTCACTGGATAAGTGACTCCCCAGGCTGGCTATGCTGACATTCCAAATGGTTTGTGTAGGTGTTCTTGGCCTCAGAAGGCAGGTCCCATCTTTCCCGGTTTAAAATCTACCAGAGGGCACGTAGCATTAGCAGCTCCTAAAAAGGATTTCTGGTGGTGTAGTGGTTACGGCATTTTGCTGCTAACCTAAAGGTCAGTGGTTCAAACCCATCAGCTGCTCCATGGAAGAAATATGAAGTAGTCTACTTCTGTAAAGATTTACAGCCTTGAAAACCTGACAGGGTTGCTACAAGTTGGAATCAACTCAATGAGTTTAGTTTTTGTTTTTATAAAGTAGAAAGGGCCCAGGAGAGACAGCTCAGGGCACAGAAGGGTATGGAGGGATGGACACTGGGAAGAGGCAACTATGGGGAAGAAGTGGGAGGGAGGCTGTTGCATTGTAAATTTTGGTCAATGACATGAGACAAAGTATATGTGAACTGCTGTATGAAAAGTGAATTTACTCTGTAAATCTTCACCCAAATCAAAATAAAATTAAAAAAAAAAAAAAAAGAAAGAAAGGGCCCAGGAGGCATTATAAAAGATGAGCAGGTGGGGCAAGTGATAGGCCTGAGAAGGAGACTGCTTGGCCTGGAGCTGCCCCAGGGTGTGTGTGTGCACATACTTGCATGCACCTGAAGTGTGGATGGGGTGAAGAGTTTTAATAGAAGAGGACAATAAAGCACAAGAGGGAATGGAGGGGGCTGGTTGTAGAGGATGCAGAAGCTGAGAATTTTTGCAGAGATGTGTTCTAGAGTGGCCAGAGGCCATAAGTAAGAGAGGTGGATTTGGGCATGCTTCATTGTGCTTGCATTGCTGAGTACCTTGATTCTGAATGCCTTACTCTGGGAATAGGGCTAGACCTCAGTACTCTTTCCCATGTCATTACCATAATATACATACATGATTTTTTTAAAAATTTTATTGTGATTTGGGTGAAAGTTTACAGAGCAAATTCATTTTCTGTACAGCAGTTTATACACATTTTGTTTTATGACATTGACTGCAATTCCCCACAGTGTAACAGCTCTCTTCCCAGTTCTTCCCTATGGTTGGTTACCTCTTCCATGTGTCCTTCTTTCCTATGCATTCTGCCTCCTGAGCTATCTTCTTGTATAAGTACTGCCCTGTGTTCTCCTACGATTGATCATTCTAAGGATTTTATTGTTGTTGTTGTTGTTGTTGTTATGTGCCTTCACGCGACCCCTCCTTGGGTTGCCTAGGCAGTATCACTATGGAATAGATTGCCCAACCTTCCTTCCAAGGAGTGGCTGGTGGGTTTGAACCACCAGCCTTCTGCTTAGCAGTCAAGTGCCTTAGGCACTATGCTACCAGAACTCCTAGGATTGTATTTACCTGATGTAAATGTTCACCCTATATGCTTGTATCTTGTATGGCTGGAAGCCACAGGAGTGAGTTCGATTCCAGACTTGGAGTGTAACTAGGGGCAATAGTCTCAGGTGTCTCATTAGGCTCTATCAGACCAGTAAATCTGCTTTTTTAAATGATTTTGAGTTTTGTTCCACATTGTTCTCTCATTCTATCCAGGATCTCCTTCACTGATCTCTTCCCCAGTGGTTGATATTGGTAGCCAGGCACCATCTAGTTCTTCTGGTACGGTCATATTGACTGAGGATCACATGCTCTACTAGTCCCTTGGACTAATTGTTTCCATGCATCTTTGGTTTTCTTCATTTTTCTTTGCCTCTGGACCAGGAGAGACCCGTTGCTGAATCTAGATGGCTGCTTGAAAGCTTTTAAGACCCCAGTTGCTAGTCACCAAAGTAGGATATAGAACAATGTTTTTGTGTACCATGTTATGCCACTTGAGCTTGATGTCCCCTGTGACTATATGGTCCCGAGCCCACAGGTCCAACTGCTTGCTCCCTCAGGGTGGTTAACTATGGCTAAGAAGTTATCATACCTTTGCCCCTTGTTAGCTCTATTATACATGTGGACATTCTTATAGCACATACAAATACATATGTAGAAATACCATCTGCCAGCCTTATATATGGTCATGGGTATTGTTCTGGTTACCTAGTGCCGCTCTGACAAGAATATACCACAAATGGTGCTTCCAAAGACTTCTCCAAAAGAGTCAAAAGAGAACCTACAGATTGGGAAAAAATATTTGGTAATAACATATCTGACAAGGGACTTATCTCTAGAATTTATAGAACACTCCAACACCTCAATAACAAAAAGACAACCAATCCAATTAAAAAATGGGCAGAAGACATGAATAGACACTTCACCAAGGAGGATATTCAAGCGGCCAACAAACATATGAAGAAATGCTCACGATCATTAGCTATTAGAGAGATGCAAATCAAAACAACAATGAGATACCATCTTGCTCCAGCACTAGTATCAAAGTTCAACAAGACAGAAAATAACAAATGCTGGCGAGGTTGTGGAGAGATTGGGACTCTCATACACTGCTGGTGAGACTGTAAAATGGTACAACCATTGTGGAAAGCAGTATGGCGATTCCTTCAAAAGTTGGAAATACAAATACCATTTGACCCAGCCATCCCATTACTAGGTATATACCCTAAAGAAGTGAGAGCCATAACAAGAACAGATATATGCACACCGATGTTCATTGCAGCACTATTTACAATAGCCAAAACTTGGAAACAACCTAGATGTCCAACAACTGAGGAATGGATAACCAAACTTTGATACATTCACACAATGGAATACTATGCAACGCTAAAGAATAATGTAGAATCTGCAAAACACCGCATAACGTGGATGAACTTGGAGGACATTATGCTGAGCGAAATAAGTCAGTCACAAAAGGACAAACATTGTATTAGTCCGTTATTGTGAAAGTTAAGGAAAGGTTTATATATTGGAGGACATTTTCTTTGTTGGTTACCAGGGGTGGGAGGGAAGGGGAGGGAATGCTGTTAGATAGATAGAGATAAATATTGATTTGGGTGAAGAGAAGGGCAATGTACCAAATGTGAGTGACCAATATGGCAGCATTGAGGATGAGAAAGACAGAGAGAGTTACATGGGCAGTACAAACAACAAATATGAACCCCTTTGCAAATACAATACTGAGTTGTCAATGAAAGCAAACATGGGTATAGGGACGGATAGATGGGTGAACAAGCTAAACAATTATGTATGTCTAAATGGAGAGTGTATCCAAGATCATATACAGGGTTGGCAGACAATGGGCCTCTCAGGGTGCAGAAGAGTATGAAGGGATGGACACTGGGAGGTGGTAACTATGGGGAGGAAGTGGGAGGGGAGCTGCTGCATTGTAAATTTTGGTCAATGACATGAGACAAAGTATATGTGAACTGCTGTATGAAAAGTGAATTTACTCTGTAAATCTTCACCCAAATCCTAAAAAAAAAAAAAAAAAAAAAAAAAAAAAAAAAAAGAATATACCACAAATGGGACGGCCTTAACAAACAGGAGTTTATTCTCTTACAGTTTGGAGCCTTTAAGTCTAAGTTCAAAGTGCCAGGCTCTAGGGGCTGGGTAAAAGCCCCCCAGCCTTCAGCTTCAGCTCTGCCTTCTGCTCCCGGCCCACTGGAGCTAGAGGCTTTTCTTCACTCAGGCAGCTGCTGGCTGAGGCTGAGAAGCCTCAAGGTTGACAAGTAAAAAGGCACACTCCCAATGTTACCAAACCACACGGCAGGCCATTAACTTAAGTCCATTGTAAGTTCCAAGGTTGGCAGAGCATAGCGGGCTGCTGAGCAATGACACGGCTACATGCAGGGTCCAAGTGTGCCATAGGCTAGAGACCATTCCCAAGGCTTCTCCTTATATACAGGAAGTCCACATCTCAAAGGAAGCTACTCAGCTGCTTGTGGTAGATCCCACCATGGAGATGATTGCCAGTCTCATCATGGGGAGTAACTACCACCAGCTGCCCAGCCACTCAACCAGGCCCAGCCAAGTTGACACACAAACATAACTACCACAGGTATATTCCCTTTAGCCTAGACATACTTGATCATTCAGTTTGTCTATCCATCTGTTTACCCATAGATTAATGCTTGTTATCATCAGTAACACAGTATCGTATATGTCAAAGGGTTTATCTTTGATTAAGGTACCCTCTTGTGCACCTCTCTGTGTCTTCCTTTTCCTTAGTGTTATTGTGTTCGTCACTCGCTTTTGGTATAATATACATATATGATTCTTAACTGTGAAAAAGGTCCTGGCCTTGAGTGTTCTAGGCCAGAGGCTCTGGGTCTGAGAGTGGGCTAGCCAGCCAGAGTCCTCACCTCCCAATCTGCAGGTGGCTTCAAGGATGAGAAGCTTCTTTGCAGCTGCTAGTCCTTGGTTTAGTTCTCTCTTGCCTGACCCAATAGAGCTGTTTGTGCCCTGGGGGTACAGAGCACTCCCTGGGCTGACCCTGCTTCCTCTTTGGAGTTTGAGAACAAATGGGACTGAATTTGAAGCAGACCTACTTTAAAGACCAAGATCTCAAATGTATATTAGAAGATTACTACAAGCTTTGGCTCTTTTTCCCTGCATGCCTCTCTTTATCGTCTCATTACTGTCAAGCATTGTAAGCAGCCGCTGCTATCACACAGGCTGATCAGGACATTAAGAATGAAGCTAAATATAATGTCTGGAGGCTGCTAGGATGTGCTCAGGCTCATTCTTGAGTAAGAGGTTGATTTGTGCCTGTGATAGAGGAGGGCCTTTCCACCCCAAATGAGTGGGTGGAAGAGGGAAGAAAAGGCAGGATACTGATTCTACCCCCCCCCACACACATTCCCAGTGAATGATTAAATGCAGGAGAGAAGAAATAAAAATCTTGTTTTCCAGCCATCAGGCAGCCAACAACTACTTACTGAATTGTGCTATGTGCTGTAGATTTAAACACTGTATAAAGCTTGATTTCTGACACAAGAGTATTTGATCTATTGGGAGAGATAAAATTTGTTAAATAATTAGAGAATATCTAAGATCTAAACTGCGCTGATTACTAACCATGAGTATATTTATAGCTCAGAAACAAGAAGGTTGTGTCTTTGGAACCATAGGAAAACTTTGTTGGAGGAGGCAGGATTTTTTTCTGTTTCTTGAAAGTTGAGTTGACTTCATATAAGCAAAAGAGACATGGGAAGTGTTTTGAATATGGAAATAGCAAGTTTGTGGATAGAATGTGGTACTCCAGGGTCATTTGTGATGACCTGCGTTGGAGTGGTAGATCTGGCAGAGCAGAGCTAGGAATTTGAACTCTGGAAGTTCTGTATTGGTAAGCAGGAGATGGGAAATGATGAAGTGAAAGTGAAATTTTATGATGATCGCTCTTGTAGAAGAAAGTGGGTAGTTTTGGAAGGGAGAGAGACTAGCAGTAAAGATACCACTAAACCACATGGGAATTTGGCAACAGGAACAGGAAGGAAGGGGGTGAATTCTACAGAATATTCAGAAGTAGAGTAGATAGGACCTAACCATAGGATATTAAGGATGAAATTGAGAGGAAAGATAGAGGATGCCAAAATTTCTGGCTTGTGAGAGTTGACTAATAGTGATATATTATGTTTGTAAAGTGTTTTATGCTTTTCAAAGCACTTTTTCATTCATTAAATATCTCAGTTCATCTTAGAGTTCATCTCATCTGGCTTCATTTTACAGATGGGAAGGTTGGAGCCAAGAAAGGGGAAGGAACTATGCCCAACTCACACAGCTATTTACTCGTGAAACAGCCCGCCAATCTAGGCAGTCTGTCTCCTATGGCAATTTTAAGACAAGAGTAATTTGGAGGAATGTGTGTGAGGTCAGAGAAAAGTTCTGTCTAGTTGAGTGACCTTGGTTGATTACCAATCTCTGAGAAAAATTCAAAAGTATTCAAAAACATTCAGACCTCATCAGTGTTTTACTAATAAGAAATATTTGAGAACCCCTTGACAAGAAAGATGGCCCCTTGGGTCCTTCTAGTTCTGAAATTATTGTTATTATTATTTCGAGACATGGACATGACTCTACTGCAGTAAGCTATGGCCAGTGATAATCAGCAGCCAAGAACTCAGTATTTATTTACAGAATTAAAATTATGACCGTTTGTATATTCACTTCCTCTCCCCACCTTCACTTAAAACATACACACACACAAATACACACACACTTGCTCCCTTACCCTTTTTCTTCTTCCTTCCTGTCATCATTTGTTTTCTCCTCCACTGTTTTTCTTGTCTCATTTCCCTTCCCCATCTCTATCCTCTGTACTCGTCTATCTTGTTGTCTAAATAACTTCCTGTGTTGGAGCAACTTCCCCTCTTGGTTAAAGTTAGACATGGTTTTGACAAAGCACCTTAGGATATTCTGTTCTGTCTATATTCCTTGATGTGATGACTGGTACTTTGTGATCTGAGCCAAAATTTGGGAGTCCTTCTAGAACTTTCCTTTCCTCCACAGTCAGTCATCCTCCAAATCTTTTTCTACTAAATTAGTTTCTATTAAATTAGTCCCCTCTTATCTCTATTCTCACTAGCCCATACATCAGGAGAGAGAGCAGAGTGAGATCATGGTTGAAGACAGAAAAACAAAGATGAAAGTCACCTTCAGTGTTCTTGAAAGTATTTTAGGAGTGTGCCCCTCATAATGTCTGCCCTCGAGGTCTATGCCCTAACCCTCAGCTTCCCCACAGATGCAGCTACACTAAAGCCTCTGAAAGCAAACCAGGTAAGTCCTGCATCCTTGGAGAATAAGATACCTTTGCTTTGCCTTAGGGTGGGCTCCAATGTTTTAAGTGTGGCTAGAACCCCTGAACTTACATACACACAAATAGACACATACAGGCACTTCTGGGAGAGGAAATGAAAACCATGAGGCTGATGTGAGGTTTTGTGTGCTCCCATTTAGCTTCTCATTGTCCATCTAGTCTTTTTACTTGCTTTCAGGCTCTGGCCCAGGAACTCCGGTAGCATAGTGCCTAAGGCACTTGACTGCTAACGAGAAGGCTGGCGGTTCAAACCCACCAGCCACTCATCGGAAGGAAGGTTGGGCAATCTACTTCCATAGTGATACTGCCTCGGAAACCCAAGGAGGGGTCGCTATGAGTCGGGGCCAACTCGATGGCACTTAACAACAACAATAACAGTCTCTGGCCCAGTTGCTTTTGATAGGAGCAATTCTGTCTCAAGGTTATAAACTTCATTGTTCCCTTTGATTTAATCTGAATGACCTTATTTCTATCCCAAATTCCGTATCTTACATTTCTTACATTTTCTTCCTTCTGTCCTCTCAAAGAAGAAAGATATTTCTGAAGTCTGGATAAATTATGTCTCTGGCATTCTTTGCAATAGGGATTGAAAGAGGGAATGAATTACCTGCATAGTAAAGGAAGGAAGTTTGTGGGGTGGTAAATCATTGTCTTATCTGGAAGACCTACCGTGTTCTCTCCTGCCCGTAGAGCAGCAGGTAAAATCAGATGTAGTCCAGCCATCTTTCTTTTAGGCTGTCCTTAATAAACCAGAAATACACTGCTCACTCTTCAGATGCTTGCTTAGGCAGTCTTGTTTATGAAAACAGCAACCACAACCACAATAAAAACAAAACCCCTTCAAACCTCCAAATTCTAACTTAGAGTTTCCGTCTCTGCCTCTCACAACTCTAATGGTCTTCTCTGGGTCTCTGACTCAGTGATTGACTGGTGGCTATAATTCTGCTGGCTGTGTCTAGAGAAATCCTTATAGTCTGAAAGGGAACAGATGACTTAATGTTGTTGTTACGTGCCTTTGAGTTGGACCCGAATCATGGCGACCCCTCCTTGGGTTTCCGAGGCAATATCACTACAGAAGTAGATTGCCCAACCTTCCTTCCGAGGAGTGGATGATTTAATAAGCAGTGATAACTCCTTTAGGAGTGTACAATAGAGTCAAGCCTCAAGCCTCACCCTTTTGCCAAATTTTCCCTGAAAATTCCCTTCTCAGCTTCTGTGAGCCTTTTCCTTGGAAGAGGTGTATTCAGGCTTTACTTATTGCAGATGTTATCTGCCTTGATGATGAGTGGCCATAATCTTTCATCACCTCGAAGACTGTCAAAAGGCTGACTTCCTTTGTCTGGTTAGTCAGTGTCTCCTGCTTATAGTCTCTTGAGTCCCACAGTCTTGTAAGAAATAAGTCTTTTTTTGGGCTTTGCTGTGCTGAAGACAGTAGTTCTGGACCATTTGTTCTATACACTTTGTGTCCCACTCCACCACCCCCAAGTCATTGGCAGGTAGTTACTTGGAGTACAAGTTACCCCAAGGTAAAGAACTCCTGATACTGAGGGAATAAAGTACTTTCTAAATTCCTTCAAAAGGCTAAGTGACATTTAAGTATGTTCTTTGACATCCCTGGGAGTGTTGCTTAGGAATTCCCCCCAGTTTACTCTTCTCAGACTTCTAAACAAGCTTCCTTCTCTTTCTGTCTTTCAAGATCTTAAATTGTTCTCTCCTTTTTCCTTTCCTTCCACATTCCTCTCTTTTTCCTCACATCTCCTCACTCATCTTTCCTTCTTTGCATTCTTTCCTTTCTTGCCTATCTTCCTTGCATACTGATTTATTTTCCCCTCTGTTGCATAGGTTTCTGTATATTGAACTCTAAGTGGATGAATACTAAAAGCATTTTTTTGTGCATTAAAAAAAACCCAACAAACTAGCTGCAGTCTACGTAATAAAGAGTATATCTGGTAGGCATGTTGTTAAGGAAAGAGCTAATTATCACATAGATGAGAAACTTTTCTAGGTTCCTAATCTTGGAGAAAAAGGGGGAAAACTATTAAACGATATCTTCCAGTATAGAATGTTGAATTTTATTTAGTGTAAGACACTCATTTGTAGACCATAGCTATCTTCCACGTTCCTAGGGTAAGAGCTGGATTTTGAGGGACCATAAGTCTTCTTTCTTCCTGATTCTTCTTAAGTCTATAGAAGAAATAGCCACAGTTTCCCAATATGAGGAATAAGTTGGTTTGTATGTATATATGCCTAAGGAAGGGAAAATGCTGCATTCCTATCTTTAATGTTTCAGTTACTATAGTCAGTCCCAAATCTTTGTTCACAAGCAGCTATCAGATTACAGCTTAGTATAGAAAGTTCAAGATCCATAAGAATTCATTCTCACAGTTAAAAATAACACTCTGTAATTCTGATCATGACTCACCATGGTTTAGGGAGATGATGGGTAAGAATTGTTTGAATTCTTGAGCTGCTCTATGTTCTTGCTAAAGCTTGGAAGGTCAGAGCCCCAAATGGGAGATTCTAATGTGAGTAGCAAGAGACACAAAGGGCAGATCAGGTAGGACTCAGCTTTCTCTTCTTTTGGTGAGCTTTCTTTGGCTCACCTACCCATGGGTTTCCCTAGAATGACTCCATGGGGATGAAAGTTGTAGTTTTCTCTTTTTATGTGCTATAAACCAGAAGCCAAACCATTTGCCATCAAGTCATGATAACTGTATATATGTCAGTGTAGAACTGTGCTCCATAGGGTTTTTAATGGCTGATTATTCAGAAGTAGATCACCAGGCCTTTCTTCTGAAGTGCCTCTGGGTAGAGTTGGACCTCCAACCTTTTGATTAGCAGCTGAGTACATTAACCATAACCATTTATACCACCCAGGACTCCTCCTTTTCTATATGAGGACTTAAAGCCTTATGAACCAGACATGTTATTTCTCAGTTTAAGTAGCTCTGTAGACTTTTATTTTTTTCCATCAATATATTTGCCATAAAATGTTATTCAAGACTCCTTTTACTCCTTGGTCTGAAAACATCATATTATGTGGTCTCCCTGGAAAAACTTTTTGTCTTAACTATAATGAAATAAAGTAAGACATGGAGCTCATTTGATTTGGTCTCTGGATTTTAGTTAAAGAAACTAAAATCCCTTTGATTTTTGACATCCTCTTCACTTAACTCATATTGAGCTTATCTGTAAGAGCTGATTGTGGAACAGACTATCAACTGCTCATATTTAAGTTCTACTTGAAGTTGTTGTTGTTGTTAGGTGCCATTGAGTCACTTCCGACTCTTAGAGACTCCATGCGTAGCAGAATGAAACACTACCCGATCCTGCGCCAGCTCCTTGATCCCTGCTATACTTGAACCCATGTCGCAGCCACCGTGTCAATCCATCTCATCAAAGGCCTTCCCCTCCTTCATCGACCCTCCACCCTACCAAGCATGACATCCTTCTCCAGGGAATGGTCTCCTCTGACAACATGACCAAAGTAGGTGAGACGAAGTCTGGCTATCCTCGCTTCCAAGGAGCACCTCGGCTGCACTTCCTCCAGGACAGATCTCTTAGTTCTTTTGGCAGTCCTTGGTACCTTCAGCATTCTTCGCCAGCACCACAACTCAAAAGCATCCACTCTTCTTCAGTCTTCCTTATTCATTGTCAAGGCAATTGGAAAAATCATGGCTTGTGTCAGGCGTACCTTAGTCCTCAAGGAGACATCCTTGCTCCTCAGCACTTGAAACAGTTCCTTCGCGGTTGAATTTCCCAATGCTACACATCGTCTAATGTCCTGACTGCTGCTTCCATTGGC
>NW_006921601.1:5323623-5339989 GCF_000298275.1 Orycteropus afer afer | reverse complement strand
CCCTTCAGGTCTGGAATTGAACCCACACCTGTGGTTTCAGCCAAACAAAAGACAGGCATATGAGTTGAACATTTATTTGAGGTAGATACACTCCTTGGAGAGAACAATCATGGGAGAAAGAAGGGGTGCTTATGCACAGGGAAACAGCTCAGGGGGCAGAAATGCATGGAGGGATGGACACAAGGAAGAGGTAACTATGGGGAGGAAGTTGGAGGGGAGCTGTTGCATTGTGGTAAATTGTGGTCAATGTCGTGAGACAAAGTGCATGTGAACTGCTGTATGGAAAGTGAATTTGCTTTGTAAATTTTCACCCAAATCACAATTAAAAAAAAAAAAGAAGAAGAAGAGGATGCAGAACAAGGGATATCATAGCTGTTGTCAGATGGATTTTGGCTCAAAGCAAAGACTACCAGAAAGATGTTTACTTGTGTTTTAATGACTATGCAAAAGCTTTCAATTGTCTGATCATAACAAATTGTGGATAACATTGAGAAGGATGGGAATTCCAGAACACTTAATTGTACTCATGAGGAACCTGTACATAGACCTGGAGGCTGTTGCTCTAACAGAACAAGGGGATGCTGCGTGGTTTAAAATGAAGAAGGGAGTGCGTCAGGGTTGTATCCTTTCCCCATACTTACTTGTTCAATCTATATGCTGAGCAAATAATCCGAGAAGCTGGACTATATGAAGAAGAATGTGGCATCAGGGTTGGAGGAAGAATCATTAACAACCTGTGATATGCTATGACACAACATCGCTTGCTGAAAGTGAGGATGACTTGAAGCACTTACTGATGAAGATTGAAGACTATGATCTGCAGTATGGATTACATCTCAATATAAAGAAAACAAAAACCCTTACAACTGGACCTATAAGCAGCATCACAATAAATGGAGAAAAGATTGAAGTTGTCAAAGACTTCACATTGCTTGGTTCTACAATCGACACCAATGGAAGCAACAGTCAGGACATCAGATCAAGTATAGCACTGGGCAAGTTGGCTGAGAAGGACTTCTTTCAAGTGCTGAGGAGCAAAGATGTCTCCTTGAGGAGTAAGGTGTGTCTGACACAAGCTATGATATGCATGTGAGAGCTGGACAGTTAATCAAGAAGACTGAAGAAGAATTGATGCTTTTGCAATGTAGTGTTGGCAAAGAATGCTGAGAGTACCATGGACTGCTAAAAGAACTAACAAATCTGCCCTGGAGGAAATGCAGCCAGAATGCTCCTTGGAAGTGAGAATGACCAGACTTCGTCTCACCTACTTTGGTCATGCTGTCAGAGGGGACCATTCCGTGGGGAAGGATGTCATGCTTGGTAAGGTGGAGGGTCAACGAGGAAGGGATAGGCCCTCAACAAGATGGATTGATACAGTGGCTGTGGCAATGGGCTCAAGTATAGCAGGGCTCATGGACCTGGCTTGGGACCTGGTGGTGTTTCATTCTGCTGTGCATAGGGTCGCTATGAATTGGAGATCACTCGACGGCACCTAACAGCAACAACAACAACAACAGCAGCAGCAGCATATGTGTATATATGTTGTGGGCTGAATTGTGTCTCCCAGAAAGATATGTTTATGTCTACCTGGTACTTGAAGATGTGGCTTTATTTGGAAATAGGGTCTTTGCAGATATTATGAAGTTAAGATGAGGCCATACTAAATTAGGGTGGGCCCTAATCAAATGACTAGTATCCTTATAAGAAAAGGGAAATTTAGATATACAGAAGACACAGGGAAGAGCACCATGTGAAGATGCAAGGCAGAGATTGGAGTGATGGTGTCTATAAGCCAAGAAATGCCAGGGAATGCATGTAACCACCAGATGCTGTCCTTTCACTTCACTCCAAGCTTCCTCATCTGGAAACTTCAGTCATGACAAGTGAAGATTTTGGTTAAGCTCAGAGTTCGAAGCCAAATAAGCCTGAGAGGCCCATCCTGGAAGGGTTAAAATAGTCCCTTGTTGGTCCGGTCTTTCTTGGCCCCAAGCCTGTTAGCTCTGGTGGCTTACTGCCTAAGGCAGTAAGCTAACCAGAAGGCTGGTGGTTCAAACCCACTGGCCACTCCTCAGAAGGAAGGTTGGGCAATCTACTCCTGTAGTGACACTGCCTCGGAAATCCTAGGGGGTTTCACTATGAGTTGGATCCAACTCCACGGCAGTGGTTGCGTTTTTCAGTCATAAAATACTCAGACTTAACAAGGGAAGGTGATCAGGGGCCTGTGACCTTGACCTTCATTTTTAGGTCTGTGAGCTGAATGGACGTGAACTACGGCTGGAATGGTGGCAGCATCAAGATGTCAGTAGTTGCTTTACCACAGTATTGTGGGATCCAGACTGATTATCAGCTGAATGCTACACTCTTCTAGTTAGAGCTGTTAGGGCTGTAGGGTCGGGGGTGGGAAGCAGGCAGGATTAGGGCAGGAGTAAGAGTTTGGGAGAACTTTCTGCTATAAAATGCCAGAATTTGAGCACCTAGAATGAGTATTTCTCTGTTCTTCTAGGAAGGCTGTGCAAGTGAAATGTGTGTAGCAGTGGCTAACATACTGGAGGTCCTGCCAGATGTGGCTCCTAGGCAGAAGATGGCTGGGATTGCCATCTGGAAGGAGACAATTGTTTTGTTGATTCAGAAGCCCTAATAGAGCCCGTGAACAGACTGCTTGATTTACAGTAGGCAGATTATCTTCTAAGAGAACTTAATTATATATTGCCAGTTCTTTTGCTTTGTAAAGGCAGCTTTGTCTCAGATTGATGGCTAGGATGTGAGTCCCTGGCAGAGCCTCAGTTCTCAGTTCTCTTCCCAGATCATCTCTTAATTTTCTTATCCTGTGTTTGGTGCCTTTCTTCTTTCTATAGCCTTCCTTAGGCAGGAAGCCTGAATTTCCCGTCTTTTCCTCAAGGAAAGGCTGCATTCTGTTGTTGATGATATTTTTTCTGACACAAGCCAGATGATTCCAGAGCCCCAGGCCAGAGGCTCTGCTGAAAGGGTTGGAGGTAAACTCTGAAAAGCCAGAATTCTTACTGTTGCTTTGAATTCATTCAGAAAGCAGAGGCTGGGTGACTAGGGTAGAACAATGTAATAAAACATTCAACTGAAAGGGCCCTTGGAAAACAGCTAGTCTAGCCCTCAATATATGGAGGAAAAAGTAGAGGCCCTAAATGAGAACATGAACTTGCTCAAGATCTCACTACCCCAGAGAGTTGGAAGCCAGGCCTGGGCTATAGTCTACTGGCTTTTCCTCTATTCCTGGGTTTATTATTTTTCCCTTCTACAAGTTGATGCATTTGAATTGTGGTATTGGCAAAGAATAGTGAATATGCCATGGACTGTTGGAAGAATGAAAAAAATTTCTTTTGGAAGAAGTACAGCCAGAATGTTCCTTACAAGAAAGGTGGTGAGACTTCATCTTATATGTTGTTGTTGTTGTTATGTGCCATCGAGTCGGCCCCGACTCATAGCGACCCCTCCTTGGGTTTTCGAGGCAGTATCACTACGGAAGTAGGATTGCCCAACCTTCCTTCTGAGGAGTATTGTCATGTAGGACCAGTCCTTGGAGAAGGACATCATACTTGGTAAAGCTTAGGGTCAGTGGAAAAGAGAAAGACCCTCAATGAGATGGATTGACATATCTCATTGGGCAACTATGGACTCAAACATAGCAGTAATTATGAGGATGGTGCAGGACTGGTCAGTGTTTTGTTCTGTTGAACATAGGGTCACTTAGAGTTGGAACTGACTTGTCCATACCTAATAACAACAACAACAAAACAATACTATATTGCCACTTACCAGTTGAAAAGGAAAATTGTAAAGCCCTCAAAGGCTCCTGTGTATATCTGCCTGCTCACATGGCAGACAACTGAGCCTGATATAGGAAATTGGGGAGGACATGTGCTTGATCTTAATACTCGAACAGAACTAGATGTCTTCAGTGGAGATGTCACTGAACCCCAGTCTAGGCATTGGGAGTTAGGATTCCCAGAGGCATCTGAGATTTTTCCACATCTCTTAGGCATTCTAGAATCCAGTCAGTTTAAAGCCAACCAATGTGTCCACAATACTACATTGCCATTAACACCAAACACTAGGCTATACAGGTAAATACATAAACACCTGAGATGATCAGACAGGGGTCAGTGAATAGAGATATACTCTAGACCAAGGATAGACTCAGCTGAGGCTAATTTTGTACAGACACCAGTGATACAAAATACCTGCAGTCCTTACAGAAATAATAGAAGACAGACACAGAGTAATCCCTCACAGACATCCCGACACTGTGGGAGAGAGATCCAATAGAGCTACTACCTCAGGACCATAGTACTGGGGTACACCAGACTCAATTGGCACAGCAAAATACATAAAAGCGTTGCTCCACATCCTACATTGGTGAGTAGTGACTGAGGTCTCAAAAGCTTTCAAGCAGCCATCTGAGATGCAGCTAATGGTCTCCTAGCGTCAGAAGTGAAGAACTCACAAAAAAAAAAAAAGGGCATTTAGAAGCAATCACCCTAGGACATGATGGCCCTCACGACCAGAAGAACTGGATGGTGTCCAGCTACCAATGCCAACCACTCAGGAAAGGATCAGATCTGGAGATCCTGGATAGAGTGGGAGGGAAAATGTGGAACAAAATTCAAAAACTCAATAATGACCAGAATTACTGGTCAGATGAAATCTGGTGAGACTCCCAATACTATGGCCCTGAAATACATTCGGCGCCTGGAATAAAACTCACCCCCAGGGGCAGGCTCTCAGCCCGATAGTTAACAAGATGTACACACAGACCACTCAACCTAGGATGCCACACCCACACACTCAATGGTAATACATCCCTTAGAGCAATAGGTCATGGGACACCAAAGGACCAACATTCAAACTGAGGAAATGCAGGACAAACAGGAGTGCATAATTATGAGGGACACAGGGGGAGGGTTGCAGGGTAGGAAGGGGAGGAGACTGGGTTAGGGTTGGACATGGCGAATGGGGGAAAAAAAAGTCTCCCCACTTTTCTTGAATTCCTTTCATCTCAAAAGGAATGACCTTGAAAGATTTACTCTGCTCCTGTGCTTTCAGGTTCAGAATTTCAGTTGTCTTTAAAGAGGCAAGAAAATACTATAACTCCTATTGTGACCTAAGCTATAATCTATCATATGTATATTTTCTTGGTACAATGTAAGTCCATCCACTTGTAAGGTACAGCCACAATGTAAGCTTGCTCACCTATGAAGAGGGACAGCTCTTTCTGTTTTGTTTTGTTTTTGGAAGAGTCTTTTCAGTGATTTCTTTTACACAGACATTAATTAATCACCTTCTCTGAATAAAATATAGAAATGGATTGAGGTGATTGGTGTGATTTGCTCACATTTATGGTGGAGACAGGTACATAAGTAAAAGTGATAAAGTGGTATAAATAATGTAAAAAAAAAAAAAAAAAAGGCATCTTTAAACTGCTGTGAGCATGTAGAAGAGACTGGCAGATTCTCCTGGATTCTTCCAGGAGATCCAGGAATATTTCACAGAGGAGGTGATAACTGAGTTGGGCGTTGGAGACTGTGAGATTTTATTAATGGGGAGAGTTGAGAGGTATTCAAATAATGGTAACAGCATGGACAGTAAGAGGTGGGAGAGGAAAAATAACAGGCAATTTTCAGAGAACCAGGCTGTGGTTGTGCTAACAATGGGGTAGAGGCAGCAGGGCAGGTGTGGGCAGGAGATGAAGCCAGAAAGGACTTCAGATTTCATGGTAATGTGTGTCATGAGAGTGGGGTTGGACTTAAGCTGCACTACCATCGCTTTTATTTAGATCTTCATTGTTTTTCTCACAGACAGCAGTTTTCAATATTGTTTTTTAGCAACGGAACCCTTTTCTCAAACAGTGTTTTACATCAATCTCCAAATTACAAAATCCAAAATTTATGATTTTCTTAAAAGTAAAAATGCTTTAGAAAATGAAAGCATAATGACCTGCACAATGGAAGGAGAGAATGGGATGACCCAAGAATGGAGGTGACCCAAGAGAACTTTCTTAACCTGTGGGAGTTGGGCCAGTCCTACATCCCATTTGGGTTGGTAATGCTGGTGTGGCAGTGGGGTGCCTGGGAGTAGGATTCTGGTTGTGGGAAAAGCTGCAAAACCCTGGTGTGCACCCCCCGGGGAGTGAGTGACCTTACAAAGAAAGTTCAGGGAAACAAACCTCAAGGAGACTTTACAGGAACTTCTGGTTGAGCCCACAGGCAAAGCACATGAGGAAAAGAGATGTAATTATAGTTTTTAGTCTGAAAAGATGCTATGAGTTACATGAAATAGCTGTTCTAAGTTTCCTCTTTGTGTAGGACAGGAGGAATTTTTTTTTTTTTTTTTTTTTAACAGTCATTCAGCAAATTTTTGTTGAGTATCAGGTATGAGCTGGGCCTTATACTAAATGCAGGAAATATGGTGGTTAGTGAAGCAGTCCAGGTTCTTGCACTTAAGGAAATCAGGAGGAAGACTGACATTAAGCAAATAATTATACAAATGCATAGTTATAAATTACGGTGAGTAACAGCATTAACTATAAGGGTGCCTCATTTAGATTGGAGGATCAGGCTTCTCTGAGGAGGTGACAGTCAAGTTGAGGGAAGATGAATAAGAGTCAGCCAGGGAGAGAAGAGGGGACAAAGGAGGGGGATGTCCCAGGGAAAGGGAATAAACTGGAAAAAAAGTTCTGGCACTTTTGGGGAACTAATAGGCAGCCTATGTAGCTAGAGCATAGAAGGGGAAGACAGGAAGTGTGCTAAGAGGAAGCTGGAGACAGGCCTTGTAAGTCCTGGTAGGAATTTAAATTTTATCCTAAGTGCAGTGGGAAGCTATTGAAGTGGGTTTAAGCAGGAAATGACATGATCCAGTGTGAAAAGGTGATTCATACAGCTCCATGAAGATGGATTTGTGAGGGCAAGAGTGGAAGCTGAGAGACTACTTGGCTTACAATTAAGAATATCTTAATTATTATGTAATAATTAAGATAAGAAATTGGGGTGGCAATGTAGGTGTAGAAAAATGCACAGCTAAAAGATATATTTTGCAAGTAGAATTGTGTGGAGTTGGTAAATCGATTGGATGTGAGGAGAGAGAAGAAAGAGAGATGTAAGGACGACTCAGGGCTTTCTGTAAGTGCACATGAGGGCCTCTCAATAGGAGGGATTCAGCTGTCTTCTGGCTCCTCCCAATTTAAGGAGCTCAAAGCAGGGGTTCCCACTACTGGGACTCTTTATCACATCTCACTGAGGGCAGAGCCTGAGGAGCTGCTGTAACTTCAGGATACCACTAGGGGGGACACGGCCTACATTCTGTGTCTGGTCTGCAGTGTTTTTTTGAATTGGGTTACTTCAGACAATTTCAGCAGCTTCGGAACTCCCTCTCCCCTCCTACTGCTTAGAAGATTTCTGACTTATGGTTTGCACTCAATAAATGTTAGTTGATGTTAATATTATAGCTGTGAATATTCTTTTTATTGTAGAAAAGGGTAAAAAACAAAACACCAAACTCACTGCCGTGGAGTGAATTCTGACTTATACCGAACCTTCTTTGGGTTTCCCAGGTGGTAACTCTATGGAAGTAGATTGCCCAGTCTTTCTTCCGAGGAGTGGCTGGTGGATTTGAACCACCAGCCTTCTGGTTAGCAGTCAGATGCTTTAGGCACTGCGTCAAGATATCACCTATTTCTGAATGTAGAGGCTGAGCAAGCAGAATGTGTGTTTTGAGGATCAGGAGAAGAGCAGAGGGATAGATACTTGGAATTTGATGACCATGTCTGTTTCAAATGGAAGAGAGAGAAATTTGGTGAACATTTGTCCTTCCATCCTGCCTTCATTTGTAGACCTGGAACACTACAATCTGTAGTGAGGCATTCCTGAGCTGGTGCTTTGGTCGGATTGAGCATTTATGTGCCTTCTTTGAAGCTCTTGTTGTCTCAGGAGAGCAATACTGTCCAGCCATTTAGGATTTGGGCCATCCTATCATTTCCTGTTGGATTCTGTAATACTTCTCCTACCTTAGCTCTTGGCATATTTTTTACGTTTTACATGTAAATCAGTAAAAATTTTGTTTTTAGGATTTTGCAGCATACTGGAAGTTAACTGAAAGTTCAAGGATTCTGCAAAGGACCGCTGCATTAAAGATTCTATCCAGGCCTCTCTAGAACTCCTGTTTTAGTGAGCAACATTAGAAAAATATTATGTCTTCTGCAAGTCTCAGTGTCCTCATTTTGTGTGGATACCAACTGTCTCACAGTTTTGTATTTATGTGTGTGAGGAGCAGCTGAGAGAAAAGAATGAAGTTTTTTCTCAGTCCCTGGCCTAGGCGAATGCTTTCATATACATCATTTGTTTCTATGCTCTCCTCAGGCCTATTAATTATTCAAGGATAGGTTTTATAGATGTAGAACCTGGGAGGTTAGATGAGTTGCCCAAGGCCACAGGGCTAGTAAGAAGAGTGAGAACTGTTGAGATCTTCTGAACCCTGCCTGGGGCTCTTGCAACTCCTCTGCTTACAGATACGGAATAGCATTGGAAGGTTTGCGTGCTCTTTGTACATCTGTTTTTTCCTAGTTCTGTGACCCCGGGCAAGTCATTTTATCTCTCTTTTAGATTTTTTTTTTTTTTTTTAATGTGTTAATATGAAAATACTAGTCCTAACTTTCAGACCTCCTATGTTGAACAAGGGAGCTCTGGTGCTGTAGTGCCTTAAGGCATTTGACTGCTTACCAGAATGGTGGAAGTTTAAACCCACCAGCCACTCCAACACTACTTGGAAGGAAGGTTGGGCAATCTACTTTCTTAGAGATAGAGCCTCAGAAACCCAAGGAGGGGTTGCTGTGAGTCAGGACCGACTCGATGGCAGTGAGTTTGGTTTGGTTTTGGTGTTGAACAAAGGAACCAAGATTTGCGAGTGTGATTTGGAAAGGTATTAAATAATTTATAAACTACAGGGTAGGATTTTTTTTTCTCATCACTGTGTTCCATATCTCATAGATTTTGTCATAAAGTCTTCAGGCAGAAAGGACCATAGTCAGGACTATCTCATCATGACCAGAAGGATTCTCCATCTTCCCCTAGGAGCCCAATTTTCTATAATTTGTTATGAAAAAGTGGGATGTGTACTTTAGTGGAGGGTGCACTGGGTTAAGTCACTGGATTGGTCTCTATTCTTTGTTCTTTGCGTAACTAGCTGTGTAACTGTGAACCAAACAGTTTATCTGTTAGTTTTCTCATCTATAAAATGGTGATAATAAAATGTCCATTCTATTTCATAGGTTATGAGAAGCAAACAAATAATACATGTAAAATAATCTTACAAAGCAGAAATGTATTTGAAGGGACTAAACTTGGAGGTCCCACTGTGTCCCATGCAATGTGCTAGCTCTCAGAGAGAGTACCATTATTACTGAGGGCGACAGCAGCTCACTTGAAAACTGGGCTTTAGCTGTAGATGCTAAGCAGGGTATAGACGAGGCTGTGTTTGTGTTACGTTTGTTGCCTGGACTGTGACTCTAGACTTGCCTAGGATTTTCACTTGTCCTGACTTAGTCTTTCTTTCAATTCCAGGAAGATGAGAGACTGCTTGGGCGCCAGCACTAGTATCATGAGTCCCTGCACTGGTTAAAGCCATCTCCACTACCTAGGCAAGCAGCAAGGTAAGCAGAGAGGCCAGTCTAGGCGAGCTCCTGCTGTATGAGTATGTTTCCGCCTCATCTGCTGCCCGGAAAATCCCAAATGCACAAACAAGTCAAGGCAATGCATCTGCGTCCCTCCTACCCTCTCTCCAGGACCCAGAGGAAAGGCTTACTTCCCCTCTAAGCACTCCAGCTAGCTTCCCCCACCCTCACCCCCCATTCCCTGCCATGATTCTTCCAAGTTTTTTATATATATATGTACACACACACACACACACACACATACACATATAAATGAGACACTGAAGGGGAAGAAAACAAGTCCACTCACTGTCTTCTCCCTTCTGAGCTGTTCAAGCAAGTTCGCAGGAGCAGTCCAGAGCCCCTGTTTGAGACTGGAAGGGAGGTAGGAGGAGTGGAATGCGTGCAAAAACCCAAGCTGATCAAAAGACAGTGCTGTTTCATGGAAGCCTCCCAGAACTGAGTGAGAGTGAGAGAGACGAAGAGGGGGGGGGCAGGCAGTGTGTGTGTGTGTATATGTGTGTGTGTGAGAGAGCGAGAGAAAGAGAGAGGGAGAGAGAGAAACAGAGACGCAGTGACACAGAGAGGTTGAGGTTGTTGGGGAGAAGGAATTGGGGTAAAAGAGAGAGAGAAGGCACAGTCAAGTGAGAGAGCAAATGACAAACTGGGAGAAAGAGAGTGCGAGAGAGTGAGAGAATGAGAGCATGAGAGTGATCACCGCTGAGAACAGGGTCTCCATGACAACTGGCCTGGCTGGCTAGCTGTGCTTTGCTCACTTGGCTGGAAGGAGCTCTTCGAAAGGTCAGAGGAAGGAGCTGTGGGAAGCTCTCAGCAGGTATCGGAGCTTAAGCCAGTGGATTTTGGGGCCCTGGGCTCCCTCACAGACTGTGGTGTGAGCCAAACTCTGCTGACAATGGAGTGGGCAGGAAAGCACCAGGACTTGCAGGTAAGGTCAGCTCCAGCTTGGATTGTTTTTTCTCCTTTCCTGGCCACAGTCTTGGGCTGTTTTCTGGGAGGCAGGCGAGTGTCTACACTCTGCTCAGGGGTTGGGGCTCGGGAATGATGTCATGCTCCAACAGTTGGATTCTATTAGCTTAAGTAGGGAAACAGCCAATTTTCTTGACTTTGCAGATCTAGCTGATTTCACTCTTGCCGAATCTGAGGTGTTTTTGGCTTCACTGTAGAAATCATCATTTTACTTTTATTTATTAGGACAAAGGTACAGGTTATTTTATGTCTTTTGTATAGAAAAAATGAGTTCTGTTCATTCTAGATTGAGTTAATGGTTCTTACGTGGAGTGATTTGGTTTGTTCTAGTGAGGGCTATCTATTTTGTCTCGTGGTGCTGCTGTGTCTGACCTGTAATGAAAAAGAAAAAAATCAAAGCTAATTAAGTTCAGCGAGGAGCCTCCTGCCAGTTGAAGTCCCTTTGCAGCAGTTATTAGGATGGAGAGAATATCATAGGAATACTGAGCTGGAGTGTCTCTCTCTCTCTCTGCCAGGTAGCTCACTATGGAGCAAGTTGTCCTCCCTCATTAATAAGGTTGATCACAAGATTTCCTAGGAGATAAATGGGGTTGGAAAGGGAAGTGTCTTGGGTGGGGGGACTTGCAAAGAAGATTCTTCTCCAGATGTTTCAGAGTGAGCTCTCAGCAGCAGCTGTAAGGGTGCCTGAGGAGATGTGAGGTATTGTGGTTGAGCTGGATAGATTCCTTTGGGTAATATTTTAACCAAATTTCAGGGTATGCTGTGTCCACATTGTGTACTTCTTTTACCCTGATTTTTCTATGGTTTGTTAAAATTTGTTCTCATCTAGAGGAGAGACAGGGGGGTTGGATAAGCACTGTCAGAAGCACAGGGTACCTGTGGCGTGTGGTGAGCTCAGTGTGTGTCTAGAAGAGAAAAACACTTTAGAGGTGATGGAGTGGCTAGGTTGTCAGTAATAATATTAGGATGAGTGCAGTGAACACGCTCTACAGTGGAAACCCATGAGGTGATCAGCTTCCACTTCAGCCATGTTACATCTAAAATTTATTCCTGGGGCTCGATAAACTTTATGGATGCCTTTGGTTTCTCTGTGTGTTGAGGGAACAGCTGCTGTACTGGCTCTTTGGTTTTTCTTCTTGAACTTTCTGAACAGAATGTCTTTTGTGTTCTGGAAAACAATGAGGGGGCCTCCTGATTAACTTCGGGTCAGCTTGCCAATGCAAGCACTGGCCATGTCCCCAGTTCTGGCTCCCTGAATGTGTACATGTATGCAACGGCGTTCTGGCCTGAGGGGCAACCGGGGTGATCTCCGTGGCCCTGGACCTCAGATGGACTGCTTCAAAAGTGACTTCTCCTTTCACTACACTCCAGGAATCCTCTGCTTGGTTACTTTTCCTGGGGGAATGTGGCATAGCACTGTTACTTGGGATTACAGGTGGAGGATGTGAGGAGGAGGCCACTTTGAGTTAGTGGACGCTTTGGTGGGTAATGTAAATCTGAGATCTCACTTGTTCTCTATTCATGTATGTGTGGTTGGGGCTTCTCCAATTTTGCCATTCTTACACATTTAAAGGGGAGCTCTGGTAGCATAGTGCCTAAGGCACTTGACTGCTAACCAGAAGGCTGGCAGTTCAAAGCCACCAGCCACTCCTCGGAAGGAAGGTTGGGCAATCTACTTCTGTAGTGATACCACCTCAGTAACCCAAGGAGAGGTCGCTATGAGTCGGGTCTGACTCGATGGCACATAACAACAACAACAACAACACATTTGAAGAGGGCTAACAGAAACCCAGCTGTAAGAGGTGGCTGCTCTTGGTTTTGGTGTGCAGAAAGAATGATGGATTTGGGGTTAGAGACTTGAGTCCATGGCCAGGCCTTGCCCCATACCCTCTGGGTGGCCATGGGCAAGTCTCGTAACTTATACACCCTTCAGACTTCTTAGCTGTGAGATGAGGATAATGATAATAACTTCTTCACAGGACTGTTGGGAGACTCAAATGAGATGATTTCCATTAAAGTACTTTTAAACAAGTCAAGTCCTACATAATATAAGATGTTATGAAATCGAAGGTTGAGTGATGGCCCAACTGTCCTCTGGAAAGTCACTTTGCCCTTCTGTTCTGGTTTCCCTATTTATAAAGTGCCTTTTTCTGCATTTATTAATAAAGATGAGAAAAACATTAAAATACTTCTTCAAGATGTTAAGGGAAACAAATAGAGCTTTCTTTGGGCTGGGAAGTTTACTAAGAGTGATGTTTACTGTAGACTTTGAGCATCATAAATGATCCTTCAGAGATGAAGCTTTCCTTAAGTTATCTGACTCATGTGTTTTAGGGGCTATGTGGTAGAGGAGAGGGATTCCAAGAGATCTCTTTGCTTTTCCAGTGTTCCACAGCTACCTGGCATCCTGGCTTTTGGTGTTATGAGCTTTAGTAGCTGGAAGTGAGGTGTCTGGTGCCAGGGCTGGTTCTCTCAGCCTGTTAGGTTCTGCTGGGGTAATCTTCAAGCAGGCAGAGAGGCCATTTTCCTCGGTTTTGAGTTTGAAAGGCAGGATTCTAACTGGTTGGAAGAGTTATATGCCTTGCTCTGAAAGGCTTTTTGGAGACTGGGCAGCTTTTTCAGGAACCTGTGTGGCTACAGCTTAGGGGGAATAAAAGAAAGAAAAAAACAAGGAAGTGGAAATTCCAAGGGCAGAGCCATTTGATATGCCGTGGGGCTGTGCCAAAGAACAGAATTGGCGGGGAGGGGAGACTGTAGACAAGGGCATCCTGGATATGCCCTCAGTGAATTTGTAGGGTTTATGGCATAGTAGGTGGGAAGAACTGGGCACCCCACCCACAGCCTCAACCTTTGTTGTAGGACAGGGAAAAACCTGTTAGCCATGCCCCAGAGTGACGTCTGGGAAGAAATCCATGAGCAGACCCAGAGCAGGCAGACTTTTTTTTTGAAACAACAGTGCCCTCCTTCCAGGTGAGTCATGTCACAACAGCCTCTTGGGCCTGAAGGAGAGTTTGTCCACAGCTTAGATCAGGGCTGCAGCTGTTCCCCACTCCCCGGCAGTGCAGCTTCCCAAAGCTGAGTCACAAATTGGATCCTTCTATGTTCCTTAAGGATTAAAAAGTAACATTCCTGTTCTTACTCCTTTTCTCCTCCTCTCTTCTACTCCCCTTCCTGCATACTCTTTCCCTGGGCTCCCTCTAAAATTAGAATAAGCAGAAACACAAGGGAGTTGTAACTTTTAAAGACCTTGGAAGACAAGCTAAGGGCATCCTTAAATTGTGCTGGCTCTGTTCCTGCAATGAGGGTTGGGTGTATGAGAGGGTACCTCAGACTCCAAATATTATGTCCACACTGCTGGCTGGAATTGAGAGAGGCTCTGCCCCTCTCCCCACCTTTGGAGAACTTACCTGATTCTAAGAACTACTTTGGGGAGGTCTGTCTACCAGGCATCTGAGGGAAGGGAGAGTCTGCCCAATGGGGCAGGCAGGGCTGAGAGACTGAGAAGCCTGTCTTCATGTGGCTTCTCTTTGTCTTTGCTGTTACTTGTCACTGCACTGGAAACTACTGATTTCTACTGTTGGGCCCAAGAGTGTTTGCTGAGACCTCCAAGCCAAGAGACACGTATCTATACTTGGAGGAAGGCAGGCACCAGCCCTCGGAAGCTCTGCTATGGACTTTCCTTATGTGCTTCTACATTGGCTTCAGAGGGTGGGTATGTTTCAGCCAGGTTGGGGGAGGGGAAAGGGAAATCTTCAGGCAGATAATTGAGTTCTTTGAGTTAGAGGGACCATGGAAAGTGGAGAAGGGGCCAGGAGGGCATGGAAGAAAGAGAGACAGAAATGACCATCTGGTGTAGTCTGCAGAGATTTCTCTTTAAAGCCTGTGGGAAAACTCAACCTTAGTGTATGCCTTCTTCTAGGGCGGGGAGGGAGACTCTGCATCCATTTTCTGTTGACAGCAGGGAGGCACTGTTTTTGTCTCAGTTGGTGAGTGGAAGAGATGCTGGATACATTTGTCTTAGGGGACATGCCATGTAATATTTTGTTGATAGAGAAAACATGGAGTCACTGTTTCTACCTGTACCCTAGGAAACATACCTGGATATGTGTGTGTGGGGGGGGGAGTGAGGCGAGAGGAGGGTGTTGAGTAAATCTAGACTACCTTACTAAAGAATTTCTCCAAAGATTCCATCTCTTACTTTTTTTTGTTTTTTTTGCCTCTAATGCACTGTTGCTGGGGGCTGTACTATCACATCCCTCTTCTCTTCTAAAAACTGCTGCCAGAATGTTAGATTGCATTATTCCTGTAAAAGGGTAAATCATATATACCTTTAATATAAGTGGGATTTTCATCTTTCTTAACCAGAACAGACTAATATTTGTAAGGGTTATGGTTCGTCATGAAACCACCCCAGTTTCTGAGAAATCTAGACTCTTCTTACATGTGACTTGTCACTGAAGTAGTTTTATATGTGAGCTGGGGATTGACTAGTAGGAAGCAGCACAGTGGATGAAGTACTGGTTGAACCTAGGAAAAGTAAGATAAACTGAGGATTATGGGAGACAAGGTTTGAAGCAGGAGGCATACTACTGGTAGGAAATAGGAGAGAGTACCTGGACAAGGGGATTGGGGAGAAGATATTTCTCAGGGAAAGAGGAATTGATGGATAGAAGAGGGTACCTTTATTAGCAAGTTTTCAGAACTTTTTTGCTTTGTTACTGGAACTGTATTTTAGTGTGGTTACTTATGTCTTAAGACCATGAAGGCCTTCACAATTTAACAGATGGCTGTCTTGTCCCCAGGGTATTCAAGGAGACAGTGTCATACAGGTCCAAACCAGTATGTGGAGGGGAGGCCTGGGTAGGGGTGGCTGGCGTTGTGTTGATACCCTGTTGACTTGCTCTTAGCCTTGGAGGCAACTCTGGTGCCCATATGCTTTTTTGGTCTGTTCATTCATTTAGTCAGTGAATACAGAGTGTCTGGGCCAAGAGCTGGGGAGGATCCAAAACAGTATCAACCATGGGACTTACTCCCATATATGTTGTTCTTATTATATGTCATACTGTAGTTATTTCCATCCCTACCTCCCTTCCACTGAGCCTCTTTCTGTGTCATTAAGAGAGAAGGAACATAGATGTTCTAGTTTGGGGTTTTGATGGTGAGGTTAATGACCACCTCATGCTCTGAGGCTGGGAAAGAGGAGGGGAATCCAACTCTTAGACTCTGACTTAAGGCACTGTTTAAATGATGGAAGAGAGTCAACTAAAGGCCTGGAAATAGGAGGAGGGTTTAGGTCTGTATTGAAGGTTCTCTGAGAGTGCCAAAGGATGTGTGTGTATGTTAATGGGGAAAATGATATTAGAGTTATAAAATCAGCAAGTTTTCAGAACTTTTTATCTTTGAGGAATTGAATTTTGGTGTGGTTACTTATGTCTTAAAACACCTTATGGCAGTCTAACAACGGAGTTTTATAGATCATGTTTTCTTTTTTTAAAACTTTTTATTGTGATTTGGGTGAAATTTCAAAGAGCAGATTCATTTTCCATTCAACGTTCATACATATTTTGTTTCATGACACTGATTACAATCCCCACAATGTAACACTTGTCTTCCTACTTTTTCCCTGTGGTTACCTTTTCCCTGTCCTTCTTTCCTATGCATTCCTGCCTCCTCAGCATTCTCCCTGTGCAAATGCTGCCCTTCTAA
>NW_006921601.1:5308824-5323523 GCF_000298275.1 Orycteropus afer afer | reverse complement strand
TTTTTTTTTTTTAGCTCATAGGCCTGTCTCTTGTTTGGCTGAGAGTTAAGCCATGGGAGTGAGTTCAACTCCAGGCCTGGAGGGTGATTAGGGGCCATTGTCTCGGGAACAGTTTCATGAGTTTCTGTCTGACCAGTAATCCAGGTCTTTTTTATGTTATTGAACATAAAAACATTTGTTCTACATTTTTCTCCCACTCTATCTAGGATCACCAATTTTGATCCCTCTCTGAGTGGTTGGCATTGGTAGCTAGCTATACACAACTGGTTCTGATCTCAGGGTCATGTAGTATAGATCACTTTTAAATGAATTAACCGGTAATGTGTTTGTTCAACTATCAGTGATGATTAGGTACTCAGTGAAGTGCATGGGCTGCCTTAGAGCAGCTCTGAGAGAACCATTTGCATTTAATATGAGTATCTTACATGTACTGGTTAAGCGCTTGAGGTTAGGGTCTTAACAGGTTGAGGCTTGGAACCTGATATTACTATTTATTAGCTATGTGACCCTGGGCAAGTTATTTAATCTGTGTCTCAGTTTTCTCATCTGTAAAATAAGGATGTATTATTTATTTATTTATGCATTTATTATTTATGCATTTATTTATTAGAGTTGTGGTGAGGATTAAAGGAAATGATACATATAAAGAAAAGCTCTTAGCCCAGTGCCTGGTACATAGTAAACCAAACAAAACAAAACTCACTGTCGTTGAGTCAATTCCGACTCATAGCAACCCCTCCTTGGGTTTCTGGGGAGGTATTTCTTCGGAAGCAGGTTGCACAATCTTTCTTCTGAGGAGTGGCTGGTGGGTTTGAAACGCCAGCCTTCTGGTTAGTGGTCAGATACCTTAGGCACTATGCCACTCAGTATTTTCCATTGTTATTATTAACTTAAAGCCATACTTTGACATCTCACTAGGAAAGTCAAGTCAGATTCTTCTTTTAAAATTCGTTTATACTTTACATTTTATTTATCTTTCTGTCAAGATCTCAGGGGAGTTTCTGAGATAGATCCTTCTCAACTCAGCTTCACAGGCTCAGCTTTCTCCTCCAGGAGGATGCTTATCCTTCAGAGATGGGATACTTGTCCAGAGCTGCTTCTTGCCTGCCCTTTTTCCTGGCATGGAGGTCCTTCACAAACTCCTCTCAAGTGTTCTGGACACAGGCTTCTGCCACAGTCCCCCTTACCTCCACTTCCATGAGTACTATCCATTTATCCTTCAAGACACAACTGAGAGCACTGGCTTTGCAGCCAGCCTGGGAGAGTCAATAGTCTGGCTCTTCCTTTTACTAAATGTGGGCCTGTCAGTCACAGTTTGTTCATCTGTAAATTTGGGGTAATAATATTACTTGTCTCAAAGAGTTGTTGTTAATTAAATAAATTAATTTATGTTAAGCACTCAGCTTAGTTTCTGGAACAAATATACTCAAAATAAATATTAGCTGCTGCTGTTAGTGATCTTTCCCTCCTATGAATTTCTTCACCCTGCATTCAGCAGTAGAAAGAGCCCTGGCCAGGTATTTGGAGATCTGAATTTCAGTTCTGGCTCTACCTCTGACGTTTGAGAAATAAATTGGCTTCACTAGGCTTCAGTTTCCTCTTCTAGAAAATGGGAGTCATAGATTTATATGCATCATTTCATTTACACCTCACCACAATTCTAACAAATAAATGCTATTATCATCCTTAGTTTATAGATGAGAAAACTGAGACACAGAGTGATTAAAGTCATCAACATTCTGACTTGACTGAATGTTTTATCTTTCTAACTAGATTTCCCTGAAAATCTGTGAAATTAAGAATAGTACTTCATATTTTTTATTTCCCCAAATGGCTAACATTATAGTAACCTGTTGCCAAGGAGTTGATTCTGACTCGTAGTAACTCTGTAGGACAGAGTAGAACTGTCCCATCAATTTCCAAGGCTGTAGTGGTTAAGGGCTTGGCTTAGCCCACCATCTGCTCTGTAAGAGAAAGATATGGCAATCTACTTTTATAAAGATTTCAGCCTTGGAAACCCTATGGCAGTTCTACTCTGTCCTGTAGGGTTGCTACAAGTCAGATTTGACACCATGGCAATGGGATTGATTTTTTTTTTTTTTTTTTTTTGTTAATCTTTACTGAAGAAGACTGCCACATCTTTCTCCCATGGAGTGACTGGTAGGTGTGAACAAACAGCCAGCCTTTCAGTTAACAGCCAGGTGTTAAATCACTGCACCACCAGGGTTCCTAGCATATAATATAGTATGTGCTTTAAAATATTTAACTTTTTTTGAAAAGTTTTATTGTAAAAATATAAAGAACAAATCATTTGCCAATCCAACATTTTCTACATGTACTGTTCCACGACATTGTTTATTTTTATCATATTGTGCAACTGTCACCACTGTCCATTTCCGAATTATTCTGCTACCATTAACAGAAATACAGTGCCCTCTAAGGTAAGTCTCCCCTTTTCTCCCTTCCTCCCACCCCTGGTAACCAGTCCCAGGTCTCTAGTCTCTAAAAATTTGCATATTTGATAAAAAAAGATCATGCAGTATTTGTTTTTTTTTGTGACTACTTACTTCACTCAACATAGTGCTTTCAGGATTCATCCATATTGTAGTATGTATCAGGACATCATTTCTCTTTATGGCTGAGTAATATTCCATTTTATGTATATATCACATTTTGGTTTAACCTTTCATCTGCTGATGGACACTTGAGTTGTTTCCACATTTTGGGTATTATGAACATTGTTGCAGTGAACATTGGTGTAGAAGCTTCTGTTTGTAAATCTGCTTTCAGTTCTTTTGGATTGAGTAACTTTTACTTTTGACCCTATCAACTGATTCTAAGGAGCTCTCCTGGTACAGTGGTTAAAGCACTTGGCGACTAACTGAAAGGCTGGTGATTTGAACCCACGAGTGGCTCCACAGGGAGGAATATGTGGCGTTCTGCTTTTATCAATAATATAGCCTTGGAAATTAGGACAGTTCTGCTCTGTCTGATAGGGTTGCTATGAATCTGAATCAATTCAACAGCAATGGATTTAGCTAGATCTAGGAAGCATTTATACTTCATTCTTATAATTCAGAGACTGGAAGTTTGTTCTCAGGTGCAGAGGGCCCACAGTAAGCTAGAAAGTCTACTAGGTCAGTAAGAAAGAAAGTGGGTTTTGCCTGGTAGCCCTGGGAAAATTTTGGCCGACAGATGTCCTGCTCCATAGAGTTTGACCAATTCTGTGAATAAATATTACCATCACTGTTCCCTTCTCTGAGTGGGGGAAATAGCCATGCTTTCTGACTGACCTTTTTTCTTTAGAGTTGGGAGGGAATAAGTTGGTGCCCAAAGGCAAACCAGTGTAATAGGGAAAGCACTATCCAACAAAAGAGTAATGTTTAGAGCCTAGGCTCTGGGGTCAGACTAGGTTCAGATTCTGGCTCTGCTACTTACTAGCTCTATAATCTTGGGCAAGTTTCTTAACCCCTTTATGTCCCAGTTGGTCTTCTGTGAAATGAAAACAGTAATATTACCTCAAAGAGATGTGGTAAAGCTTACATGTAAAATGCTTAGAACTCACGTACATCTAGTCAGTCCTGATGAAAATGTTAGCAATTATTGTTAAAATTGTTATTACCCTGTCAACCATGCTGTGTTTGTTTCTGAGTGGTTAGTCTATCAGCTTTGTTCTGCTGGTAAATGTGAGGTGATGTCTTCTTCCTCTGCATCTCAGGCAGATGTCTAGTATTAGCAGAGCAGTAATAAGTGTCCCTCAATCAGTTTATAGATCGTGGTTCTTTTACTTTGCTTTTGTAAAGAAATATATAAACCAGAGGGAAGATCAAGCCAAACAATAGGAGTACTCTGTTTGAGAGGACCCTATATGATGAATGTTGTTGTTGTTATGTGCCATCGAGTCGGACCCAACTCATAGCAACCCCTCCTTGAGTTTCCAAGGCAGTATCGCTACGGAAATAGATTGCCCCGTCTTCCTTCTGAGGAATGGCTGGTGGGTTTGAACCACCAGGCTTCTGGTTAGCAGTCAAGTGCTTTTAGGCACTACATATGACATTAGGGTAGGGACATGGCAGAACCCCGTGAATAAGAGCAGGATGGGAAGTAGAATGGCTGAAGAGAAGGCTAAGAGAGTGTGGAAAGTAAGAGACAGAGATACAGGTGGTGAAGAGTAGTGAGTATCCCTGGGCAAATGATTATGGCTAAAACAATAATTTGTATCAAGTCAACCACCTGGCACTTAATCTTTCCAAGAGACATCTTGATTCCCCCTAGCCCTAGGTAAGACTTGCCTCAGTACCAACTACTACTCATACTATGCTCAGAGGATTGGTGGATTGGGATGAGGAGGTTCTGATCTGTTCTAAAGAGAATGAGTAGTTTGGTGCATCTTATCTTCAAATGTAATTATAAAGTGATTTCCTTTCCCAACTGCAAGAAACAGGAACTTTTGCTGCCAAATTTAGCAGCGTGTTTTAAGTCCCTCAAATCTCCTTTGAGTGCTACCAAAGCCCTCAGCTTTGTTGTTATCTCTTGTTGAAATATAGCCTGGAAAGGTCATATCAACAGGGCCAATTTATGGGCCTGCTGAACCCAAGCAGATATAGGACAGAATGGGGAGTTCCTGGGAGTGGGTGTTTCACAAATTTTCAGTTTGATTGAGGCTGTTTATAATTTAAGGTTCCTTCCCTTTAAAAAAGGAGCTCTGCCTAAGGCATTTGACTGCTGACCCAGAAGGTTGGCAGTTCAAACCTACCATCCACTCTGCAGAAGAAAGATGGGGCACTCTACTTCCATAAAGATTTACCACCTTGGAAACCCAATAGGGGTCGCTATGAGTTGGAATCGACTTGATGGCAGTGAATTTTTTTGTTCCTTTGGAAGACCAAACTCTGCAGATTAGTGTGAAACACTTTTTTCCCCCTGTACTTTTACTTCTGTAGGCTCTCTCTCATAGGCTGGATCTCAGGTTCTCCTGTACACTCAGGAGAAGCTTGTCCTTGGTGGTACTTAATAGCTACCAAAACAATGCCTGATATTCCTTATTGGAAGTGAGTTTTCCTGACACAAAATTAGGCTAGAATTCTTTTTTCTACTTTAGTTTATTAGCAATATCTTGACCTATTATATATTCTGATGGAATAATTAACCAAATGGTAGTGACGACTGCAGGGTCTAGAAATCACTAAACCAAATCAGTTGCCATCGAGTTGATTCTGACTGATAGTGACTCTATGGGACAGAGGAAATCTGCCCATAGTGTTTCCAAGGCTTTAATCTTTATGGAAACAGACTGCCGCATCTTTCTCCTGTGGAGTGACTAGTGAGTTTGAACTGCCAACCTCTCTGTTAGCAGCTGAGCACTTAACCAGTATGCCACCAGTGCTCCATTTAGAAGCCACACAAGGGCCTTTATACTCATTTGCAGGGATATAAGGACAAGAAGTTCAGACATGTGTGTATATACTTTACCACTTGGCAACAACATGGAATGTAAATAGGGAAAAGATATTAAAGAACCTGATGGACTCTGAGAACCATAAAGAAGTTCACTTAAATCTGAGAGGAAAATACCTGGGGACAGCCGAGATGAGCTATGACCTTGGTTTGCAGTCTGTTGTTTGAGTCACTCAGCTGCTGTGCTCAGAGGATTGAGGTCTTGGATTCTAGAAAGGAAAGAGAACACTGAAGTTCCTTATTTTCTTTGCCTCCCTCTAATCTGCTGATTCAATCCCCCCTCCCCTGGGTTCAGACATAAATAGAAAGACTGCCAGGTAAATGGTTATTTTGAGATGGAATGAGTAGCAGTGTCCTTACCGGGTCCCCATCCCTCTGGGTTTGAGTTACCACTGTTGTTACACAGGTTTGTGTTACTGGCTAGCTGTACTGGAGAGCCAGCGGTGAGAATGTTGGTGGTAAGGAGGGCTGTGGGTTTTGTTAATTCTGAGTAATCACCCAAAGGGAAGCAGCAGGGATCAAACTGAAAAGAAAACAACCAGAACAACTGGAAATTTTTATTTTATTTAAGTTTCATTAAATGGAAATAAAGGTTTTTTTTTTTTTTTTTTAATTATTCATCTTGGAACCTTTTACAACTGTTTGATCATCTCAGGTGGGTTAAAAAACTATCTTGGATTTTGAAAGCAACGCTGTTGGAACTTTTCACCTGAAGAACACCCAAGGTCAGATGTCTACATGACTTTGCTGGAAGAAGCTGAGCCCTGGGAAGCTGTAGAAACTAAAGCAGAAAACCATGGAGACCACAACACCTGTGCCACCCTCCCAGGTCCCTGATAGCAGTTAATGTTTTGCCATCAGGGACATTGGGGTGACTTTATTTGTTGATGTTCCCCAGGGGTTTAACCTTAGCCTCTTCTCTTCTTTATTTACAGTCTTTCTCTGGGATTCCGTTTTCCAGTTAGACAAAGAGGAGAAGGGAATCCGACTGTGCCTCTGTCTCTCTTGTTTCAGAAAATATTTGAATTTGTTTATTCGTTCCATAGATATTTATAGTAGTCATTCTGTGCTTGGTACTGTTTAATATGCTGGGGATGTAGAGGTAAGCAAGACTGCCAAGACCTTGTTATCATGAAACTTAAAGTTTAGTGGCAGGGAGCAGTTAGTAATGAAGTTAACAAATCAATAAGTGAGGTAAAGCTAGTGATATATGATAAGAAGGAAATAAAGGTGATATATAGGAGGGTAACAGGGACTTGAGAGCTGTTTTAAAAAGAGAAGTTAGAGAATACTTCTCTGAATTTATTTGATACATTTGAACTGAAGGATAAGTTGAAGCATATTCCCTGTAAGGGGACGACAAAGGGAAAGCCCCTGAGGTAGGAAAGAGCTTGGTGTGTTGAAAGAAAATAAAGGAATTCATCATTGTTAGGCTATAAGCAACCAGTAGATGTAGGAGTATATGATGTTGCTAGAGGCTAGTTCAGGTGAAGCCTTTTGACCATAGTGAAGAGTGTGGAGAACCTACATACAAGGTATGTATTGTAGATCTGGGGAGCTCTGGTGATGTAGTGCCTAAGGCTCTTGACTGCTAAACAGAAGGTTGGTGGTTCAAACCCACCAGCCACTCCTCAGAAGGAAGGTTGGGCAATCTACTTCTGTAGTGTTATCACCTGGGAAACCCAAGGAGAGGTCGCTATGAGTTGGAGACAACTCGATGGCACATAACAACAACAACAACACAACATTGTAGGTCTGTGGTACAAGTTGGGAAAAAGTGTGGAAATTTGAAATGGATGGTTGACTAAGAGGAACGCTGAATTTGTGAAGAATCAAAACAAAGGATGTGAGAAGTGGGGATACACATGTAGTTACTTAGCTAAAGGAAGTCTAATGAATGTAGTAATACAATTCTGCATAATTCTTGAGATCAATACATGCTTTAAAAATTTCCACAGATTTTAAGTTTATTATTAGTAGAATGTTCCCTTTCTAGGCATTGTGCACATCATTTTGGTATATACTCACAACAGTCTGTCATGAAGTTTGTTGATGTTCTCGTATCTACAAATGAACTGAGGCTCAGAACAGCTAACTTGCTTAAAATCCAATCAAAAACTAAAAAACCAAACCCACTGCCATCAAGTCATTTCTGACTCATAGCAATCCTCCTTGGGTTTCTAAGACTGTCAATATTTATAGAAGTAGATTGCCCCATCTTCCTTCTGCAGAATGGCTGGTGGGTTTGAACCTCTGACCTTCTGATTAGCAGCCAAGTAAGTGCCTTATCTCCTATGCCACCAGAACGCCTTAAAATTCTATCTAAGTCTGTCTAATGCCAAAGCATGTGATCTTTTTATATCTACCTTGATTGATATACCAAATGAGCTCTTCATAGTTATTTAAAATATCAAATGAACATCCCCCCCTCTGAATGATCACATTTCTTCTTTTTATTCATTGGAAGCTAGTATAGAATTTGGTTGTTTATGGAGTTGAGTAAGTTTTTTTAGCCTATTCCAAAAAAAAAAAAAAAAACCCAAAAGAGTACTAATTAAATATTGAGGATCAAGAACTGGGGGGACTTGAGATTGGAAACAGATAAACTAAATCATCCTCTTTATCAAGGCAGAAAGAATGATGGTCTTTCTCATTAATATTCCACAAGTAGCTCGTCCTATTCTATAGTAAGCAGATGGAATTTGATTTTGGAAAAATTAAGTAATTTGTCAGTAAACTAGTGTTTGTAAGTAAACTCTGATTTTTTAGTTTACAGGTGTCTCCTGGATGGAGTCTCCAAGTTGGTTGGAAATGGTGGAGGAAAGAAATTTATCATACTACAACTTTTCATTTGTTGCCCCATAACATCGACTAGTGTTTTTTTTCTAAAGAGACTGCTCCTTTCTGTATTCTATAAATCGAGGCCAGCATTACAACATGAAAATGTGTGAAATATTTAAAACTCTCCTTCCTCAGTTTTTTTTTTTTCTTTTTTTAACTTATGGTCAAAACATACACAAGACATTCACCAGCATGACAACTTCTACATTTACAGCTCAAGGGCATTGATGACATTTTCATGTTGTGCCACTATATTGCTATCCTTTTCCAAAATATTCCACCACCATTAGCATAAAGTCAGTGCCCACAAACAAAAGCTTCCCCTTTCCCCCTCCCTCCTACCCCTGGTAATAACCACTAATAAACTTTGGGATGTGTGTGTGTGTGTGTGTGTATACACACACCCACATCTGTATATAGAGAGAGATGTGTGTGTGTGTGTACATATATATATCTATATAGATATATCTATATATATCTATATATATTTCCCCCCCAAACCTATCTAGGAATTCCCCTCCCCTCAATCCTAGTAACGAACAAAGAAAGTTTCCTTCCATGTATATCATGTATAAACCCTTCCTTGACTTTTTACATTGGTGAACTAATACAATATTTGTCCTCTGTGATTGATTTATTTCACTCAGTATAAAGTCCTCCAAGTTCATCCACATTATGCAGTGTTTTGCAAATTCTGTATTCTTTAGTGTTGCATAGTATCCCATTGTGTGTATGTACTAGAGTTTAGTTACCCATTCCTCCACTGATGGACACTTGGGTTATTTCCATCTCTTTGCTATTGTGAGTAGTGCTACGATGAACATGACCATTCCTCAGTTTTCGTGAGATTTGCATTCAGCTCAGTCAGCCTGATTCGTTGGAATGGTTTGTGAAGGGCAAAGTACAGTGAGATTGAATTTCAGATTTCACATAGATTTCTGACACACAGAGGAACTTCTTTTGTGTGCAGTTTGATTCTGCTTTCCTGTCTCCTCCATCCCCAGCAGTTTCATTAACTACCTTGGTGCTGAAGGAAAAGGTACATCATTGGGAAAGATTCCTTTAGGGGTTTTGCAGATTATCTTTAACACTGATTTACTGAGCAGACATTCATTAAATGGTCACCTTCTGTGAGCAAGGACACACAGATAAGTTAGAGGATGAGGCTAAAGGGATTGATTGAGGTCAGACCTTGAAGGGCTTGAACCTCAAGGAATTGGGGAATTGCTTTTATTCTGTAGGCAGGAAAATAACATGATTGGATTTGGATGGTAGGAAGGAAACCTATGAGACCAATCTGGAAGACAGAATTGGTGTAGGAGGGGACTTGTCTATCTTAGTGGGTATAACTGTTGTTGTTGTTATGTGCCATCAGGTCAGACCCCTCCTTGGGTTTCCGAGGCAATATCTCAAAGGAAGTAGATTGCCCAGTCTCCCTTCTGAGGAGTGGCTGGTGGGTTTGAACCTCCAGTCTCCTGGTTAGCAGCCAAATGCCTTAAGCACTACGCCACCAGAGCTCCCTGTGGAGCTTTAGAGCAGTGGTTTTCAGACGTGTGCATATACTAGACTCCCTTGGAGACTGTGTTTCCAGTTTAGTAGATAAGAAGTAGGGCTTGAGAATTTGCATTTCTAGCAGGTTCCCAAGTGATGCTGATGCTGCTGGTGTGGGACACCATGTAGAGAGCCACTCCTTTAGAGGCTGGACAGCTAAGATGCAAATAAGGGTCTGAAGGCCAGTTGGCTTGCCTTCTTTCATTAACTTGGAATCTCATGTTTATAAATCTGTACATTAGAATCTCTTAGGTGGTTTGCTTTATAATATCCCAAAGCCTCGTATCTAAAGCTCCATGCCCTCTACCAGAATGACTTTTCTCATGATATCCATATCCCTTCTGGGTGAGGTTTCCAGGTGTGTACTTGCTTCTAATGCCTCGGAAACCCAAGGAGGGGTCGCTATGAGTCGGGGCCGACTCGACGGCACATAACAACAACAACAACACTTGCTTCTAAACAGCTCCTGTCTTGCTGTTTGACTGATTTTTGGAAAATGCCTATCTTGGGCACTTTATTCCATTAGGGTAGATGATATTTATGCCAGGAAAAGCTTTTTCCCTGCACTTCAGCAAAGCCTTTTTGTGGATAGGGTTGTTTTAGGGACTGCAAATAGGCTTGGCATTGATACTGTTCTGTTGATTAGCTAAGTTTACACAGGACAGGCCTGGGAGATTATAACTGTAGCTCGGGAGTTGAATTTCAAGGGCAAAGTCCACTGTTAACAACTGATAGGCTGAGAACACCTGGGGAAGGAGGATTTCACTTGGCTTTCACTTACCCAGGACTCAGTGACTCTTCCCACAGAGGCTGTGTTTTCTACTTGTCCCCTGCCCACCGAGCAAGCGAGTTTGGGATGTTTCTTTCTGAGGAGCCTGGCTTTAGACCCTGTTCCTTGCTGTCTGCTTCAGGACCTATGGCGTCAGGTGAGAGACTTGAGTTTACTAAATGTGGGCTGCTCTCTCTGCCTTGCCTTTCATGTTTTGTGAGTTCTTTTCTGTGCTTGCTGTCTCCTTTTGGGTCATCATTTCTCCTTTGTGGTTGGTGACTCTTAGGTTTTCCTCAAGGTTCTGTTTTTTAGCTGTCCTTATTATTTCAGCTCCATCATGGAATTTCGTATCAGTGTAGGAAGGGATATTAAAGTTTACATGGCCCACTGCTGCCCAACTTTTTTCACATTCTGAAACACACAGAAAATTATAAGTTCTGTAAGGTATACTGGAATAAAAGGAGGAGGTTACTGGTAGCCTGAAGCAACCAGCGTGGGGATTGTATAGACCCATGCTACCCTAAAGGTTGAAGGAGTCAATGTGTCCGCATAGCTGTAGCTGATAACCTGGCATACTGATTGGGAACTCTGGTCCATTCCCATGTGCCTCACAGTTTAGAGGTGAGAAAACTTAGGGTCCAAGGTGACAGACCTAGGGTTGCGTGCTATTAGGATTTTGACTTAATTCAGGGCCTGTAGTAATAACACCTTGGAAACCCAAGGAGGGATCGCTATGAGTTGTATCCAACTCGATGGCAGTGAGGTTTTTTTTTTTTTTTTCCCTGCTGTATTCAAACACAAACACTGTAATATGTTACATTTTCAGATTAGCAAGGTTGCATGAAACTTAGAATAATTTTTAAAAAATATCTATAACTAAAGTAACATGTCTTCTAAAATGTTTCATAAGATAGAGAATTGTAAGGCAGAATATGAACATCTATAAACTCATGCCCCAGAAATATAATCACCGTTAACAGTTGGGTAACAAAGGATTTTTCCCCTGTAATTATATATAATGTAGGTGTGTGTGTGTTTGATTTTTACCAAGAAAAAAAAAAAACAAAACCATTAAACTCTACTGAAATAGTTCTCATTTGATAATTTACTTTGGACATTTTTTTTTTTTTTATGTTAGTCTGTTACTTTTAACAACAGCATTATATTTTTTCATATGGTTGTATCATAATTTATTTAACCAAGCTCCTATTGATGAGTATTTGAGGTGTTTCCAATTTTCCCTATTCTAAACATGGCTGCAATAAACGTTTGTATGCAGCTGTCATTGGCCATGTATTCCAGTACTTGTATTTCCTTAGGCAAATTCCTAACCAAAAAAAAAACCAAAAAAAGCAAACTCACAGCCATAGAGTTGTATCCGACTCATAGAGACCCCTTCTTGGGTTTCCGAGGCGCTATACTATGGAAGTAGATTACCCATCCTTCCTTCCGAGTAGTGGCTGGTGGATTTGAACTGCTAGCCTTCTGGTTAGCAGTCAAGTGCCTTAGGCACTATGCCACCAGAGCCCCTTAGGCAGATTCCTAGAAGGGAGGATTTGCCGGTCAGAAGGGTGTGCTTATTTAAAATATTAATAAATATTGCCAGGCTGCTTTTCAAAGAACTTATTGCTGTTATTAGGTGTTGTCAAGTCAACTCTGACTCATAGTGACCCTAGGTACAACAGAATGAAACGCTGCCTGGTCGTGCACCATCCTCACAATCCTTCCTATGCTTGTGCCCATCCTTGCAGCCACTGTGACAATCCAGCTTGTTGAGGGTCTTCCCCTTTTTCACTGACTCTCTGCTTTATCAGTATGATATCCTTCTCCAGGGAATGGTCGCTGCTGACCATATATATGTCCAAAGTAGAGATGAGATGAAGTTTGGCCATTCTCATTTCCAAGGAACATTCTGGCTGCACTTTTTCAGGACAGATTTGTTCATTCTTCTGAGCAAAACCAAATTCATTGCCGTTGAGTCGTATCCAACTCATGGTGACCCCTCCTTGGGTTTCCGAGGTGGTATCACTATGGAAGTAGATTGCCCAACCCTCCAAGGAGTAGCCAGTGGGTTGAAACCACCAGCCTTCTGTTTAGCAGTCAAATGCCTTAGGCACTACGCTCCCAGAGCTCCCATTCTTCTGACAGTCCATGATATTTTCAGTATTCTTCACCAACACCATAATTTTTATCAACAATATATAAAGGTGCCTGTTTCTACCACATCCTTGCCAACTTGGCTGTTACTTATCTTTTTAATCTTTGCCAATTTGATAGGTGAAAAGGATTTCTTATTGCTTTATTTAGAATGTCTTTTAATTATGATTGAAATTGAGCACCTTTTTTACTCACTAGCAGTTCTTTTTATTCTTCCCTTAATATTTTGCTCAAATACTTCATATTTTTATGTTTGGTCTATTTTTTCTTACAGATTTATAAGAAATTTTATATTCATATTATATTAGAATCCTTTGCTGTGTGTGTTGCTTATTTTTCCCTATTATTTTTTTATTTTTGGCTTTATTTATGCTAATTACTTGCCTTTCAAATGTTTTACGTTTTTGTGTAGGTAAATGTATGATGTTTTCTTTCATGGGCTTTGAGTTGAATTTTGTATCATATTTTAAAAAATTTTCATCACCCAAAAGAATTATAAAAATAATTCATACAATTGTAGTGTTTATAGTTTTGATTTTTACATTTAAACCTTTGCTTTTAATTAATTTTGTTGTAAGGAATGAAGTAGGAATTAAAATTTTATTGATTAAAAAGCAATTGAAACCTCTTTTTATTCTATATTAAATTGCTTCTTTGTATAAAATTTATAAACTTCTGTTCACTTTAGTGTTTTTGGAGATTAAGGCCACATATATTCAAATTTTTGTAATGATTTTTTAGAATGTACCATCCCCATCACAAAAATTTTTACAACATTTATAGAGAAACATTTCTAATTTAATGTACAAAAAAAAACCTTCAGGGAGAGAGGTAGATTATAAAATTGCACCCAAGCCTTTGATTCCCAGCCCTGTGTTCTTGTTTGTTTGTTTTTCTTTCTTACTTAATACATGATACAACCAGATTCCTTTTCCTAATGTTTGAGGATAATTTCATCCTTCCCTTTCTGAAAAACTTTTCAGTGATTCTGTCTGCCATTACATTGTCACACTAGACCAGTTGCCCTTGACTTGATTCTGACTCTTGGCAATACCATTTGTGCCAGAGCAGAACTGTGTTCTATAAGGTTTTCAGTGGCTGATTTTTTAGAAGTAAACCTCCCAGTTTTTCTTCTGAGTCTAGGGTGGGCTTGAACCTCCGGTCTTTTGGTTGGCAGCTGACAACATTAACTGCACCTTTATTCATACACTAGACCTAGATATTGTGATATAAAAGCTTCACCTTGAAATTATACCTGGTTTGATGAATGGTTAGCTTGGCCGATGTGGGATCCAGTGGGGCAATTGCATGTTAAGATGAGTAGATTGGTACTGAAGAGATCCAATGGGCTGAAGTCTGAAGGGTGTTAAGACCAGAAAGGTGGGTAATGGGAAGAGGTAGGATGAAACATGGCTATTTCGAAGATAGATTAAGGAAGTTTTGTTTTGAGGAGGCAGAAGGTAGAGGAATAATGTTTATTGAGGACCTACTTATGTCCCAGAAACTAAACTAGTCAAGTCCCACCTAATTGTATTTTAAATGTCATCTTTTAGTACTGGGTCATTTTAGGGTTGCTGCTCCTAAGGGTTGTGAACTCAGAAAAGAAAGCCTCATTTAAGGGTCAAATGTGAGTGAAATTCTGAAATTAGAAGTTAAGAGTTTGTGAGACTAAAGAGAACAAGATTGATCCAGAATTATTTCTGCTTTGTCAGCAAGGAGCTGTTTTTAGTGGAAATAAGTAGGCTAAACAAGGAAACAGGAGCTCTGGTAGCATAGTGCCTAAGGCACTTGACTACTAACCAGAAGGCTGGCAGTTCAAACCCACCAGCCACTTCTCAGAAGGAAGGTTGGGCAATCCTACTTCCGTGTGATACCGCCTCAGAAACCCAAGGAGGGGTCGCTATGAGTCAGGGCTGACTCGAAG
>NW_006921601.1:5307194-5308284 GCF_000298275.1 Orycteropus afer afer | reverse complement strand
CCTACTTCTGTAGTGATACTGCCTCGGAAACCCAAGGAGGGGTCGCTATGAGTCGGGGCCGACTCGAAGGCACATAACAACAACAACAACATGTAGTCTCTCAGCTTGGCAGCCTCAGGGTAGCTAGATTTCTTACAAGGTGGGGCAGGACCTCAAAGCAGATGTCTGAGAGACTGGTAGAAGCTGTATGGCCTTCATCTAAACTAGCCTAGGAGGTTAGATACTTTACATAGGCCACATTGTTCCTTAAGTTAGTTACAAAGGCCTGTCTAGTTCTGGTAGAGGAATATCAAAGAATTAGCAGATTTATTTTTAAATCACCAGGACTATAGAGAGAAACTTGACTTTTATGATTGTAAGGCATTCTTCCCCAGTCTTAATTCATTACTTACCATCTTTTCAGTATTGCTGTATCTTCTTAATACCTGAACTGTTATTTACATAATTTTTAAATTAGCTCAATTTCTAACTTAAATTTATTTTAAAAGGAAATGTTATCTAGTATTTTTTAAGTGAAAAAATTAACATACAGAGGTAACTTTTAAAGTAAATATACCCAGGTTCACACCTGGGTGGCACAAATGGTTGTTAAGAGCTTCTCTGCTAACTGAACAACAAAGATGAACCATTTTGCACATACAGTACTGCGTTATCAGTGAAGGCAAACATGGGTATACAGGTGGATAGATGGGTGGACAGGCTGAACTATTAGGTATGTCGGCGCAGCGGGGAGTGTACCCAAGACGATTGGTTGGCAGACAATGGTTCTACAAGTGTATTTGTATGGTCTGTAAGAATTCCCAGGTGTATAGTAGAGCTGACAAGGGACAAGGTTGTAGTCACATCTTGGTCACAGCAGCTACCCAGAGGAACTGAGTAGTTTAACCTGTGGATTCAGGACCATAGTCACAGGGGACATCAAGCTCAGTTGGCATAACATACTACACAAAACATTGTTCCACCTCCTACTTTGATGAGTAGCAACTGGGATCTTAAAAACTTGCAAGCAGCCATCTAGATGCAACAATGGGTCTCTCTTCATCCAGAGCAAAGAAGAATGAAGAAAACCAAAATTCATGGAAACAATTAG
>NW_006921601.1:5300708-5303319 GCF_000298275.1 Orycteropus afer afer | reverse complement strand
TGGGGATGAAGAGAAGCAGTGACATTTGCCCAATTAGAACTTAAAGCTTTTGTGGCAAAAATACATGTTTCCTTCTCTATCTTCTCCTTTCTTTCCTTTCCACCAGCAAGAGATTCTGGTAAGATTACAGAAAAGGTGTTCATTTCATTAACAGAGAACACTGGAGAAGCACTTTGTGAGGGGAGGTAGTCCATATCAGGAAGGAAAAAAAAAAAGGTTATTTGTGCTGTAGTTGCTCCACTGTAGGCATGCTGAATGGTGTCACCATTGCCCACAACCTGGGTTTTTGTTTTTTTGTGTTTTTTTTGGTACAATGAAAATGAAAAGTAATGTTTTAAAATTTTAGCTATGTATTGTTCCCTATGAAAGTCTCCTCTCTTGTTAAATGAGATTTTCAAGTGCTAACAAGATAAAAACAGCTGCTAGTAGAGAATTTCTCCTAATCTATTGAGAAGATTTGAAAGAGTTAAAAAGTTAATGACTTTATCACATTGTGATTTCATGCTGTGTCAGAATACCATGTAATGCAATGTAGAGTGTCACATGATTGCTTACCACACTTTGGGAAACACTGCTGTGGGCAGTGGAACTGCTAAAAGAATTTGAATCCTGGAATGATATGATCAAATTTTCATTTTAGAAAGATGACTTCAACTGAAGTATAGACTTAAGGAAAGTAAAACTGAAAACAAGGAAATGGTTTTTAGAAGATTATTGCAGTGAGTCAAGCAATTGATGAAATCTGAGTTTAAAGAGTAGCAAGAGAATGGAGGAAGTATAAGAAATTGAGGATGTAGAATTTGCAGGGCTTGGTGATATAGATTGAATTAGAGTGAAGAGAATGAAAGTCAGGGATGACTTGTAGAAACTTCAGTGACTTTGTGGGAAAAGAACATCCACTTCTCACTTATGGAGAGTGTTAGAATCCAAAGACCAGGTCATGGTGTGAAAATTGGCATTATATGAAAATGGAGGATGACCACATCAGATCACAAAATATAGAATGACTGCATCTTTACATAACTGCCAAATCACTGAGAATCTTGGAAGTTGACACATACAGCTAACATTACTGTTTCCTTGCACCTTGGTGTTCATTACTGGCAAATGTATATCATTAATGCACAAAATAGTTGGATAGTAGATTTTTTACTATGATTATAAATGTGAAATGTCAGATAATGAAGTAGTGGATAAATAAGGAGTAGATGTGTAAAGGTGGGAAGTATCTTATTAAGGCTAGAGTAGAAAATGAAGAGTTCAGTTTTAGACATTCCTTTTTCATTCATTTTTTAACACAGCATTTTCTTGCCACTCTATGGATTTGTCTGATTGTTTCCTTGGAGTATAGTTTAGGTTGTTCCTCTTTCCTCTGCATTTTCTGTAAACAGTTAATTAGATGTGGAGGCATGATTAGATTTAGATTAAGTAGTTAGACTAAGTAGTTTTGGAAAAACCTTTTATAAATGATGTGCCATATCAGAGGCCAGGGAAAACCTTATGAATAGCAGAGAAACACTGTCTGATACTATGGTGGTTAACTCTGTGTGTCAACTTGGCTGGGCCTGGTTGAGTGGCTGGGCACCTGAATGTATTCCCCACGATGAGACTGGTAATCAACTCCATGGTAGAATCTACTATGAGTAGCTGTGTAGCTGCCTTAGGGTTGTGGTCTGCTTCCTGTATGTAAGAAGCCTTGGGGAATGGTCTTTAGCTTATGGCACACTTGAACCCTCCATGTAGTTGTGTCATTGTTCAGCACCCTGCCATGCTCTGCCAACCTTGGGACTTTTAATGGCCTGCTGTGTGGTTTGGTAACATCAGGACTTGGACTTTTTCCTTGTCAACCTTGGACTTGTCAGCCTCAGCAGCCAGTAGCTGTCTGAGTGAAGAAAAGCCTCTAGCTTCAGTGGGTCAGAAGCAGGAGGCAGAGCTGAACCCCAAGATTGAGGGGCTTTCACCCAGGCCCTAGAGCCTGGCACTTTGAACTTGGACTTAAAGCCTTCAAATTGTAAGAATAAACACCTGTTTGTTCAAGCCATTCCATTTGTGGTATATTCTTGTCAGAGTGGCACTAGGTAACCAGAGCAGATACATTACTGGGCATCTTTATGAATAGCCTGGAAACATTGTCCAATACAGTGCAGGAAGACGAGCTCCTTGGGTAAGAAGGCACTCAAAATACAACTGGAAAAGAGCTGTGTCATCAGAGTAGAACGAACTTTAATGATATGGATAAAGTAAAGCTTTCAGGACCTCCATTTGCTGACGTGGCATGACTCAAATTGAGGAGAAACAGCTGCATACATCTATTAATAATTGAAACATGGAATGTACAAAGTATGAATCTAGGAAAATTGGAAGTTGTAAAAATTTAAATGGAATGCACAAAGATTGATATCCTAGGCATTAGTGAGCTTACATGGACCAGTTTTGGCCATTTTGAATCAGAGAACCCTATGATCTACTATGCCGGGAATGACAATTTGAAGAGGAATGGCATGGCATTCATCATCGCAAAGGATGTTTCAAGATCTGTCCTGAAGTACAATGCTGTCAGTGATAGGATAATATCCATATGCTTACAAGGCAGACCATTTAAGGCTAAAGC
>NW_006921601.1:5294298-5300473 GCF_000298275.1 Orycteropus afer afer | reverse complement strand
ACCGAACATGCAATCAAGATGTGTTAATTATCACTGGTCACTGGGATGCAAAAGTTGGAAACAGAAGAATCACCGGTAGTTGGAAAGTTTGGCCTTGGTAACAGAAATAACTCTGGAGATGGCATGATAGAATTTTGCAAGACCAATGACTTATTCATTGAAAATACCTTTTTTCAACAACACAAACGGTGGCTATACACATGGACTTCACCAGATGGAGTACATAGGAATCAGATTGATTACATCTGTGGCAAGAGGTGATGGAAAAGCTCGATATTTTCAGCCAAAACAAGGCCAGGAGCTGACTGTGGAACAGACCATCAACTGCTCATATGCAAGTTCAACCTGAAGTTGAAGACAATTAAAACAAATTCACGAGAGCGAAAATACATCCTTGAATATATCCCTTTTGAATTTAGAGACCATCTAAAGAATAGATTTGATGCATTGAACACCAGTGACTGAAAACCAGAAGAAGTGTGGAGTGACATCAAGAGCATCATCCATGAAGAAAGCAAGAAGTTATTAAAAATACAAGAAAGGAAGAAAACACCAAAATGGATGTCAGAAGAGACTCTGAAACTTGCCCTTGCATGGAGAGTAGCTAAAGCAAATGGAAGAAATGACAGGATAAAAGAGCTGAACAGAAGATTTCAAAGAGCATCTTGAGCAGACAAAGCCAATTACTATAATGAAATGTGCAAAGGCCTGGAGTTAGAAAACCAAAAGGGAAGAACATGCTTGGCATTTCTCAAGCTGAAAGAACTAAGGAAAAAATTAAGCCTTGAGTTACAATATTGAAAGATTCTATGGGCAAAATATTGAATGATGGAGGAAGCATCAAAAGAAGATGAAAGGAGTCACTGTACCAAAAAAACTGGTTGATCTTTATCCATTTCAGGAACCATCCATGTTCAAGAACCAATGGTACTGGAGGAATATGTTGAAGCTGCACTGAAGGAATTGGCGAAGAACAAGGCTCCAGGAATTGATGGAATACCCGTTGAGATGTTTCAATAAATGGATGCCCTGCTGGAGGCACTCACTTGGCTGTGCCAAGAGATTTGGAAGACAGCTATCTGGCCAACTGACTGGCAGAGATCCATATTTATACCCATTCCAAAGAAAGGTAATCCCACGGAATGTGGAAATTATCGGCAATATCATTAATATTGCATGCAATATTACTGAATATTACTAATATTACTGAAGATAATTCAAAAACGGTAGCAGCAGTATATTGACAGAGAACTTCCAGAAATGCAAGCTGGATTCAGAAGAAAATGTGGAACAAGGGATATCATTGCTGATGTCAAATGGATCTTGGCTCAAAGCAAAGAATACCAGAAAGATGTTTACTTGTGTTTTATTGACTATGCAAAAGCATTTGATTGTGTGGATCATAACAAATTGTGCACAACAATGAGAAGAATGGGAATTCCAGAACACTTTAATTGTACTCATGAGAAACCTGTACATAGACCAGGAGGCTGTCATTCGAACAGAACAAGGGGACACTGCATGGTTTAAAATGAAGAAGGGATTGTGTCATGGTTGTATCCTTTCACCATACTTGTTCAATCTGTATGCTGAGCATATAATTCAAGAAGCTGGACTACATGAAGAAGAACGTGGCATCAGGATTGGAAGAAGAATTAATAAAAACCTATGGATATGGTGATGACACAAATTTGCTTGCTGAAAATGAAGATGACTCGAAGCACTTATTGTTGAAGACTGAAGAATACAGTCTCAGTATATAGATTACATCTCAATATAAAGAAAACAAAATTCCGTACAACTGCTGGACCTATGAGGAGCATCATGGTAAATGGAGAAAAGATTGAAGTTGTCAAAGATTTCTTACTGCTTGGTTCTACAATTGATGCCAATGGAAGCAGCAGTCAGGACATCAGGTGAAGTGTAGCACTGGGCAAATCAGCTGCAAAGGACCTCTTTAAAATGCTGAAGAGCAAAGATGTCTCCTTGAGAACTAAGGTGTTCCTGGCACAAACCGTGGTATTTTTGATCGCCTCATAATGCCTGTGAGAACTGGACAATGAATAAGAAAGACCAAAGAAAAATTTATGCTTTTGAGTTGTAGTGCTGGCGAAGAATGCTGAAAGTACCATGGACTGCTAAAAGATCTAACAAATCTGTCCTGGAGGAAGTGCAGCTGGAATGCTTCTTGGAAGCAAGAATGGCCAGACATTGTTTTACCTACTTTGGTCATGTTATCAAAAGGGACATTTCCTGGAGAAAGCTTTATAAGGTGGAGGGTCGTCAAAAGAGGGGAAGGCTCTCAATGAGATGGACTAACACAGTGGCTGTAGCGATGGGCTCAAGTATAGAAAGGATCATGGAGCTGGCATGGGATCGGGTGGTGTTTGGTTTTGCTGTGCATAGGGTCACTATGAGTCAGAGATGACTCGATGGCACCTAACAACAACAACATATCAGAGGCATGTAATGTCTGGTTATCCCAATATTATTTATGCAGAATTTGGTTACTGGTTATGGTGATTGCAGCCAGATTACCTCCACTGTAAAATTACAGTTTTCACTTTGTGATTAGCAGATAATCTGTTGGTAATCATTGGTTCTGTTCTCTATCAGTTTTTCACTTAAGTGGTTTTGTTTTTTGAACTTTTTATTATGGAAAGTGTCGAATATACAGAAAAATAGAACAGAAAATGAACACTCATATATACATCATCCAGCTTCAACTATTATCAACATATGGACAAAACAACAACAACAAACCTACTGTCAGTGAGTGAATTGATTCCAATTCTTGCAACTCAGAGAGACCCTTTAGGACAAAGTAGAACTGCCCCATGGGGTTTTCAAGACTATAAATCTTTATAGAAGCAGTCTGCCTTATCTTTCTCCATTGGAGTGGTTGGTGGGTTCAAACTGCTAACCTTTATGGTTAGTACTTTATAAGGCCTTAGCTTTAGCCACTGTGCCACCAGAGCATCTACCCATGGACTAGCTTGTTTTATTTATGCACTTATCCATTCCCTCTCTCTTTTTTCCTCTAGATTATTTTGAAGCAAATTCTAGGCACCATAGCATTTCATGCATAAATCAAGAGATAGGCAGGAAGGAAAATTATGGTCAAGAAGAAGAATATTTGAGAAAAATGTTTTGATATTTGTAGTCTCAGGTGATGACAAGATCCATGGTGTGTCCATAGATATGGTGATTGAAGTGAATTGAAATCAGGAAATCAATCATAAGACAAGGGTTTCGAATTGATTCATCCACATAGATATTGATGTTGCCCAGAGTGAAGAGAGACTTGTTAGGGAGAGCCTGCCGTAGGGTTGGGGGTATATCTGTGAAGAGCTTAAAGATATAGGATAGTTGCTTTATGGTAGAGCAAAGGGTACTGTGGAATAGGTTGGAAGCATGATCAGTGGTGGGAGAAGGCAAAGCATTTTCTTACTGCTGGTAACTTCATGCCTTAGAAACTTCTAGAAAGCCATTGATGCCTCAGGACTAGAGGTGAAGTATATCCCTTTCTAATCTTGTCTTATTATGAACTTTGTCTCTAAAATTCCAGGGAAGACATATATATCCCCTGAGTCATAGCCATGAAGTTTATAGGAAAGAAGCATATTGTAGGTTTCAGAATTTTAGAGAACTTTGATCAAAAGACAGGGGCTTCTGGATGAGCCAGAAATAAAAACTTGAAATGATAATTCCTCCTCTCTTGAAATAATGCTTTTAGGGTGATCATCACTGAACAAGAAATTAAAGGGAAGTTTGGAGAAAACCAAACCCAAACCCACTGCTGTCAATTAAATTCTAACTCATAGCATGCCTATAGGATAGAGTAGAACTTCCCCATAGAGTTCCAAGGCTACATATCTTTACAGAAGCAGACTGCCACATCTTTCTCCCATGGGGTGGCTGGTCAGTTTGAACCACCAACCCTTTGGTTAGCAGCCTAGTGTTTTAACCACTGCACCACCGGGGTACCTCTGGGAGAAAAGAAGGCCTACCTATATACCAGCATCTCCTTGATTCTGTGGCAAATGAAAATCCCAGAGGAGGCCAGAAGTGGGATGATTTCTCATTATCTTTCTAACACCTATTTTTAAAGGACTGATAGCTCTGGTGGAACACTGCCTAAGGTATTTAACTGCTAACCAGGAGGCTGGTGGTTCAAACCCACCAACCACTCCACAGAAGGAAGACTGGACAATCTACTTCCGTAAAGATTAACCACCTCAGAAACTCAATGAGGGTCACTGTGAGTAGGAATTGACTTGATGGCAGTGGGTTTGGTTATTTATTTCTTTGATTGATCCAAACACTTTCATGGTTTCATGAATTTTAATATTGAGAGAAAAGATTTTCTGTTAGGCTGCATTTGGAGTTCATTTCCTGCTGACTTTACTAGGTGCATGTGTTTGTGAGTGTGTGTGTGTGAATGTGACAGAAAAGCTTTTATTTTATGCATATTTTTCTAGATGAGAATTGTGGTAGTTATGTTTGTGTGTCAACTTGGCTGGGCCTGGTTGAGTGGCTGGGTAGCTGGTGGTAGTTATTCCCCATGATGAGACTGGTAATCAACTCCATGGTGGGATCTACCCCAAGCAGCTGAGTAGCTGCCTTTGGGATGTGGTCTGCTTCCTGTATATAAGGAGAAGCCTTGGGAATCGTCTAGCCTATGGCACGTTTGGACCCTGCATGTAGCCATCTCATTGCTCAGCAGCCTGCTATGCTCTGCTGACCTTGGGATTTACAATGGACTTGAGTTAATGGCCTGCCGTGTGATTTGGTAATATCGGGATTGTGCCTTTTTACTTGTCAACCTTGGGCTTCTCAGCCTCAGCAGCCAGCAGCTGTCTGAGTGAAGAAACGCCTCTAGCTCCAGTGGTCTGGGAGCAGGAAGCAGAGCTGGACCCCAAGGTTGAGGGGCTTTCACCCAGTCCCTAGAGCCTGGCACTTTGAACTTGGATTTAAAGCCTCCAAATTTTAAGAATAAACTCCTGTTTGTTAAGGCCTTCCCATTGGTGGTATATTCCTGTCAGAGCGGCACTAGGTAACCAGAACAAGAATGATAGCTATTTACTTATGAATAATACATAAATACATTTTTATGTAATCATTTCATTGGAGTTAGTTATTTTTTAACACTTTATTGTCCTTTAGATGAAAGTTTAAATAGCAAATTAGTTTTCTGTTCAATTATTCATACACAGATTGTTCCTTGACATTGGTGGCAATCTTTGCAGTATGTCAGTGCTCTCCCCAGTTCTACCCTGGGTTCCTCATTTCCATTCATACAGTTTCCCTGCCCCTTCCTGCCTTCTTGTCTTTTTCTAGGGGACAAAGGTTTCCCTTTTGGTCTCATATAGCTGATTGTTCCAAGGAGCACATTTCTCACAGGTGTTATTGGTTATTTTATTGGCCTATTATTTGATTGAGAGGTGACCTTGGGGAGTGGCTTTAATTCCACATTGAAAGGGTGATGATTAAGGCATTAGTCTTGGGGGTTCTTCCAGTCTTTCTCCGACTAATAAGTCTTATTTTTTTTTTTTATGAATTTGAATTTTGTTCTACATTTTTGTTCCATTCTAACTGGAACTTTCTGTTGTGTCCCTGGTCAGAAGAATCAGTAGTGGTAGCCAGGTACCATGTAGTTCTTGTGATCTCAGGCTAAAGGAGACTATGGTTCCTGTGGGCCATTAGTCCTTTAGACTAATTGCTTCCTTGAGTCTTTGGTTTTCCTCACTCTCCTTTGCTCTGGATGGGAAGAGAACAATAGCTGTATCTCAGATGGCCACTTGCAAGCTTTTAAGACTCCAGATGCTACTCACCAAACTAGGATGTAGAATACTGTGTTTATGTACTATGCTATGCCAGTTGATCTAAATGTCAATGATCTAGATGTCAAATGAGAATATAATCCTTAGCCTTCAAGCCCAGTAGCTCAGATCAGAGGTGTTTGGTTATGTCTAAGAAGTTCCCATAACTGTGCCCTCAGTGTGGTCTTTTATATTTATATATATATATAAATATACATAGATATATATATGAATATGTTGTCATGTACCATCGAGTCGGCCCCGACTCATAGCAACCCCTTCTTGGGTTTCCGAGGCAGTATCACTACGGAAGTAGATTGCCCCATCTTCCTTCCGAGGAGTGGCTGGTGGGT
>NW_006921601.1:5289723-5293459 GCF_000298275.1 Orycteropus afer afer | reverse complement strand
CTCCTTCACCTTCCCACACTTGGTAATCATCAAAAAATGTTGCTTTCTGATTGTGTCTATACCTGTTCTTGATTTTTTATAAAAAGTGGTTTCATACAATATTTGCCCTTTTGTGATTGACTTATTTCACTCACCGTAATGCCCTCCAGATTCATCCATGTTGTGAGATATATGATGGGTTCATCATTATTCTTTATTGTTGTGTCGTATTCTATGTACCACAATTTGTTATCCATTCATCTGTCAATGGATACTTAGATTGTTTACATCTTTTTGCTATTGTGAATAATGCTACAATGAACTTTGGTGTGCATATGTCTTTTTGTGTCACAGCTCTTATTTCTCTAGAATATATGCTTAAGAATGGGATTGCTTGATTGTTTGGTGTTCTTATTTCTAGCTTTTTAAGGAAGCATCATACCATTTTCCATATAGTTTTTGTAGCATTTCACAGTCCCACCAACAGTATATAAGAGTTTCATCTCTTGTTTTCTGTTTTTTGTTTTTGTTGTTGTCAGTGCTGTTATTGCTGGTGTGAGATGGTATCTCTTTGTAGTTTTGATTTGCATCTCTCTAATGGCTAAAGATTGTGAACATTTCTTCATACATTTGTTGGCTACCTGAATATCTTCTTTGGTGAAGTGTCTGTTTATGTCCTTTGCCCATTTTTAAAAATTGGATTATTTGTTTCTTTGTTGTTGAAGTGGAGTTGTATATAAATTTTAGAGTAAGACTCTTGTCAGATCTTTCATGACATTTTTTTTCCCCCGTCCATAGGTTCTCTTTTTATTTTTACTTTGTTGAAGTCTTTTGATTAACATAATTATTTAGTTTTGGGGTAGTGCCTAAGGCATTTGATTGCTAACCAGAAGGCTGGCTGTTCGAACCCACCAGCCACTCCTCGGAAGGAAGGTTGGGCAATCTACTTCCATAGTAATACCGCCTCCAAAACCCAAGGAGAGTTCGCTATGAGTCAGATTCTGCTCGATGGCAGTGGGGTGGGTAGTTATCTAGTTTGTCTTCTGCTGTTTGTGCATTTTTAGTTATTTTCGTATTTTGTTTATGCCATCGATTAGGGCCTATAGCTTTGTCCCCAGTTTTTCTTCTATGAAGTTTTCAGTGTTAGGTTTAAGATTTAGGTCTTCGATCTGTTTTGAATTAGATTTTGTGTGTGGTTTGAGGTATGGGTCTTGCTTAATTGTTGCAAATGGATATCCAATTTTGCCAGCACAATTTGTTAAAGAGACCATCTCTTCCCCATTTAATGGACTTCAGCCTTTTGTCAAAAATCAGTCGTCCATAGCTGAATGGATTTATTTCTGGATTCTCAGTTTTGTTCCACTGGTCTGTCATTGTATCAGTATGTGACTGTTTTGACTATTGTGGCTGTGTAGTATATATAGTAGGTTCTGAGGTTAGGATGCGTGAAGTCTCATACTTTGTTCTACTTCTTCAGTAATGCTTTACTTATCTAGGACCTCTTTCCTTCCCATACAAAGCTGGAGATTAGTTTTTCCGTTTCATTAAAAAAAGCTTTAGAATTTGGATCGGAATTGCATGATCTTTATAGATTATTTTGGGTCATTGGTTTTATATTCCTTTTTCAGGAAAGGATTTGAAGTGGCTGGCAACAATAAACGTAATAAAAACAGCATTTCAATGTAGCTTCCATGAGATTGTAGAAGAAACACGAACTTTAAAGTCAGACCTGGTTTGAATTCTGGCTTCTCCTTTTACTAGCTGTATGATCTGGGGCTTCACTTTTCTCATTGGTAAAAAAAAAAAAAAAAATTGATAACACTTACCTCAGAGTTGTTTAGAGTATTAGATGAATTAACATAGATAACATATGGGGTCAGTGCATGGCACACAATAGGTGACTGGAAAAGGGTGGCCTTAGTTTGATTAGTAACATGGAAACAGATGGGCACCAAGGAAAAGAAGAACATGTAAATGTTTCAATCTTGTTGATTAACATGGTTACTATGAATGGCCTTAGATGCTGACTCTCAGTTCCTTGGCAGCCTGGGGAACTCAATATATTGTGTTCTAATACCTTACCATTAGAAAAGAGAAACCATACTGTTTGTCAAGGCAAAGGTTTTTTTATTTTTAGTTTTTCAGTTTTGGTTTTATATATATATAATAGACAGTGATCCTAACTATTTTTAGAAACAAATGCTTATGTGATTCAGATTTCCTGTGACTCTCTTAATAGTGATGGCTGATAAAATACAACTGTATTACGTGAAACTACAAGTTAGTAAAAATCATTCCATAAGGAGCCTTGGTAACAGTATTTATGTACCCTCCAGTGGTCTAATTGATAAAAGAATGAGCTTAAAATACCACAATCATAATTTATAGCATACTCCTTCGTGATCTTCCTTAAATATCACTTCTTTCACTTGGGATTTTGTAAGAGCTAGATAACAAATAATTCAAGACCCTCCTGAATTCTATAGTCTGTATTCTGTTTTCTTTATTTCCAACTGAAGGCAGATCATAGACTTTGGAAAACAGATGGAAGGGTTGAACTCCTACTAGGATGTGGTAGCCATGTAACCTGTGTTCTTGTCTGTGTTAAAAAAAGCATTATTTTGGTTTTATCCTTACAACAGCCCTGGAAATGAAGGGTACTGATCTAATATTTAATACCCTTTTATGTGCAAGGTATTAAGCTTTTACCCATTTGCAAATGAGTGACTGATTCAGTGTTGAGAAATCAGGTGAACAAACCCCATTTTGTTCCTCCCCTCTCGTCTTCAGCTCTTGGGTCATAAATGTTAGTCATGGATTGCCCTTTACTTTCTTTTTGTGATGATTTCTGATCTGGAAATGACTGTCATCACTTCTGGATAATACCAGCCCTAGGCATTTGCTGAATCAAGCCCACATCACAAATGAATTATGAGGAAGTTCCGATAAGATGGTGGAATAGGCAGAAAGACTGCACAGACCCTCTTCAACAAAGGAAAGGGAAACCACTTAACACAGATACAGAAGATAATCCTGGACCCCTGAGCCTTGAAGCGAAGGATATAGAAGTGGACTAAACTCCAAATAACAAAAGAATTTGCATGAAAGCACCAAAAAAGGAGACATACGGAGCTGCGGTCTGGCAGTGATCCTGACAGCACTGATAGCTTGGATATTGCTGAGTGATGGTGAAACCTAACAATTAACCTAAAAATCGGCCCTGCTAACCAGGTACTGCACGGAGGACTGTCTGGTGGTTGGGGAATAAAAGGGGAAGCAACAAAGAGGAAGGTGGGCTGAGCTGTGGACCTTTATCTGTCCGGAGGGCACAGCCATTTTGAATGTTTAGAAGCAGCTTGACCATTTTGGATATTTAAAGTGACAGCACTCTCCCAGATTCCAGGGATTTAAGAACAGGCCCCACTTGCCAGGAACCCCAAGGACATTCCAGACCTGGATGACTGGAAGGGTGTGACATTCCCCTTGTTACTCTTATACCTAACACCCTCTTGGTGAACGGAGGTGCAGCCATCCCTCATTCCCACCCACTTTGTGGGCTGGCAGGAATTCCATCCCAGTCTGTGTGCTCCAACAGAGCCTGGGTGCCCTGCCCCGATTTGTTTTTTCTTTTTTCTGTTTTTTAATTTGTTTGTTTTTCTCTGTTTTAAAGCTACTATTATTATTATTACTTTTGTCCTTTTTGCTGTTATTCTTTATTCTTTCCCTCCCAGGTTCTGGTTTTTAGCTCCCCCCCCCC
>NW_006921601.1:5288369-5289553 GCF_000298275.1 Orycteropus afer afer | reverse complement strand
ATTTTTTTTCTTCATTATTCTCCTTCTCTACCTTTTTTCTCTTATTGCCCTCTCCCCAGATATTGCAGGTTTTTTTTTTTTTTTTCCTTCCTCTTCCTTTTCCCTTTTTCCTTTTTTTGGTTACTGTTCTCTGTGATTACATAGTGTATTTTTTGTCCATTTGCTTTTATTTTTTTGATGGTTATTCAATTGTTATTTTTGTTTAACTGAGTGGAAGACAGCAACAGTTCCCATATGACATAACTACCAGAGCCACCACTTCCTTCTCCACCAATGGGCCAATGATAAACAACCACCATGAAGAGCCTGACTCACCCCTGGCTGCTCTTCACAAACAGTTAACAGAGATCTAAATACAATAATGCCACGATGTCTCTGAGACAACAGACCGTCACACTCCACACAAAGAAGCAAGATAAAGTGGTAGAAACAAGGGAGCAGGATACAGACCCAGAACACATCCCTGAGGAAGAAGCAGCATTAAAACTCTCTGATAAAGAATTCAAAATAATTATATTAGGTATCTGCAAAGGATTGAGAGACAAACCAAGGAAAACACAGACAAAACCTTAGAAGAATTTTGGAAGAAAATACAAGAACAAAATGACAAAAATAAATGAAAAATTAGAAATGATTGTAAATTTATAGATAGAAATCCAGAAGATTAATACTAAATTGTCAGAAATAGATAACACATTGGAAGGGCAAAGGAGTAGAATCGAATCAATGGAGGACAGAATTAATGAGATTGAAGACAAATACCTGAATACTTCTTTGGAAAGGGATCAGTCAGAAAAAAAAAATAAAAACAAAGTGAATAAAGCCTAAGGTTCATGTGGGATACCATCAAAAGGAATAACTTACATGTCATTGGAATTCTAGAACAGGAAGAGAAAAATGAAACCACTGAGAAAACTGTCCAAGATTAGTTGGAGGAGAACTTCCCTGAAATGATGAAAGATGAGAATATATCCATCCAGGAAGTCCAATGAATCCTAAACAGGATAGACCCCAAAAGAAAATCTCCAATTCATATCATCATCAAACTCATCCAAACCAAAGACAAAGACAGAATCCTGAAAGCAGCACGGGAGAAACAAAAAGTTACTTACAAAGGACAGCCAGTAAGAATAAGCTCTGATTTCTCAGCAGAAACCATGCAAGCGAGAAGGCAATGGAATGAT
>NW_006921601.1:5277250-5285614 GCF_000298275.1 Orycteropus afer afer | reverse complement strand
AAGAATGTCTCTCTTCCCAGGATGTCCCTGGATATCCTGGAAGCAGGCCACACCCCTAGGGAAACTCTCCTTGGGCAGATTGGCCACTCAGAACACAGTCTGGCCATTATCACTTCTAAGGAGCATTCTGGCTGTATTTCTTCCAAGACTTGTTCATTCTTCTGGTAGTTCATGGTATATTCATCAACACCATAATTCAGTGTTATCAGTTTTTCTGTGGTCTTCCTTATTCATTGTCCAGCTTTCACATGCATATGAGGCTATTGAAAATACCATGGCTTGGGTCAGGCAGCTTTAGTCTTCAAAGTGACATCTTTGCTCTTTTAAAGTTTAAAGAAATCTTTTGCAGCAGATTTGCCCAATTCAGTACATCATTTGATTTCTTGATAGCTGCTTCTATGGCCCTTGATTGTGGAGCCAAGTAAAATGAAATCTTAGACACTCCAAACTTTTCTCCATTTTCCATGATTTTGCTTCTTGGTTGTGAAGATTTTAGTTGTCCTTATGTTGAGGTGTAGTCCATACTGAAGGGGCTGTAGTCTTTGATCTTCGTCAGTAAGTGCTTTAAGTCTTCTTTACTTTCAGCAAGCAAGCTTGTGTCATCTGCATATTGCAGGTTGTTAATGAGTCTTATGCTAATTATGATGTCATGTTCTTCTTCATTTCTCAGATTTGCTCAGCATACAGGTTGAATATGATGAAAGGATACAACCTTGACACATACCTTTCCTGATTTTAAACCATATAATAGTCCCTTGTTCTATTAGAATGCTTGCTTCTTGGTCTATGTACAGGTTCCTCAGGAGCACAATTAAAACTAAACTCACTGCCATCAAGATGATACCAACTCATAGCAGCCCTATAGGACAGAGTAGAATTACCCCATAAGGTTTCCCTGGATTAAATCTTTATGGACACATTCTGCCTCATCTTTCTCCCACAGAATGGCATAATTATCAGCCAATTGCTTTAACCAGTATACCACCAGAGCTCCTGAACACAATGAAGTGTTCTGGAATTCCCGTTCTTCCCCATGTTATCCATAATTTGTTATGATCCACACAATTTACTGCCTTTGCATAGTCAAGAAAACACAGGTAAACATCTTTCAGGTATTCATTGCTTTCAGCCAAGATACATCTGATACTAGCAATGATATCTCTCATTTTACATCATCTTCTGAATGTGGCTTGAATTTCTGGCACTTCCCTATCTATGTACTGCTACAACTGTTTTTGAATTATCTTTAGCAAAAGTTTATTTGCGTGTGATATTAATAATATTGTTTGATAATTTCCACATTCTGTTGAATCACCTTTCTTTGTAATGGGCACAAATATGGATTTCTTCCAGTCGATTGAGCAGGTCACTGTCTTCCAGATTTCTTGGCAAATACAAGTGAGCCCTTCTAGCATTGCATCCGCTTGTTAAAATATCTCAATTGGTATTCCATCAATTCCTGGAGCCTTGTTTTTTGCCAGCGCCTTCTGTGCAGCTTGGACTTCTTCCTTCAATACCATCAGTTCTTGATCATATGCTACCTCCTGAAATGGCTGAACATCGACCAATTCCTTTTTGTGCAGTGACTCTACTCTGTGTATTCCTTCCATCTGCTTTTGATGCTTCCTGCATTGTTTAATATTTTGCCCATAACCCCCCAAAAAAAAAAAAAAAATCACTGCCATTGAGTCGATTCCGACTCATAAAGACCCCTTTGGGTTTCCAAGGTGGCAAATCTTTACAGAGTTAGATTGCCCAGTCTTCCTTCCATGGAGTGGCTGGTAGGTTTCATCTGCCAACCTTCTGGTTAGCATATGCCACCATAATATTGCAACTCTAGCCTTGAATTTTTTTCTTCAATTCTTTAAGCTTGAAAACTGCTGAGCATGTCCCTTGCTTTTGGTTTCTGACCCCTGATCTTTGCACATTTCCTTAAATACTTTCCTTTTTCCTGCACAAGCCACCCTTTGAAATCTTCTGTTCAGGTCTTTTATTTTGTCATTTCTTTCATTCAAGAGCAAGTTTCAGAGTCTTATTTGACATCATTTTTGTCTTTTCTTCCTTTCCTGTCTTTTTAACTACCTTTTGCTTTGTTCATATATGATGTTCTTGATGTCATCCCACAACTTGTGTTGTCTTCAGTCACTGGTCAGTGCGTCAACTCTGTTCTTTATATGGTCTCTAAAATCAGGTGGGAGATACTCAAGATTGTGTTTTGGCTCTCATGGCTTTGTTTTAATTTTCTTCAGCTTCAATGTATATTTGCATATGAGCAATTAATGGTCTATTCTATATTTGGCCTCTGGCCTTATGCTGACTAATGATATTGAGCTTCTCCATTGTCTTTTTCCACAGATGTAGTTGATTGTATTCCTATCTACTCCATCTGGTGCAGTGCATGTGTTTAGTCACCATTTATGTTGTTGAAAAAGGTATTTGCAACGAATACGTTATTGGTCTTGCAAAATTCTATGATGCGATCTCTGACATCATTTCTGTCACCAAGACCATGTTTTCCACCTACTGATGCTGCTTCTTTCTATCCAACTTTTGCATTCTGGTCACCTGTAGTTTGCAATGCATCTTGATTACATGTTTGGTCAATTTTAGACTGCAGAAGTTGGCAAAAATCATCAATTTCTTCATCTTTGGCTTTAGCAATTGGTGTGCAAATTTGAATAGTAGTAGTATAGATATTATTCTATCACTGACAACATTGTACTTCAAGATAGATCTTGATAAGTATATGATGCCATTCCTCTTCAATTTGTCATTCCCGCCATAGTAGACCATATGATTATCTGATTCAAAATGGCCAGTACCAGTCCATTTCAGTTCACGAACCCCTAGGATATTGAAATGCGTTCCATTTCATTTTTAACAACTTCCAATTTTCCTAGATTCATACTTTGAACATTCCATGTTCCGATTATTAATGAATGTTTGCAGCTGTTTCTTCTCATTTTAAGTTGTGCCATATCAGCAAATGAAGGTCCAGAAAGCTTTACACCATCTACATCATTAAGGTTGACTCTACTTTGAGGAGGCATCTTTTCCCCAGTCATATTTTGAGTGTCTTCCAACCTGAGGGGCTCATCTCTGGCACTGTATCAGACATTGTTTCACTACTATTCATAAGTTTTCAGTGGCCAGTTGTTTCTTTTTTCGGAATTTGACTGCCGCATTCTTCTTTCCAGTCTGTCTTGGTCTGCAGTCTACACTGAAACCTGTCTACCATGATTGACCCAGCCGGTCGGTATTTAAAATACCAGTGGCATGGCTTTCACATTCCAGTAACATGTAAGTCACCATAGTATGACAGACTGACAGACTAATGGTAGGTAGTAAAAATATATATAATAAAAACATTTGCCAGTTCAACAGTTATTACAGGTACAATTCAGTGATGTTGATTATATTCATCATATTGTACAACCATTACTGCTATCGTTTTCCAGATTCCACCTCCATTATCAGAACCTTAGTGACTAAGCAATGATTCTACTTTTCCCCCACTTCCCACTTCTGGTAACCACAAATAAGCTTTGGTCTCTATATATTTTTCTATCTATCTATCTGTATATAGGTGGGATCATACCATATTTGTCCATTTGTGAGAGACTTAATTTCACTCAGGATAGTGTTTTCAAGGTTTATCCATATTGTAGCATGTGTTGGGACTTCATTTCTCTTTATGGCTGAATAGTATTCTATTTGTCTTCTTATGCCACATTTTGTGTATCTATTCATCTATTGTTGGACATTTAAGTCAATATGCATCATTATCTCTTGGCTATTGTGAATAATGCTACAGTAAACATTGGTGTACAGGTTTTTGTTTGAGGAGTTTTTAATTAATTCTGATTCTGTATTTATCAGTTACGTGTTTTGCAATTACTTTCTTCCCTCTGTGTGATTTGCCTTTTACCTTTGTATAAGATATCATTTGTGAGCATATGTTTTTCAGAACTTTAGATATATATTCCTAAATTGTTCTCCAGAAAAAATGGACTGGTTTATATAGTGCAGTCAACAGTGTAACAGTGTACGTGAGTAAACAGTTCACCACAGCCTAATCTGATTGATAAAAAGTGGTAGTTCCTCCTTTTTCACTATATTTTCCTTATGCATTCCTTCTTCTGTTATAACAGAAACCTAGTTTTTCCCTGAACATCTCACTTCCCTTGTGACCCTCTCTAATGAAGCAACTTCTCCTTCCCCTCTAACTCTCACTCTGTACTCCCTGAAGCTGCTTTCATTCCACACTGGCAACTATTCATTTGAAGTCAGTTCCTCCCCTCACTTATATCTTCTCCCCTCATTTCTTGGTGCTGTTACTTCCCTCTTAACTTTCAGGTTAATTGCGTACAGGCTTCTTCACATGTCCCCTTTCTGCATAATCAGGACTTGGGGATTTATGCTGAGAATCTTCTAACGCTCTGACTTCATAGTCCCCTCAATCTTTTCAACTTTAAGGACTTTCTCTTTATTCTGCTTAAGCTGCCTAAAAGATGGCCATACCTTTGGCCTTGTCACTTTGAGCTGTCCACTTTCAGAATCCCTTCTCTGATCTCAATTTCCTATCTACTCACACTTCCCAGTCCTTCATTGTGCCCTAACAACTGATTCTCTAGCCTTTCTCTGTTCATTTAGCCTCTCCACTGCCCTGGGGCCTGCCCACTCAGTTTCCTGTTAATCCTGAATGTCAAAGATAAGAATCCTTGTCATGTACTTGTTGAATGTTTCAGTTATTTCCTACAATCTTCAATCCTGATAGACTAAATGATCAGGTTTTTCTACTACAGCACGTAGATTTCTGAACACTGTTTCATCTTTCAGAAACGCGTTGTTTTGGTTACCTAGTGCAGCTCTAACAGAAAATACCACAAATGGGATGGCTTTAACAAGCAGGGGTTTATTCTTACAATTTTCGGAGGCTCGAAGTCCAAGTTCCAAGTGCCAAGCTCTAGGGGCTGTGTGAAAGCCCCTCGAACTTGGGCTTCAGCTTTGCCTCTTGTTCCTGGCCCACTGAAGCTAGAGGCAACTCTTCATTCAGGCAGCTACTGGCTACTGAGGCCGACAAACCCAAGGTCAACAAATAAAATGGCACAGTCCCAGTGTTACCAAACAACACAGCAGGCCATTGATTCAAATTCATTGAAAGTTCTAAGGTTGGCAGACCATGGTAGGCTGCTGAACAACAACATGGCTACACACAGGGTTCAAGCGTGCCATCGGCTAGAAACCATTCCCAAAGCTGCTGCTTATGTATGGGAAGCAGACCACAGCACTAAGGTAGCTACTCAGCTGCTTGTGGTAGATCCCACCATGGAGTTGATTGCCAGTCTCATCATGGGTAATAACTACCACCAGCTGCCCAGCCACTCATCCAGGCCCAACCAAGTTGACACACAACCTTAACTACCACACACATCCTTAACCCTTCATTCTTTTCTCAGAAAGTTTCTGTTGTTAGCTAGTGCCTATAGAGAAAAAGCTCTGTAAGTAAGGGGCTCTGGTGGCACAGTGATTAAAGCATTCAGCCACTAACCAAAAGGTCAGTGGTTCAAACCTACCAGCTGCTCTGTAAGAGAAAGATGAGGCAGTCTGCTTCCATTAAGATTTGCAGCCTTGGAATCTCTATGGGGCAGTTCTACTTTATCTTCGAGGATCGCCATGAGTTGGAATTAATTCGATGATAATGGGGATTTGATTTTATACAGAAAAGCTTAGATCTTTAATTTAACTCTCAGAGGCCTGTGAGATCTGATATCCCTCTACCTTTTCAACTTTCTTTTTCCCTGGTCTATTTTCCATTAAACTCCCAGCAGACTGAACATCTTGTTGCTCCTCTTATATCTTCTAATTTCCTTCCTCCAAACTTCTGCTCATGTAGTTCCAAGTTCCATCTACCCAGGGATGTCCCTTTCTTCTTTTGCCATTTGAGCTTCTAGACTCAGTGCAATGGCTACCTTTTTTTATAACTTTTTTTTTTTGTTGTTGTGATTTGGTGAAAGTTTACAGAGCAAATTCACTTTCCATACAGCCGTTCACATACACTTTGTCTCATGACATTGACTACAATTTACCCCAATGCAACAACTTCCCTCCCACTTCCTCCTGATAGTTACCTCTTCCCTGTGTCCATCCCTCCATGCGCTCCTACCCCCTGAGCTGTCTCCCTGTGCATAAACAGCCCTTCTTTCTCCCATGATTGTTCTCTCCAAGGAGTATATCTACCTCAAGTAAATGTTCAACTCATATGCCTGTCTTTTGTTTGGCTGGAAACCACAGGTGTGGGTTCAATTCCAGACCTGAAGGGCAGCTAAGGGCCATCGTCTCAGTGGTTCCATCAGGCTCTATCAGACCAGCAAACCTGGTCCCTTAGTTTTTTTTTTTTTTCCAAATGATTTTGAGTTTTGTTCCACATTGTTCTCCCTCTCTATCCAGGATCTCCTACATAGATCCCCCTCCAAGTGGTTGACAGTGGTAGCTGGGCACCATCTAGTTCTTCTGGTCTCATAGTAGCAGCCTATAGGCTGCAGATCGCATGGTGTACCAGCTGCTAGGACTAATTGTTTCCATGAATCTTTGGTTTTCTTCATTCTTTTTTGCTCTGGACCAGGACAGACCCATCGTTGCATCTAGATGGTTGCTTGCAAGCTTTTAAGATCCCAGTTGGTACTTGCCAAAGTAGGAGGTGGAACACTGTTTTGTGTAGTATGTTATGCCAATTGAGCATGATGTTTTATGATGTTTTTTGATCCTCCACCTAAACTCCATTGCATTTAATCTTTATCTCTTTAATGGCACTTAAAATAGTCTTCCTCATACTTAATTATATTTGCATGTCTATTGTGTCCACCTTACTAGAGTGTAAGCTCTTTGAGGATGGACCCTCACTTGGTGCATCTTGATGGCCTGACTCCAAACCAGCAGTGAGCATGCTGGCTTATACATGGTTGGTGTTTAGTATGTATTCGTTGAATGTATGTATGATCATAATTATGAATAGAAGGAGGAGAGAAACTGTTTCCCTGGCTTATCAGGGTCTGTACTTAAAATTTCAAACTACTTCCCTTCTTCTGCTCGAGTGAGGAAAGGATCAGACTTATAGCTTGTCCTGAGCTTGCAGAAGAATGGACCCAGCTGCTGACCCAGAGAGTAACTGGGGGAGAAGGAGCATTGAGTACTAAGATTTCTGTCAGGATGTTTTTGGGTCTAAGGAATTAGACTGGCTACATTATGTGCACCATAGGGGATTTTGAAGCAGTACAGAAGAAGGAAGCACTGAGCATGCTCTTGCTAGAGAGGCTGGAGAGCACGGTGACTCTGAGGTGAGCAACTTATTTTCCAGTCAGGCTAATCTCTTTCCAATCTCAGTTGAGTGTGAGAAAACATCATTGCCATTCTCTTTGCCTTGGAACTTTGAGTCATAGTCTAACTCTTCATCTCAAACAATCTCCTGTCTCATTCTGTACAACTCATTTATCCCTTGTGGTCTGGCTCATATTTCCCTCCTATACAAATCCTGTCCTGAGCTACTTAAGCCCCTTCCCTTCCACCCATCTTTCTCTAGATCTAAGGGTACTTTTTGTCTGTATTCTACACTCTAGAACTTGAAATTGTATTTTGTTTCCTTAAGTTAGACTGCAAGTTCCTGGAGTGCAAGAATTACATCCCACTTTCTTTTTTTTCCTCTGCTGAAAGCAAAGTAGTACTCAGTAGTTACTTTTGCTTTTATTGTGCGATCTGATGTTGGAGTTTGAAAGATTATTAGCACAGAAAACAATGAAAATGGGAAAGGACATGAATGTAAAACTTATCCTCAGGCTGGTTCTTCAGAGTTTGAGTTTGGGGAGACAATTCCTGTATGTCTTTACAATCTCCTAGTTTCCAAGGGAAAAATGTGAATTTCCTGAATTCTATCTTTTGAAACTGTGCCTTCCAATAATAGTCAGCATCCAGGCAGGTGAGAGAAGTAGGTGTTCAGGGTGGCCTCCAGGGAAGAGGAGGGAGTGCTGATGGCTAGAGCCACACAACATTGACTGACTTGCGGTGAACTGTCAATATGCCTTCCAGACCCCTTGTACACAGCACATAACAACAACAACATAAGTGCACATGGTAGATTAAAGTTAGAAGGGCCCCTTATCGCCCTCTACCCTAAGCAGACCTCTGGTGGCATAGTGCCTAAGGCATTTGACTGCTAACCAGAAGGCTGGCAGTTCAAACCCACCAGCCACTCCTTAGAAGGAACATTGGGCAATCTACTTTCATAGAGGGTACCACCTTGGAAACCCAAGGAGGTGTCACTATGAGTTGAATCGACTCGATGGCAGTGAGGTTTTTTTTTTTTTTTTT
>NW_006921601.1:5276091-5277150 GCF_000298275.1 Orycteropus afer afer | reverse complement strand
TTTTTTTTTTTTTTTTACCCTAAGTAGGAAGCAGTAAGCCAGTTGGCAGACTTGCCTTGTCTATCTTAAAGTACTTTGTATCTGTTGCTAATGCCAGACATGGGTAGCATAAATAAAACACAGACACACATGCACATAGACACATACATGGAGACTGAAAATTTGAGTTGTCAAGGGCAGTGAGGGAGAGATACTGAGGTGGAAGAGGACTGAGAATATGTAACTAAGTCTCTGAAGACATTTAGTGTGCCCTGAGTTTTCTTTCCAGCTTTTAGTGATGGGCATTCAGGAAGGGGTAGCTGAGTTAGGTGAGCCTCAGCAGAGCAGTCAAGTAGAAGATGATACTGTGTGGTTGTTGCATGGTTCAAAGTCTAGATGCTTGTTATAGTTGGATCCAGATCTTTGCTCAGGCAGACACTCCTCAGAGCTAGATGCTGGTGATCTGAGGTTGATAGCAGCTTCTTCCTTCTGTTCTGCTCTTTCATTAAGGCTGTGCTCGTTGACCCCTTTAGTGCTTGAACATATTGTACATTTATCAGCAGCAGCTATGGCTTTTCTGGCTGCCCTGACCTATAAAAGCCATGTGAGGTCTGCACAGATAAATATGTGACTGGTGTCTTGGGGAAGCTTCTGAAAGGTGTGAGGTTCCTGTGTGGGCTCTGATACTGATGTAGCGTCACTGGGAATGGTCTTCAAACTAGCAAGAGGCTAAATAGTTTATGCTGTAAGAAGTAACAGATGAGTCTCATGTGAGCTTACTTAGACTTGAGGTTCAAATAGCTTGTGATGAGGATGGGTAATGAGGAAGACTATGGAGTCCCTGTTGCTTGAAATACATGGAGATGGGTTAGGTGTTCTTCCATACTTCTTCCCTGGATCAAAAAAGTGACTAAGATTTTATCTAGAGAGTCTTTTCTGGTTCTTTGATCTGGGGAAAATAAGTTTTTTTTTTTGTTTGTTTTTGTTTTAATTAGGATTTGGGTGAAGATTTACAGAGTAAATTCACTTTTCATACAGCAGTTCACATATACTTTGTCTCATGTCATTGACCAAAATTTA
>NW_006921601.1:5257312-5267846 GCF_000298275.1 Orycteropus afer afer | reverse complement strand
GGGGTCCAAGATTATCTTCTGTGTCTGTGTTAATTGTTTTCCCTTTTCTTTGTTGAAGAGGGTCTGTGCAATCCTTCTGCCTAGTCCGCCATCTTGCCCCGCCTCCCGAAAATAAGTATTGATGTGAATTTTAGAGCACTTCCCAACATGCATCACTTTGAGTACTTGGTTCACAGGGTCTCTGTCAGTAATTATCTGGGAGTGTGTCTATCTGAAGTTCTTGGCTGGGAAGTTATGCTGTAGCAGCCTCTTTGCCATCTTACTGCTTTCTTTTACCATATGTGACAGTATCCTTGTTTCAAATAAGCACCAAGTCTGTAACCTTTTTGACATTTAGCAGCATGTTTCTGTATTGGACCAGGAAAAATGAATTAGGATTATCTTCTGGGTTTATGGTTATAAATCTATTTTAGGGTTTCACTTATATCTAGGCACCCCTATTGGCTCTTCAAGGTAGGGAATTTGGGGACTGTGCATCCTGAAAGCTTCTTGTTGTTGTTAGGTGCCATTGAGTTCGCTCTGACTCATAGCAACTCTGTTTACAACAGAATGAAACACTGCCTGGTCATGTGCCATCCTCAATCCTTGCTATACCTGAGCCCATCATTGGAGCCACTGTGTGAATCCATCTCATTAAGAGTCTTTCCCTTTTTCACTGACCCTCTACTTTACCAAGCATGACATCCTTCTCCAGGGATGGGCCCTTCTGACAACAAGTCTAGAGCAGCAGCTTCTTTCTAGGATCTGTGACTCACTAGTGAGGTTAGGACCAGATATGAGGTGTGTGACACATGGCATTTGTTATTACAGGAGTTAAAGGACCAAGGTACATGTAAATTGGTTACCAATTTTTATAATTTAGGAAGTATGCAAGATTATTCCTATCATCAGAGCACACTGACTCATTTTGATAGGCTTTCTTGAGTGGGAGAGAGGTGGAGTTACTGTTAGAGTCTGAGAATTGCTCATTATTCTAAAGGCCTAAAGAAGCTACCTTTCATGTGATCCCATCATCCTGGCAATCCAGTGGCACAAAGGCTAACAACCTCTGAGGAAAGCTTTGGCCCGGGATGTAAAGCTCTGTACCGGGTCCTAAAGAGGGATAGTTGACTAGGGCTATTATTGTTGGCATTGAGCCTAGCCTATCTCTGAAGCTAATAAAACTCCAAAGCAGAACAGGGGCAATGCTACCTAAGGTGATCAGAGATGATAGTTCTTGTAATACAATATGTTCTAAACTACCAGGCCCAGGGGGCTTCTTGGAAAGGCTAAAGAAGAGGAAGGACAACCTCATTCAACTCCATTTCATCTCCAACCCTACCTTAGCCAGGTACAGTATCTCCTACGCAGCCGGTGAGATCTAGTTTTTGACTCCCTTACTTGCCGTATCTCTAGGAAAGTAGATTGCCCAACCTTCAAAGCTTCCGAAGAGTGGCTGGTGGGTTTGAACCTCCAGCCTTCTGGTTAGTAGTCAAATGCCTTAGGTACTACGCCATCAGAGCTCCTGTTTACTTGCATTCAGACTAGTTCAAGTGCAAAGGGAGTTTCATGTTTAAGCCCTTCCCACCAGTCAGGAGCATGTAGGACTTTGTTGTTTTCCTCTTTGTGTCCTCTGTGTCTGACCTGGTACGTGGTATAGAGGAGGTGCTTAGTCATTGTTTGCAGATTGAATGGTTTCTCAGCTGAAGCTCGAAGGACTTGGACTGAGCCTGGAAGTGTAGATAGAACTTGGACAAACTGAAGGGGAAAAAGAGGATACTCCAGGTTGGCAGTGGTTTGAGCACAAAATCACGGAGGCAGAAATTAACATATTGGGAGCATAAGATGTCTTGCCTAATTGGAGAAAGAAGGGCATTTGTATGTGTGTCTGTGTAAAACTGTATGTCTCTGTCTTGGGGGAGGGGGGAAATGTGGTGCTAGGGGAAGGGCAGAAGATCAGAAATTTTTAGAGAGGGGAACGAAAGAAAGGGAAATATGATTGGTTGGTAGCATTTGATAAGACTCTGAAGGAACTAGAGGAATCTGGGTCTAGTGTGAATGGCAGTTAAGGAGCCATTTTAAGTTGTTGAGTAGAGGAAAAACATGATGATATTGATGTTTCAAGATGCTTAGTCTGTCACTTATGAGAAATGAGATCTAGAAATGGAAAAACAAAAGGGAACTAGTAATAAGGAGCCCTGGTGGCACAGTGGTTAAGCACTCGGCTGCTGACTGAAAAGTTGGCAGTTCAAACTCACCAGCCGCTCTAGGAGAAAGGTGTGGCAGTCTGATTCTGTAAATATTTACAGCTTTGGAAACCCTATGGGGCAGTTCTACTCTGTCCTATAAGATCACTATGAGTCAGAATCTACTCAGTCAATGGCAATGGGTTTGGTTTGCTTTAATAATGATAATAGTAATGTTGTTGTTAGTTGCCATAGCGTTGGTGCCAACTCATGGTGACTTTATGTATAACAGAATAAAACGTTGCCTCTTCCTGTGCTATCTTCATAATCATTTGTATATTTTATAATAGTAATAATTAACATTTATTTAGTGTCTTCTAGGAGCTCTGGTAGTGTAGTTCCTAAAGCATTTGACTGCTAACCAGAGGGCTGGAGGTTCAAACCCACCAGCCACTCCTAGGAAGAAAGACTGGACAATCTACTTCCGTAGAGATACCGCCTTGGAAACCCAAGGAGGGGTTGCTATGAGTTAGATGAGACTTGACTGGCAGTGAGTGAGTTGATGGGCTGGCACTTAGTAATGTGTTCTTTATTACGTTATTAGAGATCATTGCAATAAACTAGGTATGAGCTGAGCAATAAATAAGACATATTTAACTTCTTCATATTTGGTTATATTAAGAAAACCAAATAAGAGATGGCTCCAAGGACATCCTGGGCTCTGCTTCCCGAAACTTGTCCTTGAAGCTGCTTGTGCTGGAGCTGTTATCTAGCTCTGCTGGGGCTGTTGAATTTTTACATGTTCCCTGCCAAGAACTAATGTCCTTGGGCCTCAGTTGGGTGTGTCCTCAATGCAGCTATCTGGAAGGTCAGAAAAATTAGCCACTAGAATGTGTCCATTAGTGTTTCAAGGGGTTACAACCTGTCAGTGGAATCCTAAGCCTGGGAACGACTTCTCTCTTAGGGCTTTTCAAAGTTGAAATAGGCTAACTGTTCTAGCACTAACTGCTTCCTTATTTGGACACTGAATTTTCAGGGTGAGAATGGACTTTTCCTTTGGTTTGGGAGAGAGAGTTTTTTTTAACGATCTGACATCCCTGTGAATAATTTTCAAAGAAAATTCTTTCCTTCACCTGTTTCTTTCCTTAGCCTCCAGCCCACCCATTTATAAGACCAAGATGGGGTCCCTGAACTGTCCATTCTACTCACTTTCTCTAGGAGTGAAGTAGATAACGCCATCATGTGTCTAAAAGGCAGGGTAGCTAAGGCTTGAGATCTGGCTCCCAGGGGTAAGAAGCGATTTCATGCCCAGCCTTGGGGCTTATTGCTTAGCTTTTGGGAATTTGCCTATTGACTTAATGGTTTTGCAGTTTAGCAGTCCAGCTTCATAGGGTGGGGAGCAAGATCAAGGGTTGTTGTTGGTGGTGGTAGAGTGATGCTGCTGCTGCCAAGAGTAAAAAATCTTTTTGACAATTTTGAGAACATTTCTCCCTTACCCCTACTGTGGCCAGCTAATAATACCCTGAAGCTCAGCTCTGTCAAGTTCTGGCTTTCTTTCTGATTGACCCTATGAACTTCAGGAAAGCTAATGGCAATAACATTGGATCCTTGGAGGAAGGGAAAGCAAGAAGGAGAACTTGTTTCTGTCAACAGAAGTATATTTACTTAGTCAGAACTCCCTGTAAGATGACTTTCAGTCTCTCGGGTGATTATTGTGGGCTTCACATGCCATGCCTTATGTGGAAAAGGGTATAAATCATAAAGAGAAGTAGGGCTGAGGAATGGAGGTAGGACCTCTAACTTGGTTGCCAAAACCCAAGGTAAAGGTTAACTGAACTGAGAGAATGCTATAGCCCAGAAAGAAAGCACTTTTGACAGAATAAGAGAATGGTTACCAACCATGATAGTGATGATAATGATATGATTTATTGAGTGCTCACTGTATGCTAAATGTTGTGGTAAATTTTTTGCATGTAATAGCTTATTTAGTCACACAACAGCATGGTTGGAACTGTCATCTCCATTTTACAGATGAGGAAACTGAGGCTTACAGTGATTAGTTTTGGTCATCCAAAACTTCATGCTAATAGGAGCAGAGCTGGAATTCATACCCAAAGGCCATCCTTTGCTCATTATTCCTTATAGAAGAAACCATGACAAGCCATTAATTTAATAAATTGTTAATTTTAGAATGGTTTTACGTGTATAAGAAAGTTACAAATATAGTATATCTGCAAGCTGTTGATTTTCTTTTTTCTCCTCTTCTAGTCCATTTAATGAAGATTTATTGGGGGTGGGGAATGATTTGGAATGAGGACATATTTTCCAAAGATTACAACTTGGTTATTTTTCAACTGATATTGAAAGTCCATCTCAGTCTATTATTTCTTCCCCAGTTCCACTCTGTCTCAGCTTGGCTGAATTGGGCTAGGCCTGGCTTTGACAGTCCAGTTTCAGAGTACAGTACTTTACTTTCTGTCTCTACAAGATTGGATAGTAACCAATTTTTAGAGAGCTAGGGAAGAAGTAACTCTAGGGAGGACCCTGGGCAGCTTCTCTTTGATTCTTCTGTCTGACAGGTGAGTATGCATATTTCAGTTGGTGTTTTATGGCCTGGAGCCAGACTCCTCACTAGGGACACAGGAAGCATCTAGGCAGTGAGGCCCATTTGCTTCAGTGCTCTCTCAGTTCCATCCAGAGTGGTTCATGGTGGTTGCTGCTCTGACCCAGACCTTGGTCTGCGGGCAGGCAGGCAGGCTAGCTATAGGCAGGATAATTTCCTTGGGCAGCCTATGAGCTTCGCTTTGGGACCAGGCACATTCTCCATTTAAGGGAAAGGGGTCTGCAAGCTCCTTGGCTCTGGGTGTGAATGGGCTGGCCTGAAGTTTGCTCATGGCCTTTGCTGGATGTGCTTTTTCAGTGAGATCATTCCAGAATTACATTCCTATGAAATTATATTTCACTTAGGACGTGAAGCTGGATTTGTGTAAAGCATTGGCACTAAAACTCGGGGCTCAGAGTGGGGCAGAAATGAAAATAGGGATGAACGGCTCTTCTTTAGAAGGGGCGGGGAAGACAGAAAGATAGAGAAAACAGTTGTTAAAGGATTTCACATTTTAAATTGCTACACTGTAAGCATATATCCAGTGAGTCAGGATTGCCACCCAGCTAACAAAGGCAGATGTGATACATCTTGTCACAGTTGTCTGCCATCCCCAGGCAATAGGCGTTCAGAAGCAGGGGCATGCCCTTGAGGCTTTGGTGTCTAAGGTGGCTGGAGAGCACAAAAACCTAGGTGTCTGCTTGTCATGTTATTCAAGGCCCATTCCTGCCTTTTTAGCCTCATTTTGTCCCCCACACTAAATCTCTTAATCTCTCTGCCTTATATACACACACACTCAGCTTCTGTATGCCAGCAGTATGAGATTATAATACTCTATAATTCTGCCTTCTATTCCTCTGTACATATTGTTCCTCACTTTGGAACATCCTCTCTCCCCTTGTCTGCCTAATGAACTCCAGTCATTCTTAAAAACTCAGTTCAGCAGTGCCTTCTCTGAATTTTTTTTTGTGCTGCCCATAGAGTTATTTTCTGGAATCTCTGGGTTACCTCTGTCCCTTGTTCCTCCCACTGTACCTGTACATTTTACTTTGTGTGTTTTATATGTTGTTGTTAGGTGCTGCCGAGTTGATTCTGACTCATAGTGACCCTATGTACAACAGAATGAAATACTGCCTGGCTCTGCGCCATCTTCTCAGCCCCTGCTATGCTTGAGCCCATCATTGTAGCCACTGTGTCAATCCATCTTGTTGGGAATATTCCCCCTTTTCTCCGACCCTCCCCTTTACCAAACATGATATCCTTCTCCAGGGTTTGGTTCCTTCTGACAGCATAACCAAAGTAGGTGAGATGAAGTCTGGCCATTCTTGCTCAAAGGAACATTCCAGCTGTACTTCTTCCAAGACATATCTGTTCATTCTTCTGGCAGTCCATGGTATTTTCTGTATTCTACAGCAACACCATAATTCAAAGGTCTTCTTCAGTCTTCTTCATTTGTTGTCCAGCTTTCACATGTATATGAGGCTATTTGAAAATGCCTTGGCTTGGGTTAAGTGCACCTTAGTCTTCAAAGTGACGTCTTTGGTTTCTAACACTAAACAGGTCTTTTGCAGCAGATCTGCCCAATGCAATACGTCGTTTGATTCTTGACTGCTGCTTCCATGGATATTGATTGTAGATTTAAGTAAAATGAAATCCTTGACAACTTCAGTTTTTTCTCCTTTTATTTTATCCTTATGTTGTTTATTGGTCCACTTGTGAGGATTTTTGTTTTCTTTATGTTGGGGTGTAATTCACACTGAAGGCTGTAGCCTTTGATCTTTTTCAGTAGTACATCAAGTCATCTTCACTTTCAGCAAGCAAGGTTATATAATCTGCATATCACAGGTTAGTGGTTCTTCCTCCAATCCTCATGCCGCATGCTTATTCATATCGTCCAGCTTCTCGGATTGTTTGCTTAGCATATAGATTGAATAAGTATGGTGAAAAGATACAACCATGATACACACCCTTTCTGATTTTAAACCATGCAGTATTCCATTGTTCTTTTTGAACTACTGCCTCTTGGTCTATGTGCAGGTTCCTCATGAGTACAACTAAGTGTTCTGGAATTCCCATTCTTTGCAATGTTATCTATAATTTGTTATGATGTACACAGTCTAATACCTTTGCATAGTCAATAAGACACAGGTAGAAATCTTTCTGGTATTCTTTGTTTTCAGTTACAATCCATCTAACATTAACAGTGATATCCCTCATTCCATGTCCTCTTTGACTCCAACTTGCATTTCTGGAAGTTCCCTGTTAATATACTGCTGCAACCATTTTTTAATTATCTTCAGCAAAATTTTACTTATGTTGGATATTAATGATATTGTTTGATAATTTCCACATTCTGTTTGGTGACCTTTCCTTTGGATGGGCACAAATATGAATCTCTTCCAGTTGGTTGGGCAGGTAGCCATCTTCCAAATTTCTTGGCATAGCCGAGTGAGTGCCTCCAGTGCTGCATCTATTTGTTGAAATATCTCAATTGGTGTCCCATCAATTCCTGGAGGCTTGTTTTTCCCCAATTCCTTCAATGCAGCTTGGACTTCTTCTTTCAATACCATTGGTTCTTGATCATATGCTACCTCCTAAAATGGTGGAATGTCAATCAATTCCTTCTGGTACAATGACTCAGTATTCCTTCCACCTTCTTTTGATGCTTCTTGCATTTTTCAATATTTTGTCCATGGAATCCTTCAGTATTGCAATTCATCACTTGATTTGTTTCTTCAGTTCTTTCAGCTTGAGAAATGCTGAGTGTCTTCTTCCCTTTTGTGGTACTAATATCCCTGGGATGTCAATCTTTATGTGTTCATTTCAGTTTTGACAACTTGCAGTTTTCCTAGATTCATAGTTTGTACATTCTATGTTCTAATCATTAAAGATTTTTTTGTAGCTGTTTCTTCACATTTTGAGTCATGCCCCATCAGCAAATGAAGGTCCTGAAAGCTTTACTCCATCCATGTCATTAAGGTCAACTCTACTTTGAGGAGGCAGCTGTTCCCCAGTCATATTTTGAATGCCTTCCAGTCCATAGGGCTCACCTTCTGGTGCTGTATCAGACAGTGTTTCACTGTTATTCATAAGTTTTCAGTGGCCAACAACAGAGTGAAATACTGCCTGGCCCTGCCTTTTTTCAGAAGTAGATGGCCTGTCCTTCACAGTTTGTCTTAGTCTGGAAGCTCCACTGAAAACTGTCTACCGTGGATGATCTTGCTGGTATTAGAAATAACAGTGGCATAGCCTCCAGCCTCACAGCAACACACAAGTCACCACAGTGTGACAGACTGACAGATGCATGGTGGATGTTTTGGATAGTAAGGAATATTTTCTCCAGTACATAGTACAGTGCTTGGTACATACTAGGTGCTCTTTAAATGATTGGTGAAGGAAGGAAATGAATGAATGAAGAATTGGGTATAAGCTGAAGTGAGGTATTATTGGCAGGGTGAGCCACGACATGATTGTGAACATAGCACAAGTAACATCAGAGACCAGGAGACCAATAAGTCAGACTTTGAGAAGAGGCTGTGTGTGTGTGTGCGCGTGTGTGCATGCAAAAGTATGGAGAAGTTTGTGGAGTGGTGAAATAGAGTCCAGTAAATTCTAGGTTCCATAGACAAATTGTAACGATTGGGTCTGGGCTATGGAAAGGACCTCAAGGCAGGTGGAACTATTTCTTAGTAATCTTTGCAAAGCTGCAGCAAGATGGAGGAGAAAGAACACTAGATTTGGAATTGAGGATTCTGGGTGGTGATGATACTACTACTTACCAGTTTACACTTATATTCCTCACTGTGAACAAAGTACCATTCCACATGCTTTATGTGTATTAATTCATTTATCCTTACAACAACCCTATGTATCTAGTATTGCCTTTTCTTGTTGCTGTTAGGTGCCATTGAGTTGCCTCTGACTCATAGCCACCTTACATATAATAGAATGAAACGTGCAGTCTTGTACCATCTTCATAATCGTTGATATGTTTAAGTTCATTATTTTGGCTGCAGCATCAGTCTATCTCATTGAAGGTTAATTGCTAACATATGAAGAAACTGTGTCCATACAGCTACTTAGTTTTAGACCTGGTCTGCCACTTACTAGTTGGGTGACCTTGGAGCAACTTAGCCCCTTAGCTCCCTGAGCCTTAGTCTCCTTCTTTGTGAAATGGAGAAAACATCCATTACAATTAATCTCATGAGCTTGTTGGGGAACTCAAATGAAATAACATGTAAAAGTTATTGGGGAGAAGAGAAATTTGGAAAGTATAGGGCTCATTCTTAAAGTATTTGCTACTCTGAGTGTGGACCACAGTTATACTTCACAGTTGCCTTGGGCTGGTTAAGTAGCTGTATCTTTTATTATATTTAGAATCATGACTTGAACTGCCACTAAAAAATCAAATCAGTTTTTTGTTCAAGCCAAACATATATGTGAAACACCTGTGGAATAGATCTATTGGGCTAAACCAGGCCTTCCTTCCCAGCCTGGGAAGTAATAGGGAAGCAGAGTGGTGGGCATTTGCATGGGGGAAGAGTATATTGTGCCCTCAGGAGCAGTGAGGCCACTGCAACTGGTAGGCTGGCTCAGAGACAGGCCTATGTCAGCTCTGCCAGCCTGGCTGCAGGATTCTGCTAGCTGTTGTATGTGACCTGTTTTTTTCCTCAGGTGAGAAGTTTATGGGGAGTTTTAGAAATTGCTTTACAATGCTGTTCCCTTCATAAAGGAGACTGTGTCCAAAAGAGTGAGTGGTCCACTGCTGGCACATTTGGCTGGAATCGTAAGTGAATCCACCAATGTTCCAACACATAGCCTATGCTGAGCCAGGCAGTGATCAGAGAGGAGGGGTGATGGGGATGGAGAGGACTGTTGCCTCCATGAGTAGCCAAGGAGGAGCAGTGTAGCCCTTCTGAGGCACATTGCTAATCAGTATTGTCTGGACCTTCTTAGAGCCCTGAAGCCTCTTGAAGTCTGAACTCATAGTGCCTAGGCCTGATTGCCTGGATTGACCAGGAGATGCTTCTATGAATGATTATAGGTCACCCAACAGAACCACTAGTCAGCTACATCCTTCAAAAATGCCTTATTATAGGCTACAAATATGAAAACATGTAAGAGCTTAAATATATGTCATACCTCATTACAAAGAGAAGTGGCATAAGTCATCTGTGACTTGAGTGGTTTTTAGTGTTTTGAGAGCTGCTTGGTGAACATTCCAGCTGGTACAGAATAGAGGAGGAGGTACGTTCTCCATGTTTCCACAAGGGGAGAAAATATAATCTGTGACCATTGTTGTTGTTGTTATGTGTCGTTGGGTGGGACCCAACGCATAGCTGTGACCATAGTCTACTATTTATACCTGTACCTACACAGCTAAACAAGTCTGGGTACCTCAAGATTTGACTCCTCTTTGGGAACTGTCTCCAGAACCAGTTTACAAACCACATTAGAAAATGTTCCATTTGAGTGGACCCTTGATATTTTTTAATCTAATATTTTTGGATTCAACTGTTTCTAACATTCCTGAGGATCTGTTAATTGCTGACATTGAAGTTTGAAACAGTGGGAAGCTAAGTGCCTTGCTGTAAGCGAGCCTTTCTTATTGCTCAGCATTGCCATATCAGCTGAGCTCTGTGACCTCTATTCTGAATTACTTGTGCACTGATGGGGAAGGTAATGTGGGTTGTTGTTGTTGTTGTTGTGTGCCGTTGAGTCAAACCCGACTCACAGCGACCCCTCCTTGGGTTTCCGAGGCAGTATC
>NW_006921601.1:5250736-5257212 GCF_000298275.1 Orycteropus afer afer | reverse complement strand
CCCGACTCACAGCGACCCCTCCTTGGGTTTCCGAGGCAGTATCACTACGGAAGTAGGATTGCCCAACCTTCCTTCCAAGGAGTGGCTGGTGGGTTTAGGACATTGATAAATGCTCCAGCCTGGTTGCTCTGGTCAGGCCTGGCTTAGTACTGTCTCAGCATGAGGTCACTCCCTAGCTGAGGCCAACCTGACCCACTGCCACCAAAATCAATTCTGACTCATAGGATGGAATAGAAGTGTTCCATAGGATTTCTAAGGCTGTAAATCTTTATGGAAGCAGACTGCTTCATCTTTCTCTCTTGGAGCAGCTGGTGGGTTCAAACTGCCCGATCTTTTGGTTAGCAGCCAAATGCTTAACTACTATACCATCAGAGCTCCTGCTGATAAGGCAGCCATAGCTTAATGTAGCTCTCCTGGTTTGATGGTGGTGGTAGTGGTGGTGATGGGAGATAGGGTTTATCTAGGGCTCTTGAAGTCCTCTTCCCTCTCAGTTTAAAATTTTTAATCAACTTCAAGAAGCAAGGAATCTCGATATTGGAAGGGACTTTAGATGCCACCCATGTCAATCTACCTTATTTTCTTTTTTCACTATTGTATTCCTAACATCTAACTCAGTGAGTGGCACATAGTAGGGATTTAAAAAAAAAAAAAAAAAAACACCCTACTTATCAAGGGAGTGAATCCTATAAACATCTGTTTAACAACTTAAGTATATAATTTCCATTGTGTTATTTATTTATTTCTTTGATAAATATTAATAAGCTCCTACTATGAGCCACTTACTTTTCTGGGATACTATAAGGCACAAGAGCATAATGTGTAATTGAAAGTATGGTAAAAAGAATTTATAGTCTCAACTGGAATTAAAGAATAAAAAATTCTCCCTCATTTTGGCCTCCCTGGATCTTCTCTTTGAGATCTCTTTTGGGGGGGCCATGCAGGACATATCTAATCCTTTGTTCACATGAGAGCCCTTCAGAATTCTCTAGGCAATTACCACCCTCCCCCATCTACAGCCTTCTCTTCTCCAGGGTAAACATTCTCAGTCCCTTTAGTCATTTCTCCTTTGACATGCCTCTTAGTGCCCTCTTCATCCTGGTCATTATCCTCAGGACACATTCCAAAACGGTCCCTCTGACAGTGTGGAGTCCAGAACTCAATACAATATTCCAAACATTAGTTTCCAGGGACTGTTCCAGCCTGGACCTTCTCCTGTATTTCTGCTTTTCTCTGCTCACTCTGGGCCTAAGTGATGGATGATAGAAAGACAAAGTCCTGAACTTGGCTATACTGAAAGCATCTTCATATTTGGCAAATCCTGGAATTGGAAACTTCTTTTCTTTTGTCTCTTCTTCATCCGCCCCCTTAAGACTTGATATAGACAGATCTACTCACAGCCTTGCTGCCAGTGACATGTCTTTCCTTTTCTGAGTCACTGCCCTTAATTACTAGGGAAATTAGCATGAAGAAGCAAATTCCAGTTCTATAACTTTATTCTGTTCCTACCCTTTATCTAATTTTCTACCTCCAACCCCCACCGAAATTGATAAAATTGACTATTGTATCAGCAGCTGTGATGTCACCAACAGAGGCTTAGGACTTCAGGGAAGAATGCAAGGAAGGGAGGCAGGCCAGGAACTGCCTGAGAACAAAGAACCTATTTTTATGCAAATCTCCACTAAAAAAGCCCAAGTTGGCCTTTCATAGTGTGGGCTTCTCAGTGGCCCTCTCTCTAGTCACCATCATTCCCTCCCTGTGTAACTTAATGGCTTTGGTTTGTGGACTTTGCTCAAGTCTGAGTTTGGGTGGAAGTCCCCCAGTGGTGGGCTGGCTTTTGGACTGTTTTTGGATTTTATTCACAAGGATGGTGCTGTTCAGGGAGAGAGTTCAGAGGTGAGCCTGGGAGCCAGGGGCGAGGCTGCCACAGATGTGCTCAGGCCTCTGGTTCAGAGGGACCTTGTGTACAGCCACTTCTCTGCAGGCAGAGGAACCCCTGTTGTGTCAGCCACTCTATAATAGAGTGTGTTCTGTAGAAGAAAGCCTGAGTGTGTCACCACCTATAGATATGAGTGCTTGCAGACTGCCTGCTTCTGCAGGCAGGGTTGGGCCTGCCCTGGATAGTCCTTTTGGCTTCTTGATGAAAGACTTAAGAACACCTGCTCTCATAGATTACAGACTTTCTCAATTTATGGGTCCTTAGTTTCTCAGTAATTTTTTTTCATAGTACCCCTAGGCCAAAAGAAAGACCTTAACAGTTTCATTTATTAATTAGTTCTAAACAACTTAGTAAGTATTCATATCCTAACTGCTTAGGAGCTATTTGAAAAAAATATATATATACATATAAATTGAAAGGAAATTAGTTTAACTTCAGTCTTAATAACCACAGTTACATATGTACTGGACACTGTACAATGTCTCAGACCTTGGAATCAGATTAGATACTCTCACTCTCATATCCTGTTCCACACTGATTTTCATGAAGTCCTTGCTTCTTATTGCATCTGAAAACCCAGCTTCACAAAGAAAGACCATTGGAAAGAATGTAGTACGATCTCATGTTGAAACTGAACAAAAGGAGTATCTGACAAATTTTGAGTATTGCTTTGTTTCCCTGTAAAATGTGAAATACCACATGAGATCATTACAGTGCTCTGGGGCACCTCAGAGCACAGTTTGAGAACCACAGACCTGCTGTTGCCAAGTAGCACTTACTTTGTTTGAAGGAAGAAAAAGTAGCAAATTCTGCTCCCACCATGACCTTTCAAGGAGCTGGATACAGATCACAGACAGGTGGTGGACAGACTCCCTTCATCAGCAATCTCAACTCAGCACAAATTCTGTGTGTAAGCGCCTGCATCCCTAGGTGGGAAATGATGAGGAGACAGTCCTGCAGAACAGCAAAAGATGAGCGACTTTTTTGTTTAACTGGTTGATTCAGGGCCCTCTGGATTAGATGGCTTAAACAAAAATGGGGTTTTAATGACAAAAATTGAGGGAGCAGGCATTGGACCTTCTGCCAATATCCTTTCCTAACTCTTTATCCCGACAGCTGGACTGCAGGGCTGTACTTGGCTAGAGGTTGGCTTCTCCACCACAAGATAAAAGAGACCATATGACTAATGTGTTCTATTATCAGTTATATTAGGTTGGCCTAATGCCAACAACTCCAACTAGGAAGTAGGGTATGTCACTTATATGAAACCCTGGGCAAATTACTTATGTTTTCTGAGCCTCAGTTTCTTCATCCATCAAATAGTGATGGTGACAGCTATCTCATATAGTTATTATAAAGATTAAATGAGGTAGATGTATGCATAGAGCCTGGCCATGTAGGCACACTTTCTTCTGTTGTTATTGTTGTTGTTGTGCCATCGAGTCAGACTTAACCCATAGTGACCCCTCCTTGGGTTTGCGAGGCGGTATCACTAGGGAGGTAGATTGCCCAACCTTCCCTTCAAGGAGTGGCTGGTGGGTTTGAACCTCCAGCCTTCTAGTTAGCAGTCAAATGCCTTAGGCATTATGCCTCTAGAGCTCCTAACTTTCCTTCTAGATAACCTTAATCTGTGGATCTAATGTTCCCTTCTCTGTTGAGCTCTGTACACTCTATGCTATTTTAAAACTGTTGAAGCATAACATTCACGTGGGCATATGAGAGTATATTATGCTTCAATAAAAGGTTTTAAAATAGCATACAAGATATAGAGCTCAGCAGATTAGGGAAAAGTATATTAAAAAACATATATAATGTACATATATACACACACACACACACACATATATATATGTATATATATACACATACACGCACACACACACAGACGTATGTTGTTGTTGTTATGCACCATTGAGTCTGACCGACTCACAGCAACCCGTCCTTGGATTTCCCAGGCAGTATCACTACAGAAGTAGATTGCCCAACCTTCCTTCTGAGGAGTGGCTGGTGAATTTGAACTGCCAGCCTTCTGGTTAGCAGTCAAGTGCCTTAGGCACTATGCTAACAGAGCTCCTACACAGACATATATACATACATATGTAATTATGTATGTGTATATATATATATATATATATATATATATATATATGTATATGTGTGTGTGTGTTTATATGACCAGCTCAACAAATTTTTACAATTGAACCTATGTAACCAACACTGAAATCAAGAAACAGAATACTATAATTTCTAGACCCTTTCCCCAACTCCCAAGTTGCTGTCCTCTCTATGATAACCACTATTCTAACTTGTAATAGCAAAGATTTATTTTGCTGTTTTTATGTAAGTAATATCATGCAGTATCTACTCTTGGTGACTGGCTTTTTTAATTTCACATAACATTTGAGAAATTTATGCATGTTGTTATGTATAGTTCTAGATTGGTCATTCTTATTTCTGTTTAGTATCCCATTGTGTAAACATATCATAATTTATTTTCCATTCTTCTATTAATGTGCAGGTGAGTAGTTTTCAGTTTGTCACTATTACAAATAACACTGCCATGAGCATTCTTGTATTTGTCTTTTAGGAACATGTATGTGCATTTCTGTTAGTTATATATCTAAGAGAGAAATTGCTGGGTCATGGGGTATATATATATATATATGTTTAGATTTAGTAGATACACCCAACATTCTTCCAAAGTAGTGGTATTAATATACACATGCATAAGTATTTGAGAATTCTAGTTATTCTACATCTTCATCAATACTAGGTATTTTCTTTTTTCATTTTACCATTCTAGTATGTTATGGTTTCACATTGTGGTTGTATTTTGAATTTCCCTGATGACTAATGAAGTTGAGCATCTTTTCATATGTCTGTAGACTATTTTAGTATCTTCTTTGGTGAAGTATCTGTTCTAGTCTTTTGCTATTTTTCTTTTGGGTATTTTGCCTTTTTCTTACAGATTTGTAGGAGTTCTTTGTATATCTTGGATATGAGTCCTTTGTTGTATAGATAAATTGGGAATATCTTTTCCCGCCTGTAGGTTGTCTTTTCACACTTTAAATGGTTTTTTGATGAACAGAAGTTCTTATTTAATGTAGTCTCCTTTATCAATGCTTCCATTATGGTTATTGCTTTTGGTGTTGTGTTTTAGAAATTTCTGCCTACTACTCTAAGGTCTCCTTTGATATTGCTCATAATTTTTCCTCCCCTTGCAATGTTCTTCTCCTGCCTTCTTTATCTCTTACAAGTCTTGTAAGACTCAGCCCACTTCCTGTCTCCTCCATAAGCCCTTCCCAACAGCTATCCTGTCCACCTGATTAGGTAACTTTCTCCTTGCTCCCAGAGCTCTGTGTTCATACTTCTATCAGAGCTCTTGTTACACTGTACTAGAATCTTTTCTTTACTTATCTATCTCAGGCAGGAAAGGGAGCTGCTCAAGGGCAAGACTAGAGCATAGCACAGTAGCATGTGAGCCTGGCTGGGAGGAGGCCCTCAAAGGGTTCAGTAAGTAAACAGCTGAAAACCTTAGCTGCCTGTTTCTCATTTCTCTTACAGTATTTCCCAGTCTTTCTTAACCTGTGTGTGTCCCAGAGAGATTGTGAATTGCCACCTCTAGGGGATTTGCTCCTAGTTCAGAGTTTCTACATTATAATACTTGAAGGAGGGGCAGATCAGTAATCTTCCTCAGGAAAGGAAGGTCCTATAATTTATTAATCTCTTGAAAAAGAGGACTTTTGCATTTTACGATGAGGAAGTCATTGTAATGTTTTCAAAGAGCAATTTCAGTTGAGCTCTTGGGCTGAAGCCACCCTTGCCCTGAATCTTTTAAGTACTCAGAGGGCGTGGCCCCCTTCTGAATTTTTCTGAGTGTAAGTGGTTGCTGCAGGTAGGTGTGCTCACCCTGCCCAGAGAGTATGATAGTGACTGGCAGAACCACTCTGAGTTAATTGCAAATGAGTTTTCATCCACCAAATATTTATTGATGAGAGCCCTCTGTGTTCCAGGGACTGTTCTAGGCACTGGCGATAAGCAGTGAACAAAACAGATTAAAATCCCTACCCTCATGAAGCTTACAAAAGCATCATAAATAAGTAGAAAATAAAAGTATAGGTAGTCCCCAACTTACAGCAGGCCTCTATTCTAATGACACCATCATAATTCTGATGTGAGTTGGATACTTTATTTTTTGTTTGTTTGTTTTCATTATTACTGCTTTTTACTATCATTATCTTTATAAGACAGATCTTTGACTTCGGGTGTTGAAAAAAAACATTACATATCTGACATTTATGTCAAGAAATTTGGAAGACAGGTACCTGACCAACTGACTGGAAGAGATCCATGTTTTGCCCATCCTAAAGAAAGGTGCCCCAGGGTTACAGATGAGGAGAGACAACTCAGGGACACCCAAGGCAGCAGGCGGGAAGAGCAGGAGAAAGGGGATTAAAAGCCAGGAAGCCAGAGAGAAGAGCAATCAGCCGAAGGGATTAGGTGAGGAGAGGCAACTCAGGCCCGCCCATAGTAGCAGGCC
>NW_006921601.1:5244687-5246755 GCF_000298275.1 Orycteropus afer afer | reverse complement strand
TGGAGGGTCGGCAAAAGAGGGGGAGGCCTTCAACGAGATGGATTGACATGGTGGCTGCGATGATGGGCTCAAGTATAGGAGGGATTGTGGGGCTGGCACGGGATCGGGCAGTGTTTTGTTCTGCTGTGCATGGGGTCGCTATGAGTCGGAAATGACTCGACGGCACTTAAGAACAACAACAACAAAAGAAAGGTGGGGGAAGCTCTGGTGGCATAGTGCCTAAGGCACTTGACTGTTAACCAGAAGCCTGGCGGTTCAAACCCACCAGCCACTCTTCAGAAGGAAGGTTGGGCAATCTACTTCGTAGTGATACCCCCTTGGAAACCCAAGGAGGAGGGGTTGCAAGGAGTCGGGACCAACTCAACGGCACATAACAATAACAACAACAAAGAAAGGTGATCCAACAGAATGTAGAAATTATTGAACAATATCATTTATATCATATGCAAGTAAAATCTTGCTGAAAATAATTCAAAAACTGTTGCAGAAGTATATTAACAGAGAACTTCTAGAAATGCAAACTGGATTCAGAAAAGGACATGGAAAGAGGGATATCATTGCTGATGTCAGATGGATCTTAGCTGAATGCAGTGAATACCAGGAAGATGTCTATCTGTGATTTATTGACTTTGCAAAGGCATTTGACTTTGTGCATCATAACCAATTATAGATAACTTTGCAGAGAATTAGAATTCCAGAACACTTAATTGTGCTAAAGAGGAACCTGCACCTAAACCAAGAAGAACCTGTTATTAGAACAGAAAAAGGTGATACTGCATGTTTTAAAATCAGGAAGGGTGTGTGTCAGGCTTGTATCCTTTCACAATACTTACTCAGCCTGTTTGCTGAGCAAATAATCTGAGAAGCTAGACTACATGAAGAAGAGTGCAGCATCAGGGTTGGGGTAGGAGCCATTGAGAATTTATGATATGCAGATGACACAACCTTGCTTGCTGAAGGTAAAGATGACTTGAAGCATTTACTGATGAAGATCAATGACTTCAGCCTTCAATATGGAATACACCTCAACACAGAGAAAATGAAAATACTCACAACCAGAGCAATAAGCAACATCATGATAAAAGGAGAAAAAAATTGAAGTTGTCAAGGATTTCGTTTTACTTGGATCCACTATCAGCACCTGTGGAAGCAGCAGTCAAAAAAATCAAACCATGCATTTTATTGGGCAGATCTGCTATAAGAGACCTGCATAAAATGTTAGAAAGCAAAGGTGTCACTTTTAAGACTATGGTGTCCCTAACCCAAGCCATAGTATTTTCAGTAGCTTCATATGAAAGCTGGACCATGAATAAGGAAGACTGAAGAAGAATTGATGTATTTGAATTATGGTGTTAGCAAAGAATATAGAATATACCACGGACTGCTAAACCAAAAACCTCACTGCCATTGAGTCGTAGGGACTGCTAGAAGAACACACAAATCAGTCTTGGATGAAGTACAGCTGGAATGTTCCTTAGAAGCAAAGATGGGGAGACTTGGCTTTTAGTACTTTGGACATATTATCAGGAGGGACCAGCCCCTGGAGAAGAATGTCATGCTTGGTGAAGTACAGGGTCAATGAGAAAGAGGAAGACCCTCAATGAGATGGATTGACATATTGGCTGCAACAAAGAGTTCATGCATAGCAATGATTGCAAGGATGATGGCGGACCAAGTAGTGTTTTGTTCTGTTGTACATGAGATCACTGTGATTTGAAAGTGACTCGACATCACCTACCAACATCACCGATTGCCATCAAGTTGATTCTGACTCATAGGAACCTAAAGGACCGAGTAGAACAGCCTTTGCAAGGCTGTAAATCTTTATGGAAGCAGACTGCCTCATTTTTCTCCCTTGGAGCAGCTGGTGGGTTTGAACTGCTGATCTTTTTTAGTTATTGGCCAAGTATCTTAGCCGTTGTGCCACCAGAGCTCCTTTAACAACAGCAACAACACACACACACACACATATATATCATTTGTTTAAAAAAATTGTGATTTGGGAGTGGGAGGGGAACTGTTGTGTTGCGGTGAATTGTGGTCAGTGTCATGAGACAAAGTGTATGTG
>NW_006921601.1:5218661-5244382 GCF_000298275.1 Orycteropus afer afer | reverse complement strand
GACAAAGTATATGTGAACTGCTGTATGAAAAGTGAATTTGCTCTGTAAATCTTCACCCAAATCAAAATAAAATTAAAGAAAAAAAAAAGTGATCTGGGTGAAAGTTTACAGTTGTTGTTGTTAGGTGCCGTTGTTTTCGACTCATAGCGACCCCATGCACAGCAGAATGAAACACTGCCCAATCCCGTGCCAGCTCCATGATCCCTGCTATACTTTAGCCCTTCATTGCAGCCACCGTGTCAAGTTTACAAAGTAACTTACATTTTCAATCAACAATTCATGTATATATTGTGTCATGACATTGATTGTAATCCCCACACTGTAATAGCACTCACCCTATTTACTTCCTGTGTTTCTCTTTTCCATTTGTCCTTCTTTCTTATCCCTTCCTGCCTTTTGAACTTTTGTCTCAGGGCAAATGCTGCCTTTTTGAGCTCATATGATTGATTGTTCTAAAGAACTGTACCTCTCTGGTGTTACTGTTCACCTAATAGGTCTTTCTATTATTTGACTGAAAGTTGAACCACAGGGGTGAGTTCAGTTCCAGCCTTGAAGGGAGACTAAGGGCAGGGGTTCCACTGTGTCTATCTTACCAATAAGCCTGGTCTTACGGATATCTTTTAATACATATACACACAGAATAATGCACAAATCATAAAAATTTTCTTTGACAATGAGGAATTGGATGCTATTGGAATTTTGTCAGTTGTAGTCTTAACTCTATTTGTGGAAAGATCTGGATCATCTGGATTATCCCTGGGAATGAGGATGGCATTTCTAGTCAGAAAAGTGGTGAGAGTTGCCTATATTGTCCTTTTCTTTTTTTTCTCCATATATTTTTCAGTAACATCTCACTGCTTCCCAAATCTGCCTGTAGACTTTAGCAAAGTGATGATTAGTGTTTGGGTCCATGTTTTCAAGTAACTGAAGCCCCTGATTTAGTTTAGAAAAAATTCTAGCTAATCCTTAGATTGCAACATTTTTTGACAAATTCTCTCCTTTCCTCATTATTTTTTTCTTCTTAGCTTTTCTTTCCTCTTTAAAATCCATTATGTCCTGATCTGTCAGTTCTCCTTCTTTGTGATCTCCTATTCCACATTGGAGAAATCAAGTTCTAAATTTGGTCTTCTTGCCATATGGACTATTTCTCCACCAGTCTCTTCCGTCATATTGTTGTTGTTCTTAGGTGCCATTGAGTCATCTCCAACTCAAAAACACTGCCTGATCTTGGGCCAGCCTCACAATCCTTGCTATACCTGAGCCCATCATTGCAGCCACTGTGTGTGTCCATCTTGTTGAGGGCCTTCCTCTTCTTCATTGACCCTCCACTTTACCAAGCATGATGTCCTTCTCCAGGGAATGGTTCCTTCTGACAGCATGACCAAAGTGGGTGAGAAAAAGTCTGGCCATTCTCACTTCCAAGGAGCATTCTGGCTGCACTTCTTCCAGGACAGATTTGTTAGTCTTTTTAGCAGACCATACTACTCTTAGCATTCTTCTCCAACATCATAACTCAAAAGCATCAACTTTTCTTCAGTCTTCCTTATTAATTGTCCAGCTTTCACATGCATAAGAGGTGATTGAAAATACTATGGCTTGGGTTAGGCATACCTTAGTCTTCAAGGGGACATCTTCGCTCTTCAGCACTTGAAAGAGGTCTTTTGCAGCAGATTTGCCCAGTGCAATGTCATTTGATGTCTTGTCTGCTGCTTCCATTGGTGTTGATTGTAGAACCAAGTAATATGAAATCCTTGACAACTTCAGTCTTTTCTTCATCTACTGTGTAGTATTTATTGGACCAGTTGTGAGGATTTTTGTTTTCTTCATATTGAGGTGTAATCCATACTGCAGACTATCGTTTTTAACCTTCATCAGTAAGTGCTTCAAGTCATCCTCACTTTCAGCAAAATTGTGTCATCTGTGTAACACAGGTTGTTAATGAGTCTTCCTCCAATCCTGATGCCACATTCTTTTTCATATAATCCAGCTTCTTGGATTTTTTGCTCAGCATTCACCATGAATAAGTATGGTGAAAGAATACAACATATTATCTTGATCAAATGTTTAGGACGTGCTCACATAACTCAATAATTTTTTCCATATCCCCTGCATGCATTTTCCTGTACCTTCCTCCCACAACAATGCAGTGTTACAGATAACAGTGACAATCATAAATGGTTTGTCATAACTCAAATAATGTCGTAAGTTGGGGACTACCTGCATTATGTTAGATGATGATAAATGCTGTGGAAGAAAGTAAAGCAGAAAAGAGAATAGGAGGATATCTTATCCTATCCTACCCTTGCTGGAGGGTAGCAGGGTAGGGAAAGGGTTATAATTTTTTATAGTTGGTTGGGGAAGACCTCATTGGGAAGATGCCATCTGCTTTGGTGGTTATGTTTGTGTGTCAACTTAGCTAGGCCTGGTTGAGTGGCTGGGCAGCTGGATGTAGGTATTCCCCATGGTAAGATTGGTAATTAACTCCATGGTGAAATGTATTAGAGCAGCTTAGTAGCTGCTTTAGGGATGTGGTCTGTTTCCCATATATAAGCAGCAGCTTTGGGAATGGTCTCTAGCATATGGCACGCTTGGACCCTGCATGTAGCCATGTCATTGTTCAGCAGCCTGCCATGCTCTGCTGACCTTAGGACTTACAATGGACTTAAATTAACGGCCTGCCATGTAGTTTGGTAACATCGGCACTGTACCTTTTTACTAGTCAACCTTGGGCTTCTCAGCCTCAGCAGCCAGCAGCTGTCTGAGTGAAGAATCGTCTCTAGCTCCAGTGGGCTGGGAACAGGAGGCAGAGCTGGACCCCAAGGTTGAGGGGCTTTCACCCAACCCCTAGAGCCTGGCACTTTGAACTTGGACTTAAAGCCTCCAAACTGTAGGAGAATAAATTCCTGTTTGTTAAGATCATCCCATTTGTCAGAGCAGCACTAGGTAACCAGAACATCTGCCAGATACCTGAAGGAGATGAAGGAACAGGCTCTTTGGGGTCAATGTAGTCTTGCTACAGGGTATAGCAAATGTGAAGGCCCTGGGATAGGAATATGCCTGGTGTATTTGAGGAAATAGCAAGGAGATAGTGTGGCTAGAGTGGAGAGAGTGAGGGGAAAGAGTAGTTGAAATGAGGTCAGAGATGTAATAGAGATGCAGAGATGCAGATGATATAGGACCTTGTAAGTTGTTGCAAGGAGTTTGGCTTTTACTTTGTGTAAATGGGAGCCATGTCAGGATATTGAACAGAGGAGTGACATGATCTACACTGATGCTGGTGGTTAGTAAATGATGATGGTAGCTTACTGAAGGTCTCATCAGGTTGTTTTTGTTTTTTCAGTGAAGAAGAAAGCAAAGTCAGCTAGTAGAATGAGGATGAGGAAAGAGGTATTGCAACTGAGAGTGAGGGGAAAAATAGACCCCTGGCCAAGAGACTTTGAGAGTTTCTCTCTCAGTTCTGAGAATCCTCTGTTCTTATAGGTGTCTTCTCAGTGGTCTTCATTTTCTCAACTTAAAACAAAAAACAGAAAAAGAACATCACTGCTATCAAATTGATTCCGACTCATAGCTACCCTGTATGACCGAGTAGAACTGCCCCATAGGCTTTTCAAGGCTGTAAATCTTTATATAAGCAGACTGCCTCATCTTTCTCTGGTTGGTTTAAACTGCTGACATTTTGGTTGTTGTTGTTTTTATGTGCTGTCGAGTCGGACCCGACTCATAGCGACCCTTCCTTGGGTTTCCGAGGCAGTATCACTACAGAAGTAGATTGCCCAACCTTCCTTCTGAGGAGTGGCTGGTGGGTTTGAACTGCTAGCCTTCTGGTTAGCAGTCAAATGTCTTAGGCACTACCCTACCAGAGCTCCCAACCTTTTGGTTAGCAGCTGAACACATTAACCACTGTGCTCCCAGAGCTTCTGTTCTCAATATAGAAGTGAGATATTCTCCTTATGCTATAAGTGGGAAAACTGAGGTATATAGACTTGGCTAGTCCTTTTAGCCCTTAATGTTTCTCTAGACCTCCTCTGACTGAGAAAATACAACTTGTGGGTAGTATGTTTTTCTAGAGCAGAGGATGCATCTTGCCATCAATCAGGTTGAGTATAATTCAGTCAGAGAGCATGGGAGTGATAAAAGTGAGATCAGGATTTAGAGTCAGGAAAGGCTTAAGGAAGAAGTTGACATTTGACCTGGGTATTTAAGAAAGAATGGAGGGAGAGGACATTCAAGACAGGAGGAATTGTCTGAACAAAAACTTGGAGGCTTGAACATTCCTGGCACATTCAGGAAATGGCAAATAGTCTGATGGCCAGAGAGAAGGCACTGATTTGAAATAGGGTTGTGGCCTTTGAATCATCATAATGATTATAGGACCCGCCTTGTGTTCTTGATGAAGTGAAAGATAGTAGTATTTAGCTCTCAGAAGGGTTCTTTGTAGGGGTCAAGCCCCCATTCTGCTTTCTTTTTCAAGGTGGTGATAAGTCACTGGGCAGAGTGGGCTTCATTGTCCTGGCAGAGCTAGGTTATGCTGTTCGCTGAGAGGTTGAGTTTACAGGCTGGCAGGAGGACTCTAATCTAGAATTGCCTAATGAGCCCTCACCCCACTTCAAGCTTTCAGGAAGCATTTAAACTCAGCTTAAAACATCCACAGAATCTGTAATGAAATGGAGAAGGACCATCTGGCAGAAAAAAGGATTGGAACATGGCTGAGGCTGAAAACCAAAATTTGCAGGGCTTTCTTTGAGGAGGAGGATTGGGAAAAGACAATGTTAGAGTGATAAGTATCCAGTGAAGAGTTGGAGAGAGATCTTAAATTTTTTTCTGATTATTATTCAGAAAATAATAATATTTTCTTATGGGTGGTTAAGGGGGACTTCAGCCTCATCAAACCAAACCAAACCTGTTGCTGTCAAGTCGATTCTGATTCATATCAACTCTGTAGGACAGAGTAGAACTGCCCCAGAGGGTTTCCAAGGCTGTATCTTTATGGAAACAGATTGGTCCCACTGAGCAACTGCTGGGTTCTAACTGTCAGTCTTTCAGTTAGCAACTGAGTGCTTCACCACTGCACCATCAGAGCTCCTTCTGCTTCATTGTTGTTGTTGTTGTTATGTGCTGTGAAGTCAGACCCGACTCATAGTGACCCCTCCTTGGGTTTCCGAGGCAGTATTGCTACAGAAGTAGATTGCCCAGCCTTCCTTCCGAGGAATGGCTAGTGGGTTTGAACTGCTGGCCTTCTGGTTAGCAGTCAAGTGCCTTAGGCAGTATGCTATCAGAGCTCCTTGTTGTTGTTGTGTGCTGTCAAGTCCGACCCCACTCATAGCAACCCTTCCTCGGGTTGCCAAGGCAGTATCACTACAGAAGTAGATTGCCCAACCTTCCTTCCCAGGAGTGGCTGGTGGGTTTGAACCGCCAGCCTTCTGGTTAGCAGTCAAGTGCCTTAGGCACCACGCTACCAGAGCTCCTTTGTTGTTGTTGTTAAGTGCCGTCGAGTCGTTTCCGACTCGTAGCAACCCCATGCACAGCAGAACGAAACACTGCCCGATCCCACGCCAGCCCCACAATCCCTGCTATACTTGAGCCCATCATCGCAGCCACCATATCAATCCATCTCGTTAAAGGCCTCCCCCTCTTTCACTGACCCTCCACCCTACCAAGCATGACATCCTTCTCCAGGGAATGGTCCCTTCTTACAATATGACCAAAATAGGTGAGACGAAGTCTGGCCATTCTTGCTTCCAAGGAGCATTCTGGCTGCACTTCCTCCAGGACAGATCTGTTAGTTCTTTTAGCAGTCCATGGTACTTTCAGCATTCTTTGCCAGCACCACAACTCAAAAGCATCAACTCTTCTTCAGTCTTCCTTATTCATTGTCCAGCTCTCACATGCATACGAGGCAATTGGAAATATCATGGCTTGTGTCAGGTGCACCTTAGTCCTCAAGGAGATATCCTTGCTCCTCAGCACTTGAAACAGTTCCTTCGCAGTTGACTTTCCCAATGCTACACGTCGTCTAATGTCCTGACTGCTGCTTCCGTTGGCATCAATTGTAGAACCAAGCAAGGTGAATTCCTTGACAACCTCAATCTTCTCTCCATTTATTGTGATGCTGCTCATTGGTCCAGTTGTGAGGATTTTTGTTTTCTTTATATTGAGACATAATCCATACTGCAGACTGTATTCTTCAACCTTCATCAGTAGGTGCCTTAAATCATCCTCACTTTCAGCAAGCAAAGTTGTATCGTCTGCATATCTCAGGTTGTTAATGATTCTTCCTCTAATCCTGATACCACGTTCCTGATACCAGGAACCAGAGCTCCTTAGGAACCTGTAAAAACACCTGACAAATTTGTTATTTTCTGACTGCCCTGCAAAACAAATCTCAGTGCCTCTCCACTTGACCAGGATTATAATCCTCTAGGCATTTTCACAGGACCTACAATCCCAGAATCTGGGCTAGAATGGAAAAGAACCAAGGTCCGAGTTATATAGAGGTCTTAACAACTGTTAAGTATTGCTGAAAAAACCCCTGCTGGTTTTTACAGCAGCTATAACTCTGGTGGTGTAGTGGATAAGGCATCTGGTTGCTAACCAGAAAGCCACTGGTTCAAACCCACCAGCCTCTCCATGGAAGGAAAATGGGATGATCTACTTCTGTAAAGATTTACAGCCTCAGAAACACAATACGGGTTGCTATGAGTTGGAATCAGCTTGGTGACATTGACTCTGGGTTGTTTTTTTCTTTTTATTTTTTGTGATTTGGGTGAAAATTTATAGAGCAAATTCACTTTCCATACAGCAGTTCACATACATTTTGTCTCATGACATTGACTACAATTTGAGTTTGGTTTTGAGTTTATAACTTCTAGAAGTGAAGGGGATAATGGCTAGTGCTAGAATATCTAGGGTCCTTTGTAATCCTTGTCTTTGGCTCTTTGGGGACATCTACTTCCGAAGTGATACTGCCTCAGAAACCCAAGGAGGGGTCGCTATGAGTTGGGTCCGACTCGACAGCACATAACAACAACAACACTATCATCAGCTAACAAGCCCATCAACATTTACTTTAGCACATTTTAGGTTCAGAACTCTCTGCAAAATACCTAAGGTTTTTCAAAAGACTGAGAAGACTAGCAGTCTAGTACTACCCTATAGCTTTTCTTTGCCATGTAAAGAAAGAGACCCAGCATGTCATAAGACCAGTGAGATGACTGAAATTCCTAAGTAAGCCTGCTACAGCAAAGCCTAGAGCTGTTAGGCAGGCAGAGCTGTGAAATGTAAGCAAATCCCTTCCCATTTTACCCAATCCAGGAACTGCTGCTGGAGAGAAAGGATGACGACAGAAAGGCTCAAACTTTTGAGACCTCTGTTTGGATACTTAAAAGGAATTCATTCTCATACCCACCCTCCTTGGAGCTTCCAGTAGCTCTGGGTTGTAGGTGAAGGTGGAGAGGAGAAGGAGATGAGGTGAGGAGAAAATAAAGGAGGTAGCCCAAGAAGATGGAAAGAAAAGGGCCATAGCTATTTCTCAAATTCTTTTCTCAGTCCGTTTCTAGGAGTCCTTTTATCTCTTTGAGAACCAGGCAGATGGTTGATTAGGAAAGTAAGGAGAGAGGGGCTGTGCCTTGATTCTCTCTAGGGAGCAGGGACACTTTTCCACAGGGAATTTAAATTTAGCAAGGGGTAAAAGGAACTTCAAGAATAACAGGGGCTGTGAGGATCCAGAAGACATATGAGGGCTGAAGGTGTAACGTTAAGTTCTCATGGAGAGAAAGATCACCCTGATTTAGTCACATTTGTTAAGTCCATTGAAGTATATTTGCCAATATTGGTTGCTGAGAGTCTGAGAAGAAATTAAAGAACTAGACCCTTCTATGGGGAAGTTGCCCGTATGTTCCTTTTCTCCTTGGCCAGGACCTGTGGATGAGGAAAGGTGCTGAAGTCAGTAAGAAGGTAAAGAAGGTAAAGAGGAGCTCTGGTAGCATAGTACCTAAGGCACTTGACTGCTAATTAGGAAGCTGAGGGTTCAAATCCACCAGCCACTCCTCAGAAGGAAGGTTGGGCAATCTGCTTCTGTAGTGATACTGCCTCGGCAACCCAAGGAGGGGTCACTAGGAGTCGGGTCCGACTCGACGGCATATAACAACAACACAACAAGGTGTTCTCCAGAAAAGATGAGTAGATAGACTTAACCTCATAGCATTTAGACTCCAGCAGGACTGCCTGTAAGTCCTCATGCTCAACACAAGCACTTTATTCCCCTTTCCTTCTTCCTCCTTCCCTCTGGTACTTCCTAAGCTATTACTTCCACATGAGCAGACTGCTTGGGAAATAAGTGGAATGTAAATGCAGAAATTTTCTCATGTGGTTTAGAGATTTCCTTTGTTGGATGTTATGGTATCTGTGCCTTCTTTCAACACCAACTTTAAATGTCTTTCTTCTCTTATATCAACTACAAATGTAATTCTTCTGACCCTAACCACTGACAGTTAGGTCAGATCTCACACACAAAGGGGCACAGTCCTCTGACTGCCAAGACATCAGAGACCAGGCAGAAGTTCAGGGGTCCCCAGGACACCCACACTTTTGACCCACTGGTTACAAATTTGGGAGATTCCCACTACCCTTTTGGGTTCTATAATTCACTAGAATGACTCATAGAACTTAGGAAAGCACCATATTTACAGTTTTACATTTATATTACAAAGGCTACAAATGAGGACCAGCAGAGACACACAGGTGAGCTCAAAGCTTCCATGTCCCAAAAATGTATTAACCTTTGTATGTCAATGTCGTTCACCAACCAGGAAGCTCACCCTAGTTTCAGTGTCCATAGTTTTTATTGGGTTCATTTTATAGGCAAGATTGATTGACTCATTGCCTATGTGGTTGAACTAAATCTTTAGGCCCCTTCCTTTTTCTAGTGGTCAGGCCGATATCAATTGTTAGGTCATTCTGGCATGGCTAGCCTCCACCCAACATGAGTCACTCATTAAGCATAAACTCTCAGTAGGTGTGGTCTGGGGCCCTTGTGGATAACAGAGACATTTCAGTCACTTAGAAAATTCCACGGGTTTAGAGGTGACCTCCTGGGAACTAAGGACAAAACTAAGTTCTTTGGGTAAAATAATTCTTTACCCCACATATGTCTTGATTCTTACCTGGGCTAGTGAAGCTGAGTGCTTGGCAGTGTTTAAGTTTTCTCCTCAATAATGACTTAAACCCCAGTGGAATCGGAAACTCCAAATGCTTCTGTCTGTTATTCATCACTCTCAGAGTTTAAATGTCTTCTTCTTCAGGGGCAAGGAACACTTTCAGGTCCACAGTTATTCAAGTCCACAGTGGAAAAGTACCACCTGGACGTTTAAAATATCACTTAAATAAGGAGAAACTAGATTTTGTTTTGGGAGCTCTGGTGGCTTAGTACCTGAGGCATTTGACTGCTAACCAGAAGGCTGGTGGTTCAAACCCACCAGCCACTCCTCGGAAGGAAGATTAGGCAATCTACTTCCGCAGTGATACCTCCTGGGAAACTCAAGGAGGGGTCTCTATGAGTCATATCTGACTTGATGGTAGTGAGTTTGGTTTTTGGTTTGAGGTTTTGTTCTAGGAGAGGAAGGTTCATTCTTAGAGGCTGGGTAGCCCTCAGAAGAAGCTCCTTTCAGAGTATGAGCTCTAATCAAGACCCCAGAGAGAGATATCTTTGGCTCAGGTGATGGAATTGAATTATAGGGAAAGGAGCCCTCAGAGAGCTGGGATGAGAGTTGCAAGATGAAGATACCTGAGCAAAAGCAGGGAGCCTGCCAGAGGGTCTTTCTTCCAGCAGCAGTGAAGGGAACAGATGGGTGGTTTTTCAAACAGACAAGAGGCAGTGCACTGTACTAGAAAAGGCTCTTCTTCCCTGTACTACTCAAGCCCAGCCCTCCAGGAGGTTTTGTGTGACTGCCCCCAATGCAGTGCCTCCTGACCCTTCCTGTGTACACTCACCTACTTATGTTTACACTAGGTCATAGAACTAAGTGAAGCTGGCCAAGTGTAGGCAATGTGGAACAGTGGGGCCAATGGTAGGCTGGAGAGAGCATGCTACATCCAAATGGAGCCACATCTGTTCGGCTCTGGCTAACTCTTGACATGCAGAAATGTAGGCAGTGATAGCAGATATCCTCATTTTTTAAAAGAAGCCAGAATCTGAATTTTTATTTGTACTCATCCCATTTTTTAAAAGCTTGTTAACTAACTTAAAAATAAAGAAAAGGAAACCCAAGTGAGTCGTGTCTTTGCTGTTGTGGACCAGCAGTTTAAAGAAAAGGAAACCCAAGTGAGTCATGTCTTTGCTGTTGTGGACCAGCAGTTTATGATTTCTGACAAAAACTTTGAGTACCAAATAGCTTAAAGCTTGATTAACATATCATCCCTCCATGAGGCCTTCCTGGTATCCACTCTTCACTTGATTTTCTCTCCTTTTACAGTTAGCTCCTCTGAGGCAGGCACTGTATCTGTCCATTTTTATATCACTAGTACCTTACACAGTGCCTACATAGAGTAAATGAATTGAATGGCAGTACCAGGAAGTCTGAAAAATGACTTAGGCTAGGGAATGGAGAGGATGACTTCCAAATACCCCAGGAAGCATGATCTGAAACAAGTCTTCTATGTATCAGATATAACAATCATGTGAGGTAGGTCATATGATGATTATTGTTCTTATTATAGTGAGGAAATCTTCAAGACTTACTTGTGGAAGGATGCATAACTAGCAGATAACAGAGGCAGAGTTTGACCCAGTCTCTGACTCCCAAGTCACGTGGTCCTTCCACTGCATCACAAGTACCTGTGCTCTCTTTGTCTCAAGTCAGAATTTGTCAGAAAGTTTGTGTTACAGAGAGATACCTTGTTATGTTCTTCTCTCTGGATTGTAACCCTTCAGCTCATCATCTATAATTTGTCAAAGCTGGTTTTTGAGCAACTTGTGATCTGTGGTAGATGCTAATTGAAGAACATAATTTTCCAAACATACAGTTTCTGCCTGGACTTTGCCACTGATGGGCCTAGGAACTAGTGAAGCAGATTCTCTCCTTGTAAGAACATGACTAGCCAAATGTTTAAGCAGGCTAAAAACATGGATGAGAGCCTAGGTCTGCTCTTAGGGCACTGGGAGAAGTACTGTTCCCTGAGAAGCCATCCACACACAGAGTGCTCTTCTAGGCTTCTGGTGTCAAGGTTATTCAGCTCCTGAAGCCTTTTAATTATGTTCTGATTCTGATAGAATTGGCCAAGAGAGAAAAGTTGAGGGAGCAGAGTGAGTCGGCTTCTTTGTTCTCCTGGCATAGTTAGCCCCTCTGGGGTTCTCTGCAATGCCTGCCCAAGATGCCTGAATTCCCAGGTCACATCTGAGAATGACAGCTATGCTCTTGCAGAAATGTGACTGAGGGTCCCTGCCATGGGCATGGAAGTAGTTTTGACCCCTTCCTGCCTTGCCTCTTTACAGGATTTTTCTTCTTGACCTGCTTAAATATCAGAGTCAACTCCATTTTTCCTTTTAACTAAGTTGGCTCTGTGTTCTACATAATGGCATTTCAGAACAGTGGGTCTGCTCTTCTTAGATAGGAAATTCAAGGAAAGAAAGAAAATGTTTTTTCATTGTGTTCTTTTAATATATTTCAATTTCTGGACTTTCCACATAGCTTCTGCCCTTTCTCTGAGGACCTGCCTGCCCTAGAGCTGCTAGAGCATGTCCAGTGTTGTTTTGATGAGTGGTGATGGTTATTGTAACTATTGCTATTCAGGGCACAGTTAAGAGCTATTGCAAGTTGATTTCTGTAGCACTATGCTCCCTGAGGAACCTGAGTACAGGCTTGGGAAAGCTTCTAGAACCTGTCTTTTCTCTTCTTTTTTTTCTGCATTGCACACAAAGCCATATACCAAACACTTAACTTGGTATTAAGCTGCTGTGGGTAGAGAATATCTTATCCGAGGCAGTGCACATAGTTGCCTTAATGCCAAACTTGGCTAATATCGTCATCACTAACATTATGCTGTATACTTTTGTTTATAAAGATTTTTTCCCTTCCATAATTTGAGTACCATGGCAACTCTTAAAGGTCAACAAATAGAGAAGTATTATCTGTACTTTATGAAGGATGAAAGTGAGGCTCATAGTTGGTTTACTATTTCCAAAAGCATTTACAGTATTCACCTTGGAGAAACATATCAGTGCTTATCACTATCAGAAAATTATTCTTATTTTGTTGGATACTTCCTCCCTTTCCAACCCTCAGTCTACCCACTAGAACAATCATCAGAACCATAACCCTGAGACTTTACATAAAGTTGAAGCAATTAGAGATAGCACATTTCATGTTGAAGTCAGGAAAGAGCTATAAATGATATTAAGAATTAAAGCTTTTCTTATTTTTATCATTGATACCAATTACTTACTTGCACCAAGGTGATAAGTAAAATGACTTCCAGGAGTAAGGTTGCTAATAAAAAACTCACTGCCATCAAGTCGATTCTGACTCATAGTGACCCCCGTTGGATTTTCAAGGTGGTAAATCTTTACAGAAGTAGATTGCCCAGTGTTTCTTCCAAGGAGTGGCTGTGGGTTTGAACTGCCAGTCTTCTGGTTAGCAGTCAAATGCCTTAGGCACTATGCCACCAGAGCTCCTTAAGGTTGCTAATGGCCATAAATAAATATATTTAACTTTCACATCCAGATAACATTTAAATTTGGTCAACGTGGTGAGGATGCCACTTAGAGTGAGAAAACTGCTGTTCCTGAACTGTTCAGCTTCCATGATGGTGATGTCAGCCTGGGCTATAGTACACAGTCACACTGAAAATGTGCTTGATATATCAACTGTGTCAATCTCTCACACCCACTCTCCAAGGCACTTAAATTTTTTTGCCATTAAGTTTTATTTTAACATCTACATTGAGATAAAATTCACATAGAATAAAATTTACCCATTAAAAGTATACAGTTCAGTAGTTTCTAGTAAGTGCATTCACAGAGTTAAGTAGTGACCACCGCTGTCTGATTCCAGAATATTTTAATCACTCCCCAAATCACCCCATACTCATTGCAGTCACTCTCTCTTTCCCTACTCTCACCCCAGCCCCAGGCAACTATTTATCTACTTTCTATAAAGATATAAAGATTTGCCTATTCTAGACATTTTTACTAAATGGAATCATAACAATGTGTGGTCTTTTATGACTGATTTGTTTAGATAGCATGATGTTTACAGGGTTATTCATGCTGTAGTATGAATCATTACTTCATTCCTTTTTATTACAGAATAATATTCTGTTGTATGCATATACCACATTTTATTCATCTCTCCACAAGTTGAAAGGCATTTGGGGGTTCTGCTTTGGGGCTTTTATCAGTAATGCTGTTATGAACTTTTGAGTACAAGTATTTATATGGACATATATTTTCATTTCTCGTAGATATGTATATTTAGGAGTGGAATTCCTGGGTCATACGGTAACTGTATAACTTTATGAGGAACTATCAAGCTGTTGTCCTTAGCATTCTCACCAGCAATGAATGAAGGTTCCAGTTTCTCTACATCCTTGGCAACAGTCCTTATTGTCTTTTGTTGTTGTTGTTGTTGCTGTAGCCATCCTAGTGGGTGTGAAGTGGTATCTCATTGTGGCTTTTAATTTTATTTCTATAATGATTAATAATGTTGAGCATTATTTCATGTGCTTATTGGCCAGTTTTAAATCTTGGAGAAAAATCCTTTTCCCGTTTTCTAATTTGTCTTCTTTTATTAGGTTATGAGTTTTGGGGGTATGTTCTGGATATAAGCTCTTTTCTCCCTCTCTGTGGGTTGTCTTTTCACTTTCTTAATTTTTTTTTCATTATATTTTATTTATTTTGTTGTTGTTGTTGAAAATGTACACAGCAAAACATAGACCAATTCAACATTGGACCAGGCAGTGTTTCGTTCTGCTGTACATGGGGTCACTATGAGTCAGAGCCAACTCAAGGGCACCTAACAACAACAAACATGTATAATTTAGTGACATTGATTACATTCTTTAAATTGTGCAACCATTCTCACCCTCCTTTACTGAGTTGTTCCTCCCTCATTAACATAAACTCCTTGCCCCCTAAGCTTCCTATTTAATCTTTCCAGTTGCTGTTGTCACTTTGATCTCGTACAGAGAGTTCTTAAAAGAACATACAAAAACAAACAAACAAACAAACTCACCATCATCAAGTCAGAGCTGACTCACAGTGAACCCTTCTTGTGTTTCTGAGGTGTATCACTACGAGTGGCTGGTGGGTGAACCACCCGCCTTCTGGTTAGCAGTCTGATTAGCCTTAGGCACTACACCACCAGAGCTCCATGCAGACCTTTTTACTAGTTAAGCTATTGTTCAATTTTAAGAAGACTTCAGGGAATATTTTTGGTTTAAGCTTTGGAGAGATGACCTCAGGGCAGTAGTTTCAGGGGTTCATCCACTTGCCTGGGCTCTAGAAATTGTAGCGTCCATGGGAAATTTAAATTTTGTTCTGCATCTCTCCCCTTTTGATCAAGATTTTTCTGTGGCATCTTTGATCAAAACATTCAGTAATGATAGCAGACATCATCTAATTCTTCTGGTCTCAAGGCAAAGGAGGCAGTTGTTCATATATCTTTTTACTGTCTTGATGATATCATTTGCATAACAAAAGATTTTAATTTTGGTATAAGCCAACTCATCTTTTTTCCCCCTTTGTTGCTTCTGCTTTTGGTAGCTATTGAGAATGGTATTGATTTCCTTATTTCTTTTTTAGCAATCTCTTTGCTTCTGCTTTTGGTTTCATATCTTAAAAGCCATTACCTAAAAGGAATATACCCATGACCATATGTAAGTTTGGCAGATGATATTTCTACATACATTTTGTATGTGCTATAATAATGTCCATATATATAATAGAGCTAACAAGGGGCAAAGTTATGATAACTTCTTAGCCACAGCCAACCACCCTGAGGGAGCAAGTTGTTGGGCCCGTGGGTTCAGGATCATGGTTGCAGGGGACATCAAGTTCTATTGATGTAACATGCTATACAGAAAGATTGTTCTACATCCTACTTTGGTGAGTAGTGACTGGGGTCTTAAACGCTTGCAAGTGGCCATCTTGTTGTTGTTGTTAGGTGCCATCGAGTTGGCCCTGACTCATAGTGACCCTATGTACAACAGAATGAAACACTGCCTGGTCCTGTGCCAGCCTCACAATTCTTGCTATATCTGAGTCCATCATTGCAGCCACTGTGTCAATCCATCTCATTGAGGGCCTTCCATTTTTTCACTGACCCTTCACTTTACCCAGCATGATATCCTTCTCCAAGGAATGGTTCCTTCTGACAATATGACTAAAGTATGTGGGATGAAGTCTGGCCATTCTGGCTTCCAAGGAGCATTCCAGGTGTACTTCTTCCAGGACAGGTTTGTTCTTTTGGCAGTCTATGGTACCTTCAGTATTCTTTACCAACACCACAACTCAAAAGCATTAATTCTTCTTTGGTCTTCCTTATTCATTATCCAACTCTCACATGCATATGAGGTGATTGAAAATACCATGGTTTGGGTTAGGTATACCTTAGTCTTCAAAGAGACATCTTTGCTCTTCAGCTCTTTAAAGAGGTCTTTTGCAGCAGATTTGCCCAGCACAACACGTCGTCTGATTTCTTGACTACCACTTCCATTAATGTTGATTGCAGAACCAAGTAATATGAAATCTTTGACAACTTCAGTCTTTTCTCAATTTATTGTGTTGCTGCTTATTGATCTAGTTGTGAAGATTTTTGTTTTCTTTGTGTTGAGATGTATTTCATACTACAGACTGTAGTCTTTAATCTTCACCAGTAAGTGCTTCAAGCCATCTACACTTTCAGCAAGCAAAGTTGTGTCATCTGCATATCGCAGATTGTTAGTCTTCCTGCAGTCATGATACCACGTTCTTCTTCCTATAGTCCAGACTCTCAGATTACTTGCTCAGCATACAGATTGAATAAGTACAGTGAAAGGATACAACCCTGACACACTCTCTTCCTGATTTTAAGCCATGCGGTATCCCCTTGTTTTGTTTGAACGACAGCCTCCTGGTCTATGTGCAGTTTCCTCATGACCACAATTAAGTGTTCTGGAATTCTCATTTTTCTCAGTGTTATCCATAACTGGTTATGATCCACACAATCAAATGCTTTTGCGTAGTCAATAAAACACAAGTAAACATCTTTCTGGTATTCTTTGCTTTCAGCTAAGATCCCTCTGACATCAGCAGTGATATCCCTTGTTCCACATGCTCTTCTTGCATTTCTGGAAGTTTTCTGTCAATATACTGCAGCAACCATTTTTGAATTGTCTTCGGCAAGATTTTACTTGTGTGTGATATTAATATTGTTCAGTAATTTCCACATTCTGTGGGATCATCTTCTTTGGAATGGGTGCAAATATGGATCTCTTTCAGTCAGTTGGCCTGGTAGCTCTGTCTTCCACATTTCTTGGCACAGACAAGTGAGTGCCTCCAGAGCAGCATCTGTTTGCTGAAATATCTCAATGGGTATTCCGTCAGTTCCTGCAGCCTTGTTCTTCACTAATTCCTTCAGTGCAGCTTTGACTTCTTCCTTCAATACAATTGGTTCTTAATCATATGCCATCTCCTGAAATGGATGAACATTGACCAATTCTTTTTGGTATAGTGACTCTGTGTATTCCTTCCATCTTCTTTTGATGTTTCCTGCATCATTTAATATTTTGCCCATAGAATCTTTCAGTATTGCAACTTGAGGCTTAAATTTTTTCCTCAGTTCTTTCTGCTTGAGAAATACCAAGTGTGTTCTTCCCTTTTGATTTTCTAACTCCAAGTCTTTGCACATTTCATTATAATAATTGACTTTATCTTCTCAAGCTTCTCTTTGAAATCTTGTGTTCAGCTCTTTTATTTTGTCATTTCTTCCATTTGCTTTAGCTACTCTAAGTTCAAGGGCAAGTTTCAGAGTCTCTTCTGACATCCATTTTGGTCTTTTCTTCCTTTCCTGTCTTTTTAATGACCTTTTGCTTTCTTCATGGGTGATGTTCTTGACTGTAGAACAGACCACCCACTGCTCATATGCAAGTTCTAGTTGAAGCTGAAGAAAATTAAAACAAGTCCACCAGAGCCAAAATATGACCTTGGTTATATCCCTCCTGAATTTTGGAGAATAGATTTGATGTATTGAACACCAGTGACTGAAAACCAGAATGGTGGGATGACATCAAGAACATCATCCATGAAGAAAACAAAAGTGGCCATCTAAGATGCACAATTGGTCTCTTCTTGTCTGAAGAGAAGAATGAAGAAAACCAGAGATATTTGGAAATAGTCCAAGGGACTAGTGGACCAGGTGAACCTCAGCCTACATGACCCTGAGAACAGAAGAACTAGATGGTGCCCACCTATCACTGTCAACCACTCAGGAAGGGATCAGTGCAGGAGATCATGGAGAGAATGGGAGAAAAATGTTGAACAAAACTCAAAAGCATAAAAAAGACCAGCTTACTGGTTTGATAGAGACTTGTAAAACCCCTGAGACCATGGCCCCTAGTCACCCTTTGTATCTGGAATTAAACTCATTCCTATGGCTTCCAGCCAAACAACAGGCATGTAAGGTAAATGTTTACACCAGGTAGGTGCAGTCTCTAGAACAATCAACCGTGGGAGATCAGAATGGCATATTTGCATAGGGAGATAGCTCAGAAGGCAGGAATGTATTGGGAAGGACAAAAGGTATCTACAGGGAGGAAGTGAGAAGAGAGCTGTTAAATTATGGGGATGTCATGAAACAAAATATGTATGAACTGTTGTATAGAAAATGAAATTGCTCTGTAAATTTTCACCCAAATCACAATTTAAAAAAAAAAAAAAGCCACTGCCTAATCCAGTATAACAAAGATCTATTTCTATGTTTTCTCTTAAGCCTTGGTTTTATAGTTTTTTAGCTCTTACATTTAGGTCTGTGATCCATTTTTTTTTACTTAGTTTTTGTGTGTGGTATGAAGGTAAAGATCCTACCTTATTCTTTGCATATAAATATCCAGTTGTTCTAGCACCATTTGTTGAAAAGACTATTCTTTTGAATTGTCTTGTCATTCTTGTTGAAAATCATTTGACTGTAGAGCCAAAATACAACCTTGAGTATATCCTACCTGGATTTAGAGACCATCTGAGGAACAGATTTGACATATTGAAGCACCAGTGATTGAAGACCAGACAGGTTGTGGGATGACATAAAGAATACCATACATGAAGAAAACAAAAGGTTATTAATAAGATAGGAAAGGAAGAAAGGGTTTGAAATATTGAAAAGTCAAGATGTCACTTTGAAGACTAAGGTGCTCCTGACCCAAGCCATGGTATTTTCAGTAGCAATGTGAGAGCTGGACAATGAATAAAGAAAAAGGCAGAAGAATTGATGCATTTGAGTTGTGATGTTGGCAAAGAATATTGAATGTGCCATGGACTGCTAGAAGAATGAACGAATCTATCTTAGAGGAAGTACAATTGGAGTGCTCTTCAGAAGTGAGTATGGCCAGACTTCGTCCTTGTACTTTGGTCATGTTGTCAGAAGGGACCAATCCCTGGAGAAGGATATCATGCTTGGTAAAGCAGAAGGTCAGCAAAAATGGAGAAGACCCTCAACAAGATGGATTGACACAGTGGCTGCAGCGGTGGGCTCAAGCATGGCAATAATTGTGAGCATGGTGCAGGACCAGGCCATGTTTTGTTCTGTTGCACATAGGGTTGAATAATTGTATTATATTGAGCTCTATTCTTTTTTCTTTCTTTTTAACTTTTTATTGTGATTTGGGTGAAAGTATAAAGAGCAAATTAGTTTTCCATTCTATAATTCATACTTATTGTGCTTCATATCATTGATTATAATCCTCTCAATGTAACATCTCTCTTCCCACTTCCTCCTTGTATTTCTCATTTCCATCTTCCTTCTCTCTTAATCCTTCCTGCCTTATGAAATTTGTCCTTGGACAAATTCTGCCTTTCTTATCTCAAATGTTTGATTGTTCTAAGGAGTACATATCTTCCTAGGGTTACTGTTCACTTTGTATATTCTTATGCCAGTATCACACTCTCTTGATTACTGTAGCTGTGTAGTATGTTGTGAAATTAAGAAGTCTGAATCTTCCAACTTTATTCTTCCTATTTGAGATTACTTTGGCTGCTCTGGGTCCCTTGCATTTCCATAGCATTTTAGGATCAGCTTGGCAGTATTTTCAAAGAAGCCAGATCAGATTTTGATAGGGATTGTGCTGAATTTGTAGATCAATTTGGAGAGTTGTTGTTGTTGTTATTGTTATGTGCCATTGAGTTGGACCCGACTCATAGCGATCCCTCCTTGGGTTTCCAAAGCAGTATCACTACGGAAGTAGATTGCCCCATCTTCCTTCCGAGGAGTGGCTGGTGGGTATGAGCCACCAGCCTTCCTGTTAGCAGTCAAGTGCCTTAGGCACTACGTTACCAGAGCTCCCAATCTGGGGAGTATTGCTATCTTAATAATATTTTTGGATCAATGAACATACATGTCTTTCCTTTTACTTAGGTCTTCTTTAATTTTTTGCAACAATGTTTTCTTGCTTACAATTTCATGGTGTCTGCTCAAATATTACATTATCAGAGTGGCCTTCTATGAACATTGTGTTTAAAATAATACACTCTCTTCATTCTCACTCCTTCTATTTTGCTTGATTTTTTTTTCCTGCATACCACTTATATGACCTTACATATTATTCATAAACATGCACTTATGTATCACACACATGTGATACGTGTATGTGTGCGTATGTGCACTGTTGCCTGCCTTTCCCCACTGGGCTAAAGATCCCCAGTGGCAGAGACTTTGTTTTAGTCTCTGCTCTATCACAGTGCCTAGGGCATGCGTGATCAATAAACATTTGTTGAATGCATGAATGATTTATCATTTCAGACATAGTTAATTTTTTTTTTTTATTTTTAAGCAATACAGATTCAAGTTGATTCCTATTTTATTCCTTTGAGCTAGAAAATAGCTCAGGAGGTATGCAAACATGGCAAACCTTGTCAAAGCAATAGGGAAGGATAGAAGTTTAAGTAACTCTTGCTTAAGAAACAATGAAAGGAGGGAGGGAGATACAGTTTCTTACCATTTTCTATGAAGTGACAATATATCTGTTAGCTCATAGACTTCCCTATTTCAGGTCAGGGTTCCTTTGAGGTCCCAAAGCTGCTAACACATGGAGTTAAACATATGTGGGAAAGTGCTTCTTGCCACTCACCATAGAGATCCTCTTGGCAATTTTGGTAGGTCATCTGGAAGCTGTTTAGGCACTTTTGACAGCCTGTGGAAACTTGGCTTATAGGCCTTATCTTCTTTTGCAGGGCTCTGGGTTTGCAGAGAGCCGAAATGACCATGACTGCCAACAAGAATGCCAGCATCACACATGGAGCTGGAGGCACTAAGGTCCCTCAGGGGACACTGAGCAGGTGAGTAGGGGCACTTCTGAGGGAGTAGGGCCTACTAGCAGGTAGGATTAAGGAACAGCCAAGTGGCCTAGGTCCTGGGCGAGATCCCTATCAAAATATAAATGATTATCGTCATGACTTTGACAGTTATCCAGGTGTGTGTTCCCAACTCATGCTGACTGTTGAGAAGAAGTCTTCTCTAGGCTATATAGTATTTCATTTTCTAGTTCTGTAGGCTTCTGTAGGAGATAGCAAACAGTGACCTTGAAACAAACTTTGTTTTACACTGTTAGAGGTTCCTAGGGCTTCAGGAATGGCGCTAGCAAGAAATAGCCAATACTTTTCTGGCTAAAATCTTTTCCCAAGTTGGGGACAACTTGGGGGCTGTGCCTGAGCTAGGATGCACTGTGGTGAAGGAAGCGGACCACATTGGAGGTAGGGGTGGGTGGGCAGCTATGCATATTAGTACAAGTTCCAAGCAGAGGTCCAGGCTGTAGAAGAATTTAGGCTGGGCTGCAAAGAAAGTAGCTTGGGGAATTTTAGTGAGTGTAAAATATAATCCATTTTCCTTGTTGTGTCTTTTTAAAAAGTAAGAATGTGAGGCCATAGAAAAACCACAAGTTTTGAAATTAGAAGAAAATGGGTTCATATCCAAGCTCTAACTTTTTACCACTGAGATCTCAGGGTCTTTTTAATGCCCTCTAAAGCTTGGTTATATCTTCTATAAAATAATGATAATAATAGCACTTATCTCACCGAATTGGCATAAGAGTTAAATGAAATAACATATGCCAGTGCTTAGCATAGTGGCTGGCATAAAGTAAGTGCTCAGTAAATGTCCTGTGATGGAAAAAAAGCTTCTGGAACTGGCAGATAGATGCACAGTGCACTTTCTAGGGCTGCTCAGATTTTGGCCAAGGCTGTATGCTATGCTGTATGCTGATGTCCTAGAATGGCTCTGAGCTCTTTTATTAAAACCATGTCCTTTTCATAGTCCCTTCTGCTGAATTTCAGGTGGACAAGTTTGGCTTTAAGTATCTCAGCCACTAAAATGGATACCTATGAGATGGAAGTTCATCTTAGGTCAGGGAAGGGCTAGTTATCTGGGCAACGCAATGCCAGACTAAGTCCAATAAGGCATGGCCAGAGGCACTGGTAGGTGTTTGGTTCAGTCAGATCTAGAGTCCAGCCGTGCTTAGTAGCTTGGTGCGTATCATGTAGACCCTGAGGAAGTAACTGGCATGAATGAGGTAGGAGTTTAGCCCAAACATGAAAGGCTTGGTCCCAGCAGAGACATTTAGATGGACTGTGCCGACCAAACAGGGATTGGTAAGGAGCCTCTTACTTGTTACAGCTTCACTCCATTATTGCCATCAAGTGGATTCTGACTCTTAGTGACCCCCATTGGGTTTCCAAGGCTATAAATCTTTATGGAAGAAAACTGCCTCATCTTTTTTCCACAGAGTGAGTGGCTGGTGGGTTTGAACCACCTACCTTTTGGTTAACACCCAAATGCCTTAACCACTATACCACCAAAGATCCTTATATAGCTTAGGACAAACAAAGCAAATACCATGCTGGCAGCAAGACCAATGAGAGCACAACCTGTCCCTTCCGCATAGCACCCTCTGTAGCCTAGAGTAGGGTTTCTGGCCTACCTGTTTCCTTGAACTGGGTGTTGCTAGGAATTTAAAAAAAAAAACACCAAACTCACTGCCTTGGAGTTGATTCCAACTCATAGCGACCCTGTCTTAGGTTTCCAAGGGGGTATCTCTATGGAAGTAGATTGCCCAGTTTTCCTTCTGAGGAGTGGCTGGTGGGTTTGAACCACCAGCCTTCCAATTAGCAGTCAAATGCCTTAGGCACTATACCACCAGACCTCCTATGGCAGGCTCCAAAAACTTCTTGGGCAAAAAAACAGTCAGAGAAGCTGAATTATGTCAGGGTGTATTGGTGGTCAAAGCAGCAGTATGTCTTGATTTCAGACTCTTTGTCTCCCGTTCCCTATTTTTGGGGAATCATTTTGCTGGGCTGTCTCCAACCTGGTGGCATGTTTTACTCCTCAGTTTTACCATGACTGAGTTGGCAGACAGAGACTGATAATTAAGCTTCCCAGTTTTTCTAGTCGGATCATTGTAGGGGGTGAAATAAACATTATATGTGATTTTATCATTTTATTCTAATTTTAAATAAATAGTATATTTAGGGAGTGCTGGTGGCATAGTGCCTAAGGCGCTTGACTGCTAACCAGAAGGCTGGCAGACATGACTTGCAGATTGCCATACCTGGTAGCCCTCAACTCTTTCAAGTATTCATTTTTTTCCTTCAAAGTTCCACCATGGTTGTGGTGGGAGATGCAGTGTACTGTCAAGTTGTAAAGCAGAATCAGGGCTGCTGCCAGATACCTGAGCTTCTATTTGGACAACATGGCTACATGTTTCTAGCCCTTTTCAGAGGTTGCTCTTCCTTAAGCTTTCCAGTATGCTTGTTATCATAACATGCTGCATGGTGTTTGTAAATATCTGGGTCTCTGATGTACCTAAAAAAAGTATCTTGGCCAGCCTCCCTTGTAAGTCCTCACTTCCCTTCCTTCCTGCTATTTTCTGCTTTCCTTGTTTCTTCCTTTTTCCTCTGGGAACTAGGCTGTTGGCATGGAGTCACAGGCCTCTGTGCCCAAGTCCACTCTTCTTTCAGAGGCTACCCCTGGACTATAGGTGTTATTTAGAACTTGTGATCTGGTGTTTTGGGGATGCCTTCACCCCCAACCACATCTAGAGGTGGTATTGGGCTGAGTAAGGCACTTCAGTTAGGACATGAGCATCAGTTAACTCTGAGGGCTTTTATCCTAGGTGCTAGGCTTTGTACTGGAAAATTAAGGACAAAAAGGGTTGATTCATTCTCCTTTTCCAGGGCATTTGCAATTTGGATTGATGATATATAGGCATCTGAATGTCTTAGTCTAACATTTCAGTAGATGTTTGGCAGTAATATGAGGGCCTTTTATTATTGCTGGCCAGGAGTCCAAGTAGGAGGGGACTTCTTGGTATGGCTAGACTTTGGTTGGGGAAAACAGGGGTACTAGAGCTTTGGAAAGTTAGACTGTTGACACAGTGGCTCCTTTGGTGACTTCCATGGAGGCAAAGGGACCCAATGATACTAAGAGGCATTTGTCTAGCTTGTGGAGATAGAAGCCACTCTAAGGCATGGAATACTGCTAAAGATAGGCAGATAGGACCCTATAGAGCTGTCAAGATATGCATTTGCAGGGCTATCTCCTCAGAAGTGAAGATGAATATGTCATCAGGAAAAGTCAATTGCTGGGAAAGGATATCGTGTTTGGTAAATAGAGGGTCAGGGAAAACCTCAAAGAGGTAGATTGACACAGCAGCCACAACAGTGGACTCAAACATGTCATGAAGATGACATAGGACTGGGCAGTGTTTGTTTTGTGATATACAGAATCTCCATGAGTCAGAGATGACTTGATGGCAACTAACAACAACAGTCCGTCATTTAGATAGAACTTCACCTGGTGGTACCACCAAGCCAATCTCGATTAAAATCCTGGATTCCAGTCCCTAAATTTTCATAGTTGTTTTGCTAATTTATTCCTTTCCTTTTCCTTTGCAGCCCAGTGTTGATTTGGCAAGAGCATGTAGGAGTAGGAAATCTGTCTTTTCATTCTACCACCTAAATTTTGGTTTTTGCTATTTCTTGGTCTCCTGGAGCCAGTTTCCCTTTCCCTCATTGTTGAGGCTAAATGGGCACATTGTTTCACCCTTAGTACCAGATATGCCTTCCCCACCTGCTATTTTTATTCCAGCTCACAAGATTTGACGGGTGGTAGGGAGAGTCTCAAAGCTCCTCTGAATTCCAGAGATCAGGCTTTCCCGTGATGGTGTTGATGACTGGGTTGGGACTTGAAGTAGCTTGGTGATTCACAGACAAGGATATGTTACATTTAGAGCTAATTCAGCTACTAGGATGGGGTAAACTTTGGCCACTTGTTACTCTCAGGAGATTTCAGTTGTTGTAAGAAGTGGTAGGCAGCAGGGGTTGTTTTCAGAAGACGTATATTACCTGCTGATTTCTTGACAACTTCACCATGACACTCCAGCATCTGGGTCATTGCAACTTGGAAATATAGGCTATCAATATTGCATTTGGAAACTTTGCTTCTGGGTATAGGTGCAAGACATATGGGTGTCTGTAAGAATGTAGACTTCTTGAGGGCGAGGACTTTGTCTGACTTCTTTCCATGTTCCCAGAGCCTAAAACAATGCCTGACACATAAAAGGCAGTAAGTGTTTGTTGACCAGTTGACCAAATGATTGGGAGGGGAGCCTCCTAGAGCCCTGGTGGTACAGTGGTTAAAATGCTCAGCTACTAACCAAGAGGTTGGCAGTTTGAACCCAACAGCCACTCTGTAGGAGAAAGATGTGACAGTCTACTTCCATAAAGATTTCAGCCTTAGAAGCCCTATGGAGCAGTTCTGCATTGTCCTATAGGGTTGCAATGAATCAGAATTGACTCCATAGCAATGGGTTTGGGTGAGTATTTTATAAGGAGCCATACTGGCACAAATGGTTAAGCACTCAGCTGCTAAACTAGAAGATTTGTGGTTTGAACCTACCCGGTGGCTTTGTGGGAGGAAAACGTAGTGATCTGCTTCTGTAAAGATTACAGCCAAGAAAACTCTATGGACCAGATCTATTCTGTTATATGGGGTTGCTATGAGTCAAAATTGACTTGACAGCACTTAGAGGTTTCCAACAGGGAGACAGTCTTGTCTGTCAGTTTGTCCTACCATGGTAACGTGTTGATGTGAGTTTTGAGGCTGAGCCACTGGTGTTTCAAACCCAGTGGGATGCACATAGTGCACAGATATCAGCCCAGATTACAGACTGAGACAGACTAGGAAGAAGGAAGAGGCCGTCCACTTCTCAAAGAATTGGCCAGGAAAAACCTTACGAAAAGCAAAGAAACACTGTTTGCTACATTACCGTGCAACTTTATGAATAGTCTGGTTAGTTTAGAAGGCTCTCAAAATAGGACTGGGAAAGAGCTGCATGATCTGAGTAAACCCAGCCTTACACCTATGGATAAGGTAAAGCTTTCGAGACCTCCATTTGCTGATGTGACACCACTCAAATTGAAGAGACACAGCTGCATACATCCATTAATCATCGGAATATGGAATGTACGAAGTACGAGTCTAGGAAAA
>NW_006921601.1:5211890-5215976 GCF_000298275.1 Orycteropus afer afer | reverse complement strand
CAGGATCGGGCAGTGTTTCGTTCTCCTGTGCATGGGGTCACTGTTAGTCAGAAACGACTCGATGGTACCTAACAACAACAACATGAGTCAAAATTGACTTGACAGCACTTAACAACACAATACCTTTTCAATGGTTCATCTTAACTTTGGACTCTCCTCTAGTATAGATTCTAGAACATCAAAGCTGAAAAGGGACCTTAGGGCTCATTCAGTCTAACCCTCTTATTTTATATATTGGGAAATTGAGGTGAAGAGAAAGGAGGAGCTCCCCAAAGATACAAAGCTAAGGTTAGAAAGAACTGAAGCCTACCTCTTTGGATTTTTCTGTTATTTTATTATACCATTACATTCACTTCCCTGCAAGCATTACTGGGATCTTCCTGCTTAAAACTACTGCCATCTATAATAAGGTCAAACTTGGTCTTGCTTGCAAGGCTTTCCATAAACTGACCTTTGTCTTTCTTTCTACCCTTATGCTTTGCTGCTGTTGTATGGTGCAAACCTGATCTTTCTGCCAGTCTGGATACAAATGTTACTTCTCTCCCAGTGGTTTCTTGACCAGCCAGCCAGGAAGGATTCCCCTTCCTCTCTGCATTCACTCCTAGGACCCTAAATTTGTAGTCTCCACATGGCACTTGTCACGTAGTACCTCATCTTGTTGTTGGTGGTGTTATGTGCCGTCAAGTTGGACCTGATTCATAGCGACCCCTCCTTGGGTTTCCAAGGCACTATCACTACAAAAGTAGAGTGCCCAACCTTCCTTCTTAGGAGTGGCTGGGAGGTTTGAACCGCCAGCCTTCTGGTTAGCAGTCAGGTACCTTACGCATTATGCTACCAGAGTTCCTATATTATCTCATAGGGTAGATATTTATGTGGTTCTTGTTCTCCCCAGTTAATTGAAACTCTTTGGAGGCCCAGCACACACTCTATTGGAATATTAGAGATGGGGTATCTTGGAGTTCATCTGACTCAGTTACTTGATGTAACATATGGGGAAGCTAAAGCCTACTTAGCTAATTGACAGCAGAACTGTGATTTCAACTCAACGTTTTCAAGTTTCTACCCAAAGGGAGGCCCTGGTTTGTGACAGTGGTGAAATCTATTTCATGGTCCCAGTGCCAGTGCAGGGTACAGATTTGGACCCTGCCTTGGGTTTTAGGAGGAGGGTTAGAGGTCTCTGAGAAGAAAAATCTGAGATTAGGGGCTGTGGGTAAAAGGTAGTATCACAGAGCCTGGCCCTGGCAAGCTGCCCCTAGGAAGACCTGTGGCCTCAGCTCCCCCGCTACCTGAAATGCTGCTAGAGCACAATCAGAATGTATTGGTCCAGTTGTTGGGTCCAGTATTGGGCCATTTGTTTGTTGTTATATAACAAATCACCCCAAATTCAGGGCTTAAAACAATAACAGCCATTTATTTTGCTCACAGATCTGCAAGTTGGGTAGGGCTTAGCAGGGAAAGCTTGCCTTTTTCCATGCAGCATTAGTTGGGGTGGCTTGAAGGTTGGAGGTGACTGGATGGTTAGGAATTAGAATCATCTGAAGGCACACTCACTTATATATCTGATGATTGATGCTGGCAATTGGCTAGAACTTCAGTGGAGAACACCTACATGTGATCTCTTCATGTGGCTACATGCTTTCCCAGCATGATATGTGAATTCCAAGAGTGAGCATTCCAAGAGAATGAGGCAGAAATGCATGATATTTTTATTAAAAGCCTCAAAAGTCACATAGTGTCTTGCCCATCATACTCTGTTGATTAAGTCAATAACAAAGGTCTACCTTTCAAAAGTAGGAGAGATAGTCCCCACCACCTGATGGAAGGAGTATCAACATCACATTCTTTTTTTTTTTTTCTTTAACTTCTTCAGATTTGTCAGACCTTCCGCTACAAACAGATTGAAAGGAAATGCAATAAGATACTAAGTTAATTTGATTTAAATGTAGATTAATGGACTGAAAACAAAAAAAAGGCAAAGAAGTTTCCCATGTTCTTTCTGTAGGGGCCTAGAGTTATAAAGAACCAAAGAGAATTGTTTATCTTTCAACTATCACTTTCCAGTCTCCTGAACATACAAAGGTCACTTAACATGGAGGTTGCTGTCTAAGTAGCATGAGAAAAACCATAGTAAATGTATAGTATTTTAATGTGTATCAGTGTGTACTCTTACCATACTCTTTTCATAGAATGAAGTCTTTTGAGAACACTTTCTCTTTAATTCCTTCAAAATATTTTACAAGGGCTTGGGGCTGAGTCCAGAGGGGCAGTGGGAGGACTTAAGTTCCTTCATGTACTTCCACAGCTACCGTCCCCAGACTCAATAGAACCCTGCCTGGGACCTCATGGTATGAGGTCTGGTTAATTCTTTTTTTTTTAATGCATTTTGTTGAAATACAGTTTATGCACAGTGAAATACATAAAACTAAAGTGACATGGGTCAATGCATTTTTTTTTTCAGTGTTCCCTCCCCTACCCTCCCACCCCTGACAACCAACAAAGAAATTTTCCCTCCATATATAAACCTTTCCTTGACCCTCCACAACAACGAACTAATACTATATTTGTCTTCGGTGATTGACTTACTTCACTCAGTGTAATGTCCTCCAAGTTCATCCATATTATGTGGTATTTTGCAGACGCTACATTATTCTTTATTGCTGCATAGTATTCCATTATGTGTATGTACCATAGTTTGGTCATCCACTCTTCTGCTGATGGGCACGTAGGTTGTTTCCATCTTTTTGCTATTGTAAACAGTGCTGCAATGAACATGAGTGTGCATATATCTGTTCCTATTCTGGCTCTCACCTCTCTAGGATATATACCTAGTAAAGGGATTGCTGGATCAATCGGTACCTCCAATTCCAGCTTTCTAAGGAATCACCATATTGCTTTCCACAGTGGTCGAATCCCTTCACAGTCCCACCAGCAGTGTATGTGCTAAAATGGCAGGGATGCTACATCTTCTGACCTCCTCTAACCTCACAGGAGGAAGACAGAGTCATTATTAGTAGCCCAAAGCCCATTCCTGTAAGGCCAGACATGCTGCCTCCCTCCAGCCCTTACACCAACTGTTCCTCCCGCAGCACCCAAAATATATCTGCCCAGTTCTATAATTCACTGCAGTGGCCACACAGAACTCAGAGATTATGGGGTTTATTAAGGAAGCACCAGGCTACAATTTGAGTTCAGGAAAAATGCTCAGTCTCTCTCCCAGCAGTGTGTGTCCCCTTGATGTCTCTCTCAGCAATGTGTCTCTTGCATCCCTTTCCCAGCAGCACATGTCTCTTTCAGGAGCACAGGTCTCTTTCAGCAGCACGCCTTCCTCAACCAGCAGTCAGAGAGAGAGGGTTCTGCCTCTAGGAGGCCTCCTTTTGAGCCCAGCAGAGTGGCCAAACCAACCAATCAGAACATCAGAATTCTAAGCACCTGAGAGAGAGTGAGCCTCCCAGAACATTGTGTTGTGCCACTCCAGCAGAAACAACCCAGGTGGATAACATTTACAATTGGGAGTTCCTCAGTTGCTCATTCCACCACTGAGTTTACAAAGACTTATGGGTAGAAAAGCCACACTAAGTAATTTACCACACTGCAGTATGAGAGTCCCAATCTCTCCACATCTCTGCCAGCACTTGTTATTTTCTGTCTCGTTGAACCTTGCCATCAGTGCTGGGGTCAGACGGATCTCATTGTTATTTTGATTTACATCTCTCTGATGGTCAATGATTGTGAGCATCTCTTCATGAATTTGCTGGCTATCTGAATATCCTTCTTGGTGAAATATCTATTCATGTTTTCAATTGGATTGTTAATTCCTTTGGTGTTGAGGCATTGGAGTTTTCTGTAAGTCCTTTGCCAGATACGTAATTATAGGCAAATATGAATTTGTTGCTGTTATTTTTGTTACGTGCTTTTTCATGGTATCTATTTCTTTGTTGCATATAATTTTCTATGCTGAGCTTGTTTTGTTTATGAATCATGTTATCACTTCCTTCATTACTATTGTTTTAGTTGTTGTTATTGTTGTTGTTATGTGCCGTTTGTGCTGGTCCTCTTTTTTATTTTGATGTGAAGGTTTATCATTTT
>NW_006921601.1:5203341-5211091 GCF_000298275.1 Orycteropus afer afer | reverse complement strand
CAGGTATTTGCCTTCAATCTCCCTAATTCTTTCTTCCATTGATTCAGTTCTGCTCCTTTGCCCATTCAATGTCTTATCTATTTCTGAAACTTTACTATTAATCTTCTGGAGTTCTGTGTATAGGTTTTGTATTATTTCTAATTTTTCATTTATTTTGTCATTTTGTTCTGGTATTGTCTTTCTAAATTGTTCTGGGGTTTTCTCTGTGTTTTCCTTGATCTGTCTCTCAATTCGTTGAAGATACCTAAATATAATTCTTTTGAATTCCTAATGAGGGAGTTCCAATGCTGCATCATTCTTAGGGATGTGTTTTGGGCCTGTATCTTGGTCCCTTGTTTCTCCTGCTTTATCTTGCTTCTTTGTGTGGACTGTGATGCTCTGTTTTCTCTGAGGCATTTTGATGTTTTTGTGTTTATATTTAATTGGTGGTTGTATTTTGGAGCAACTTACCCACGATTCTTGTTTTCTTTGTATGTTATCTACACAAGCAGGGTACTGGGCTATGCTTCTCTATTCACTAGTTGACAGCAATTATACACTTACCACCTGTCTCCTTTCCTGTTGTCAGCCTCTCATATGTCCTTGCCAACCTTGGTAAACAGAGCCTATTCTTAGGTCCCTGGAATCCAAATGAGAATGCTATCACTTTAAAATCCAAAATGGTTGCCACTTGTAAATATTCAAAATGGCTGTACCCTCAATCACTTTATATATCCAAAATGGCTACCAGCTGTAAACATTCAAAATGGATGTGCCGTTGGTCACTTTAAATATCAAAATGGCCTCTGCTTGTAAACATTCAAAATGGCTGCACTCTTGGTCACTTTAAATATCCAAAATGGCTGCTGTATGTAAACAGTCAAAATGTCTACGCTATCCAGACAGCAGAAAGTCCACAGCTCAGGTTGTCTCCCTCCTTGCTGTTTCCCTTCCTGGTCATAGGCCACCAGCACAGTCATCCCTGCAGCCCTTCATGACCAGGGTTGATCTTTAGGTCAATTCTCCGGTCCCAGCACCACTTGGAAATATTCAGGCTGTTGGTCCTGTCAAAGTAGGTGACAGTCCACAGCTCTGACCATCTCTATTTACTGTTTTCATTTAGGTTTTTCCACTAGTTGGTGCCTAATCAACTTCTGCATAGTTCCTTTCAAAGCTCAGGGCTCCAGGATTATCTTCTGTATCTCTGTAAATTAGTTTTTCTTTTCTTTGTTGAAGAGAGTCTGTGTCACTTGTCTGCCTATTCCTCCATCTTACCGGAAGTCTCCAGCATCACATTTTTAGAAGGGCATGTGGAATGGAATATGTTGTGGTAGCTATCTTTGGAAAATACAGTATTTGACAGTCTGCTCTGTGGTCACAAGTCACATCCTTTCCAAATGAAAATCTACTTAATCTTTTCCCAAAGGGCTCAATTCTCATCATGTTAATGGCATCAGCTCAAAGTCTAGGATTTCATCATCTAAATGGGATACAAGTATAGATGAGACTCACTGGATGCCATTCCTTTCATTAGATGCTGCTCCCTGAGTACTAGTCCTCTTGATTTGAAGACTTGTGAACTAAAGAAACAAGATATCTGCTACTCATGCACCCAAAATGTACTGGTGAGACAGGCCTAGGATCACTGCTGTAAGATACTCTTGTTCAAAAAAGGGGAGAATGAGGCACTAAGCAATTACTGGTCTGTTCATATTCTTTTATTCAGCAGGACACATGTTGTCAATTTATCAGTTAGTTCTTGGTCTTACTGCCTGGGAGCAATTCATCTTCTCTCTTGGCACCACCCTCTGGACTTTTGGTTCTCCTCTCTGATTCTTCTTTACTTTTCCATGAAAAGTAGCTAATTCCTGCAGGTTTTCTTGATCTGCTTCATGTCTGTAATATTTCAGGGATCCAAAGTTTTCCATTCATTTTGTACTGACTCTGTTCCTTTTGTTCCAAATTAATACACTTCTTTTACCAACTTGATTGGTTTCTTATGAATCAATTTATAATCTATTGCAATAGACAAAAGCCGTACCTCCAGATCTCTTCAAAATAAGGCCCTTTCTCCTTTGGCTCCCTGTGTGATGGCTATGGGACAACTGTTCTTAAGATTCTCGGGAGCTTTACTGTTCTGCAGAGAGGATCTGCAAGGCACGCTCTTAAGATCTTAGAAGGTCTTTTGTCTGTCTATCTGTAAGGTTCTGTGTTGTACCACTGTAGATCCTTTATAGGTCTTAACAAAGTATCTTTCATTCCCACTCTAGGTTGATTTTTTGTTGTTGTTGTTGTTGCTTTAACAGATTATTCAGGGATAATTAAAATACAATAAACTGGATAATTTAAAGTGTACAGTTTAATGAGTTTTGTCAAATATAGCTATATATCTCTCTATATATAGATACATACACACTCATAAAACCATCTCTGTAGTCTGGAAACCATTTCTCTTTTTATTTTTGGAAGTCATTTCTTAATTTGAGACTATTTTTGCTGTCTAGAAAGACTGGGAATAAAAAAGTTTTGTTTACTAACTCAGCAAGCCCTAGCTCATTTATGTTTCTTTTTAAGTTTGCTTGAAAACGGAATAGTTCCTTTTTTAGCTAATCTCTTTTCTGTTTTAATATAGGCAGCTAGACATCAGATGACACCTTAAGCACTCTGCCTAGAAATCTCATACGCTAATTCATAAAATTTATTAGATACATGTTTTGGTTACCTAGTGCTGCTCTGACAAGAATATATCACAAATGGGATAACTTTAATAAACAGGAGTTTCTTCTTACAATTTGGAGGCTTTAAGGCTGAGTTCAAAGTGCCAGGCTCTAGGGGCTGGTTGAAAACCCCTCAACCTTGGGCTTCAGCTGTGCCTCCTGCTCCTGGAGCTAGAGGCTTTTCTTCACTCAGCTGCTGGCTGCTAAGGCTGACAAGCCCAAGGTTGACAAGTAACAAGCACAGTCCCAATGTTACCAAACCACACGGCAGGCCATTAATTGAAATTGATTGTAAGTCCCAAGGTCGGCAGAGCATGGCAGTCTGCTGAACAACAACATGACTACTTGCAAGGTCCAAGTGTGGCATAAACTAGAGACCATTCCCAAAGCTACTGCTTATATACAGGAAGCAGACCACATTCTTAAGGCAGCTAGCTACTCAGCTGCTTGTGGTAGATCCCACCATGGAGCTGATTGTCAGTCTCATCATGGGGAATAACTACCAGCAGCTGCCCAGCCACTCAACCAGGCCCAACCAAGTTGACATACAACTTTAACTACCAAAATATATTTCCTATATTCTGTGTTATCACAGGAGACAGAATCATCAAATTTCACCACTGTAAGAGTCTACTTTCCTCTAGCTTCTAATAACATTTTCCTTTAAGCCTCTCCTGACAGCCTCCTCAAGGCCTTTTAGGTTTCTTTCATTCATACTCTCAGGCGCTTCCAGCTTCTGTCTGTCACTCAGTCTCAAAGTCAGTGCTACATGCTTTAGTCTTTTAGTTCGGCAACACTTCACTTCTAGGTATATGTTCCAATTATCTATAACCATATAACCACCAAAACTTAATGGTATAAAACAGCCATTTTATTATGCCACAGACTCTATGGGTTAGGATTCAGATGGGGCACTATAAGAGATAGCTTCTTCCTGACCGTAACTACTCTTCTATTTAGTCTGACAAGCTGTGATTGACCTCAAGAGTCTCTAAGAGTCTGTTAGTGGTAGATATAGCCAATTGGAAGCCGAAGCTTCTCTGGACCGTGCTAGGGGCTACTAAACATTTGAGAAGAGGTTGCTTTGGTAGCAAGAAGGTTAAATTTTTCCCTGGGTGTTCCAGAATGGGATGTCAGCAGCCAGTTGCTAGGCTGAGCTCCTTTCCTGGGCTGGGGAATAAATTTCTGGACTTACTGATAGGGTTCAGGGAGCCTTCCTCCCCTTTCACCTCCTCTGTATTTTAGAGTATGGCCTTGGAATAGCACAGTGAGAATGACATCCCTAGAGTTAGGCCAGTCACTGAGTGGTGGAAAGATGCAGATGCCCATTGGGCCATCAAGGCCCCCCTTAGTTAATTCCCCTAGAATGGCAAATAGCCAACTCCCAAGCAGTTTCATTTATAATTAGGCTAGACACCTGCTTAGTGGTGTTGGGAGCATACTAGAAGTTGAACCCTTTATAACCTTAGCCTGCTCACAGGCTCACTTGATGGCATCCACAGCCAATACTGGAGACTTGCGGACTATTTCCTGGACTCTCAAGGCTTTACCCAACTGACTCAACCTTGTCCCTTTCCTGATATTGATACTTGCAGGAGTCCTGTTACCAGAAAGAAAGTACCTTTGGCCATGCTGAGTTTAGAACTGCCTTGTCATCAAAGACTAAAGGTAGCCTTTTCTTTTAAAAAAGTCCTTGGCTACACTTGACAATATATGAGGCATCCATTGGCACAAGTACTTCCTTCTGTATTACTTGAGAATGCCTATGTCAGTAACGCAAGGGCTAGGTCATGTTACTGAAACAATATCAGAGGGAGGGCAGGTATTTCACACTTTAACACATCCTCTAAACACACACACACACACAAACACACACAGTTTTGTCTATCTACTTTTTGATTTTAAATGTGCTTCTCTTTTCAATTCTCCTTCTCATTTCTTTTCTCCCCTACTTACTTGTCTGCAAAATTTGTCTCTGTGTGAATGTTTATGCTGTTCTGTTTCTTACAGATTTCCTTTGCGTTCACTCTTCTTTCTTCTCTCTTTCTCCTTCTATCTTCCTCTCTCTCCTGTAAATGATGGTTTTGGCCAATTATATGCTCCAGTGTTGGCATCCATGCCTGTGCTGATAGACGGTGCATAGGAAGTGCCCAGTTTTATATGTCTGCCTCCCAAGGGGCAAACTCTGGGATTTTAAAATAATAACAAGATGATGAGTGAAGAGTCTTGGGTGTCTGTTGGTTGCTGCATATTTACTCTTTTTTAAATTACCTTTATAGAACTATTTATGGTATTAAAACACTTTTACAAATTTACATCATGTTAGTCACACAGGAAGTGTGTGAGGAGACTCAGAGTATAGTGGATAAGGCATTTGGATGCTAACCAGAAGATCAGTGGTTCAAATCTACCAGTTTCTCTGTGGAAGGAAAATGAGACAATCTACTTCCGTAAATATTTACAGCCTCAGAAACCCAGTGGGAGTCACTGTGAGTCGGAATTGACTTGATATCAGAGGGTTTGGTTTTTAGTTTTATTTTATAGATAAAAACCTGAGGCTCAGAGAATTTAGGTGACCTTCCCATGAGCATACTGAGGAATTGATGGAGGAAGGACTAGGAAAGAAACCAGATCCCTTGACTATGGGTCTAGTCTACAATTTTTTCTTTATAGGAAAAGGCTTTGGGGGCTGACAGCTGTGCTGGGCTGCACTAAGTACTTTGTATAACTTTCAGTGTTGTTGTTCTTCAGATCATATAGCACGAAGAGGGAAGCAAGGATGTCTGTGGACAATGCCATGGCAGGCATACAGGAGACCTTAGGTGTTTTTTTTTTTTTCTTGGAAACCCTATGGAGTGCAGTTCTACTCTGACACACATGTGAGGCCTTAGGTTTTAATCATTTTTCATTCATTCATTTAGTCATTCAACATAAATATATTAATTCCAACTGAATTCTAGGTGCAGTACAAAGTACAGGGGAAAACAAAATTAACAAGACATTGTCACCACTTTCAAGAAGGTCCACTCAGTCTGGGAAGGAGTCAGGTGAAGAAATAATGTAATAAGGTGCTATAGTAGACATTTTTTTCCATGCACATTGAAGGCATTAAAAATTGCCTGTGTCCATCTGGGTGAAGAGGGGTAGAGTCTAGAGAGATTCCATAGAGGAAGTTACACTTAAACCAAGCTACAGAGATATGTAAATATTCACCAAGTAGACTAGATAGCATTCTAAGCAAAGGATACAGAATATGTGAAGGCCGAGCAGTGTGAAAAAGCAAGGAATTTGATGTGGTTAAGAGTGGGTTGCAGAATTGGTGTGTAGGAAAAGATAGTAAGAGATGACAAAGGGAAAAGAGATAGGGGTCAGACCATAAGGGGGCTTGCCAACCATGCCAGTGAATTTGCACTTTATTCTATAGATGGTGGGGAATTTAAAGCATGATCAGATGTGCATTTTAGAAGGATGTCCATGATGAGATGATTGATTGGAAGTAACTTAAGACTACAGACAGAAAAAGAAGTTAAGAGATTGCTTTAATAGTCCTGTTGAAAGATAAAATCTGAACCAAGGAGGTAGAACTGATAGGACTTAGTCATCAAGTTCTTTCTGACAATGAATTCAACACCATTCCTCTTCAGTTTGTCATTCCTGGAATAGCAAATCATATGATTATCTTATTCAAAATGGCTAACACCAGTCCATTTCAGCTCACTAATGCCTAGGATACAGATCTTCAGGTGTTCCATTTCTTTTTTGACAACTTCAATTTTTCTCCATTCATACTTCATATATTCCATGTTTCAGTTATTAACAGATGTTTGCAGCTCTTTTTTTCTCATTTTGAGTTATGCCACATCAGCACGTGAAGGTCCCAAAAGCGTTACTTTATTCATGTCATTAATGTTGACTCTACTTGGAGGAGCTCTTTCATAGTCATATTTTGAGTGCCTTCCAACCTGAGGGGCCCATCTTCCAGTACCATATCAGACAGTGTTCCACTGCTATTCAGATGTTTTCCCTGGCCATTGTTTTTTTAGGATGTAGATCAGCAGGTCCTTCATCCTAGTGTGTATTAGTCTGGAATCTCCTCTGAAACCTGTCTACTATGGATGACCCTGTGCTGGTATTTGAAATACTGACAGCACAGCTTCCGGCATCACAGCAACATGCAAGCTACCCTAGTACAACAAACTGACAGACAAGTGGTGTCATGCTGGGAATGACAAATTGAAGAGAAATGGTGTTGCATTCATTGACAAAAAGAACATTTCAAGATCTATCTTGAAATACAGCACTGTCAGTGATAGAATAATTATCCATATGCCTACAAGGAAGATCAGTTAATAAAACTATTATTCACATTTTTACACCAACCACACCTTACTGAGCAGCAATGGCAAGGATCCAGGTAAGGAGAAGGACACAGGTCCCACACCCAGGAGGCAGGAAAGTGGGAGAAAGAGAAGCCGGGCGATGAGACTGAACAAACAGCAGTGGCAGGGATCCTGGTAAGGGCAGGGTGGAGAGGTTTCGAACAGCTAAGGGAGATAAACTTGTCTGTCAGTTTGCTGTACTGTGATGGCTTGTGTGTTGCTTGTTGTTGTGTGGCTTGTTGTGAGGCTGTGCCACCAGTGTTACAAATGCTAGCAGGGTTGCACGTGATGCACAGGTTTCAATGCATCTTACAGACTGAGACAGACTAGGAAGAAGGAAGAGACCATCCACTTTTAAAAGAACTGGCCAGGGAAAACCTTATGAATAGCAGAGAAACACTGTCTGATACACTACTGCGCAACTTTATGAATAGCCCAGAAACATTGTCTGATATAGTCCTGGAGAACGAGCTCCTTAGGTCAGAAGGCTTTCACAAGATGACTGGGAAAGAGCTGCATCATCAGAGTAGAACCAACCTTAACTGATATGGATGAAGTAAAGCTTTCGAGACCTCCATTTGCTGATGTGGCATGACTCAAATTGAGGAGAGACAGCTGCAAACATCCATTAATAATTGGAACATGGAATGTATGAAGTATGAATCTAGGAAAATT
>NW_006921601.1:5201675-5202900 GCF_000298275.1 Orycteropus afer afer | reverse complement strand
AAATACCTTTTTTCAACAACACATACAGTGGCTATACATGTGGACTTTGCCAGATGGAGTACACAGGAATCAGATTGACTACATCTGTGGCAAGAGGCAATGGAAAAGCTCAATACCTTCAGCCAAAACAAGGCCAGGAGCTGATTGTGGAATAGACCATCAACTGTTCATATGCAAGTTCAACCTGAAGTTGAAGACAATTAAAACAAGTCCACGAGAGCCAAAATATGATCTTGAATATATCCCTCCTGAATTTAGAGACCTAAAGAATACATTTAATGCATTGAACACCAGTGACCAAAAATCAGAAGAATTGTAGGATGACATCAAGAACATCATCCATGAAGAAAACAAAAGGTCATCAAAAAGACAAGAATGGAAGAAAAGACCAAAATAGATGTCAGAAGAGATTCTGAAACTTGCCCTTGAGCAGAGAGTAGCTAAAGCAAATGGAAAAAATGACAAGATAAAAGGGCCAAACACAGGATTTTAAAGAGCAGCTCAAGCAGACAAAGCCAGTTACTATAGTGAAATGTGCAAAGACCTGAAGTTAGAAAACCAAAAGGGAGGCACATGCTTGGCATTTCTCAAGCTGAAAGAACAGAGGAAAAATTTTTAAGCCTCAAGTTGCAATACTGACCAATTCTATGGGCAAAATATTGAATGATGCAGGAAACATCAAAAGAAGATGGAAGGAATACACAGAATCACTGTACCAAGAAGAATTGGTTGATGTTCATTCATTTCAGGAGGTGGCATATGATCAAGAACCAGTGGTACTGAAGGAAGCAGTCAAAGCTGCACTGAACGAACTGGCAAAGAACAAGGCTCCAGGAATTGACGGAATACCCATTGAGATGTTTCAACAAACGGATGCCCCGCTGGAGGCACTCACTCAGTTATGCCAAGAGATTTGGAAGCCAGATACCTGGCCAGCTGACTGGAAGGGATCTATATTTATACCCATTCCAAAGAAAGGTGATCCCATAGAATGTGGAAATTATCAAACAATAACATTAATCTCACATACAAGTAAAATCTTACTGAAGTAATTAAAAAATGGTTGCAGCAGTATATTGACAGAGGACTTCCAGGGGTACAAGCTGGATTCAGAAGAGGACGTGGGACAAGGGATATAATTGGTGATGTCAGATGGATCTTGGCTGAAAGCAAAGAATACCAGAAAGATGTTTACTTGTGTTTTATTGACTATGCAAAAGCATTT
>NW_006921601.1:5184378-5188483 GCF_000298275.1 Orycteropus afer afer | reverse complement strand
CACAATCAAATGCCTTTGCATAGTCAATAAAACACAAGTAAACATCTTTCTGGTATTCTTTGCCTTGAGCCAAGATCCATCTGACAACAGCCCTCCTTTCTCTTCACCTTCTCCGTTTATTCCCCAGACACCAGAGCAGTCCTCCGTGCGGTCCCTGGCTAGCAGGGCTGATTTTTAGGTTAATTCTTAGGTCCTACCACCACTTGGCACTCTCCAAGCTGTCTGTGCTGTCAGAATCCCTCAGTATCGCTGCCAGACCGCAGCTCCGTCTGTCTCCTTTTTTGGTATTTTCATGCAAATTCTTCTGCTATTTGGGGTTTAGTCCACTTCTATATCCTTCTGTTCAAGGCTCAGGGGTCCAGGATTATCTTCTGTGTCTGTGTTAATTGGTTTCCCTTTTCTTTGTTGAAGACGGTCTGTGCGGTCTTTCTGCCTAGTGCGCCATCTTACTGGAACTTCCACCATCATAATTTCTTGCCTGGATCGCTCTAATGACCTTCTAAATCATTTCCCTGTTGTATCTTTATACTTTGATAGTTCATTCTCTGATATAAAGTCATATTATGTCACTGTTCTGCTCAACCTCCTTTAAGAGCTTCCTTTCTCTCTCAAAGTAAAGCCCACGTCTTATTAGTGATCTGTGAGATCCTACATAATGTTGCTTCTGGTGCCTTTCTAATTAATCTGTAGCCCATTCCTCGTTTTCTCACTAAACTCTAGCCATATTGGCTTCATGCTATTCCTGGAATACAGTAATTATGTAGTCATCTCAAGCCTTTGTCCTAGTGTTCCTTCTGCCTGGAACATTTTTTGCCTTGATAAATATATTGTTCACTTCCTTCAGATTATAGTCACATATTGCTGAAGTAGAGGTGCCTCCCTTGATCTCCCTGTATAAAACAATGATTCATTCCACTGTTAGTCTCTTATCCTTTTACCCTGTTTTATTCTTCTTCATTTGCCCCATGTGGTATAGTAAATTACCTGGTATGGCTTTTCTATCCATAAGTCTTTGTGGAGTTTGCTATGAGCTACTAAGGAGTTCCTGATTATTAAAGTTATCCACCTGGGTATTTCTGTTGAGAGTGGCACAAAGCAGTGTTCTGGAAGTTCGCTCTCTCTCTCTCAGGTGCTTAGAATTCTGATGTTATAATTGGTTAGTTTGGCCACTCTGCCAGACTCAAAAGGAGGCCTCCTAGAGGCAGAAGAAGTCTTTCTGACTGCCAGCTGGGAAGGACGTACTGCTTAGAGAAACACGCTCCTGAGAGACATGTGCTGCTGAGAAAGAGACACCAAGAGACACACATTGCTGAGAAAGAGACACTGAGAGACATGCATTGCTGAGAGAGACACACTTTGCTGGGAGAGTGACTGAGAGAGACTGTCGGCTGAGAGACGGTGGGCTGAGAGAGACTGAGCATTTGTCCTAAACTTGAATTGTAGCCTGGTGCTTCCCTAATAAACCCCATAATCTGTGAGTTCTGTGTCACCACTACAGTGAGTTATCAAACCCAGCAGAAAAGTGGTGAGAGCTGCAGGAAGAACGGTTGGTGTAAGGGTTGGTGAAAGGGCTGGAGGGAGGCAGCATGTCTGGCCTCGGAGATTAGGCCTTGGGCTACTAATGGTGATTCTGTCTTCCTCTTGTGGGGTTAGAGGAGGTTAGAAGATGTGGCCTCCCTGCCCCTTTGGCACCCCAGAACCATCTCACAATTGTGGTTTATTTGTTTATTGTTGTTTGCTTACTCTAAACAAATAAACTAGCACTATCTCCCTCTACCAGAATGTAACCTATAAAAGGACTCTGTCTACTTTTAGTCTCTGATGATCCTGTGTACTTAAGATGATACCTGATGTAGTTGGTGCTCAGTAAGTATTGGTTGAATGGATAAAGAGCCAAGGTGTATCCCAAGCCTGGTGAGGTTGACACACTGTGGCCTAGATGGCTTCTTTTGTTCCTTTGTTCAGGGTTAAGAGAAGGTTAGCCAGGAGCTATCTTGGGAACCCTAAAAAAGTGGAGTTGGAGACTGTAAATGGCATAGAGGGAGACCAGACCCAAAAAAAGGCTTTGCTCATGTGGCTGGGTTTCTGAGACAGTCTGGATTCTCTTGGCTGTGATTTCCCCTTGTCCAACTGGAGAGGATAATCTTATTTTCACTCCCAGCCTTAGTTTCAGGAATTGGGAAACAACTAGAGAGAGTGAAACTAAAACCTAAGAATTAGCACTCTCCCGTCCATGCCAGGAGATGGTACCTGCTGTCTAAAAGTACCGTCAAACAGAACCAAGCATACTGTCAGCTAACTCCCATGCATCCCTTGTTAAGTCTCCCTATTCTAGGCAACAGACTCTTCTGAGCTTGTTGTTGTTGTTGTTATGTGCCATCGAGTCGGACCCGACTCATAGCTACCGCTACTTGGGTTTCCAAGGCAGTATCACTACGGAAGTAGATTGCCCCATCTTCCTTCCGTTAAAAGATTATTGGAAGCTGATTCTTAGGATTACAGAACTAGCTCCATTTCCAGGGAGTGTTCCAGGGAAACTCCCGTAAGAATGCCAGAGCCTCTAGTAGTGAGAGAGAGACCCAGCCCAAGCATCAAGACAGTGAAAGCTGGTCTATGGAGATGTGGAGGAGAAAGGCATGGGCAGTGGTTCTCCACTGGGATAGGGGTGGGCCAATTATATGCCTTTTCACCTGGGTGATTTTACTGTTGTTGCGTTACCATCCTAAAACTTAGTGGCTTAAAATAACAATTTATTATGTCTCTTATCTCTTGGGTTTGTTGGGTAGTTCCTCTACAAGTTTCCCCTGGGCTCACTTGTGTAGCTGGGTTCAGGTTAGTCCAGGAAGGCCTCTCTCGTGTGTCAGGCAGTAGATAGCTGGCTTTTGCTTGGGATGCATGTGTCATGTACCATGTGATCTTGTGTGGTCTAGACTAGACTGGCCTCATATGTGACATTTCTCAGAGTAATGGTCCAAGTAGGTAAAGGTAGAAACTGCAAGACCACTTGAGGCCTCAAGTTAGAAAGTCCAACAGCTTAATTTCCCCCATTCTGTTGGTCAAAGCAAATTACAAGGTCAACCTAGATTCAGGGAGTGGAGAGCCAGACTCCAACTTTTGATAGCATGAGCTATAAAAACATTGTGGCCATATTTAATTTATTCCCTTCCCCCACTTGCTCCCCTCTCCCCACCTCAAGAATGTTGAGAACCTAAGGACACAGTCAGTGAGCTGTTTGAAAAAGCTTCCCAATATGTGTGAACTGCTGTATGAAAAGTGAATTTGCTGGGTAAACTTTCACCAAAATCACAAATTAAAAAAGAAACACCACGCACACACATACACAAAAAGCTTCTGAGATGATTCTAATAGTCCCTTAATTATCAAGCTAGGATTGAACTCTCTGTTGGACACTGAGCTCAATATTTAACATGTATTACCTCTGTTTTATCTTTCAATAGTCTCTTAGATGGGAGCTCTGGTAACGTAGTGCTTAAGGCACTTGACTGCTAACCACAAGGCTGGCGGTTCAAACCCACCAGACACTCCTCGGAAGGAAGGTTGGGCAATCTACTTCCGTGGTGATACTGCCTCGGAAGCCCAAGGAGGGGTTGCTATGAGTCAGGTCCGACTTGACAGCACATAACAACAACAACAACAATCTCTTAGATACATGTTCTTTTAATCCCACTTTACCGAGAAGGAAACCGGCTTACAGATACCAAGTTGCTTGTTCCATCATATAGTTTATCGGTGGCTACATTGAAACTTGAACCATGAGACCATGATGTTCTTACTATCTGTTGAGAGGCACAAGCCTATCATAATCTGATGAAAATTTTAACACTAATGATAATAGTCATAGTGAGTTATAGTATATGAAGTCATTTTACATCCATGATCTCATTTTCCCATCATTATAACCCTATAATATAGTTAGGAGCTCTGGTAGCATAGTGCCTAAGGCACTTGACTGCTAACCAGAAGGCTGGCAGTTCAAACCCACCAGCCATTCCTCGGAAGGAAGATGGGGCAATCTACTTCCGTAGTGATACTGCCTTGGAAACCCAAGGAGGGGTCTCTATAAGTCAGGTCCGACTCAATGGCA